>NC_134463.1:112455156-112827656 GCF_047948215.1 Lycorma delicatula | reverse complement strand
AACAATTAAACAACTGTAATACAATTGACCAATCAGAGACACAGAAAAGTAATTAACTTGTTTTCAATTCTTATAACAAAGTTGTTTATCCTTTTAACGACGGATTAAGAGATGTCACGAGGTAGTCGCTCGAGTCTGTAACGAAACTCTCCGATATGATTGACCAATCAGAAACGCAGAACTGTAATTAACTTGTTTTGAATCTATCTTGTGACGTCGTACGAAGTAAGACATCTCTCAGTTCGTCGTCGACCGTTGCTGAGTGCATATCGTTTATGTGGTAATTATGAACAATCTTCTAGAAAGGTAAACCACATAATTTAGGACATTATTTTAAAGTGAGGGACATTTATTTTATTGCATACAACATAGTTTTATTTTTTTTAATGTATCGGTTTTAAATTAAACATATTTTTTTTATTACAGTTAATGAAAATTAAATTTAACGTAGATTTTTTAAAGCACGTTGCCACAGTTTATATCTACTTTGCATGAAATTTTGTTTTTTAATGATTTTTTTTAGTTTAAAATCTATTCTAGATAAATAATAATCTTCCATTTTACAAAATTTGTTTTATTCAAAAAAAAAAAGAGGGTGATGTAATCTTTTTTGAAATGGATACATCAACGTGGCAAAATTTTTATAAAATTAATTACCGATGAATTTTATGTAGGAACTAAAATGAATTTTATTCAAGAAAATGCTATAAAATGTATTAATATTTTCAATAATTTTATAGGAATTGCCTAATTTTTATATTACATCTGGATAGATTACTTGTATAAATAGTTAAGTGTAATCTATATGTACTGAATAGACAAGTTTTTTCTTGCGCTTGGCTACCTTTAATGTCTACTGAAAATAAGTACAAATACCTTAGTACAATGAATATCTTGCAGGAACTATCAAATTTTATAGTTTCATGTATCAAATACTTTAATTATTATTGCTGAAACAGGAAATATTTTTTAGAAACTGTATTAAAAGAACAGTTTGTATTTTGAATTAGGAAAATAACAATGTGCAGTTTTATATCATATTTAAAATACACTTATTCCTTTTTAGTTTTTCAGATCATAATAATTGTGTTGTCTCCCTGCTAGAACAATCAGAATCTTCTTTTATACAAAATCATTGAACTAAATCTTTTTGGAGATCCACACATTTTCACATCTACGATGTTCAATTTCTTTTTTCTGTAATTCTCTAGAAAATTCTAGAAATAAAAGCCCCAATTATCACTTGTACAAATATTTTCCATTATTATATAGGTATTCTTCATTTATGTCTCAAGAGTTTATAATAATAAGAAATTATCTTTTATCTTAATTAAAGATAATTTAAAATTTATTTTTGTTTCCCATATTTCTAAATTTTTCCTGGACGTCAGTTGTAGTTAACTGCATTCATTTCTGGGTCTCTCGATTGTAACCTGAAAAAGAAATCTTTTGTAAAGCTGTTTTATTGTGTAATCAACCAAACCTGTTTTAGCTAAATTTATTTTAATTTTTTTCAGCTCACTAATAAATAAAAACAGAATATTCAAATCCAAATAATAATTATTTTCAAGCAGGTGCAATTTTTTTATTTATTCTGATTATACAGATGACTAGGTAGAAAGAAAAAATAAGGGCATAATTTTTTAATTACTCATTTTTCTTCTAAGTGAATTTTATTCTACACTTTAATATATTTTTTATGTAATTCTTAACTTTGTTAGGTTAGATACTTTAGCGGTTAAGGTACTGATGTCATATATCTCTTTTGTCACCACATTCATATAAAAAAGTTAGCGAATTATTCAAAATAATTTCTTCATTGAAATCATTTACAATTTTTTACTCTGCTTTTTCTTTCAGTTACAATTATTTTACTGAATTTATGTATAGCCATTTGTAAAGCTTCATACAGGAAGAAAAATACAATCCCATTTTATATTCATACTTTTAAGAAAATAGTCAAATGATCATATACTGTAAAGGTTCCATTTATTTTCATAATAACAAGTAGTACACTGTAATTTTGTTCTTTATGTGAATTCTCTATTTTTTAATGTAATGCAAATAATACAATTTTTCAAAAATATTAATAAGCATTAGTTTCCTAACCTTTTAATTAAATATTTAAATTTAACCTCTTTGGAGAGAGATAAATGTTTTTACTATGTATATTTCGTATACAAATTATGTTTACACGGTTTTGTTGGCTCAAACAGTAATTTTAATAATATACATAAAATAATTAGGTAGCTTGTAATTGCATGTACTTGTTGTGTAGCTAGTAATTTCATGTAGCTTGTAATTGCATGTTCTTTTTATGTAGCTTAGAAATATAACTGTTTTATCATAAAAAATAGTTTTACTAACATTGACTAACATTAATTACACTAATTAATTTAAGTTTAGTTGATGGGTATTTTATGTATATCATTCATTCTGCTGTATTTGAGTTGAATATCTAAATTTAAATGTAATATAAATCGATTATCAATTATTAAATTATAACTGGATCTTCAAAGAGGTTAAATTATAATTGATTTTAATGAAGGTATATAAACCACTATACAATTTTTCCAGTATTCTTTAAATTAATTATTTTTACAGCAATTTTTTTTAATTTTATAATTATCACTTTTAATTATCACTTTTATTTTATAATTATCCTAAGTAATTTCTTAAATAAATAACCATATTTAACAAAAAAATTAATTCTAAAATGACCCTTTGATTATCTACATATAAACAAATTTAAGAATACAAATCAGATTTTTTGGCATTCGTTTAAAAAAAACTTTTCACCCTAACCATCTAATGTTAAATAAAACTATTTTTGACACCATCAAACAGTATTTGAAAGTATACTGGACTTCTACAGAGAACCATCAAGGAACTATTACAGTATATCCATCAGGAATCATTTTAGTTCTATTTAAAAGGCCTATCACTATTACCGTTGACATTTTTACAACCTAAAAATACACTACATTAAACCATTTATATGAGCAAATTATATATATAAACCCCCTGGTTTTAGTCTTCTAGAATATATGCCATATCTTGCCTGGTGGTTATCCACTGAAATTATTAGTTTATTTCTATAAATGTATATTTTTTATAAACAATTTTCCAAAATCATGTAAAACTGAAATCGAGCACATTCTCTTTCTTATACGGGATTAGGATTTGTAATTTAATTGGTACCAGTCACCTGCTACTAATCATTCTGCACCTCCCACTGTTCACATATAGAATTTCTTTGTAATTATGTTTCATATTGTTGATGAAAAAAGACCTCCTTATTGATTACTGAATAATAAATTTAATTTTTTTTCTATAATCCTACAGATACAGGTAACTTCAATATTACATTTAGTATTTTCATTATTACCCCCTTTTCACTTGCATTGTCATTAATCGTAACTTGATTCCATTTGCTATTCATTAGCAACTTTACCTTTTTTTCAATAATATAAATTATAGACTTTTAATTCCAACCAGGATTGGCAATGTTATGCTGTGAAAATGCATTCTTAGAGAATCTTAAATGGGATAATCAAGAGGTCTGGATAGTAATGCATACACCTGCACAGGTACAAAAGGGAAAAAAATAAATATGAAAAATACAAGTAAATTCATTATGATTAAAGACTCTCTGAGTAATTGATTTCTTCGAAAAATCTTCTATTTTTAATATTGAAAATAATAGAAAAATCCCTTAAGTTATATTTCTTCAAATCGATAACATTTTTCTGTTGAAATTATGAAACAAAAATCTTCTGGTTAATATTTCCCTAGTTCAGTCTTCTAATTCGGTTTCATTTTTAGAAATACAGTTTCAAATTATTTAACTGTAACAACACACAGATGAGATTGTATATACAGACAGAAAATTTGATATGTCATATAGTTAAGGGTGTATTGTTTTAAATTGTTTATCAACTTAGCAAGTCTGATATGCTCTGAAACAGTTCAGGGTGTATTGTTATAAATTTTTGATCAACTTAGCAAGTCTGATATGCTCTGAAACAGTTCAGGGTGTATTGTTTTAAATTTTTGATCAACTTAGCAAGTCATATGCTCTGAAACAGTTCAGGGTGTATTGTTATAAATTTTTGATCAACTTAGCAAGTCTGATATGCTCTGAAACACTTCAGGGTGTATTGTTATAAATTGTTTATCAACTTAGCAAGTCTGATATGCTCTGAAACAGTTCAGGGTGTATTGTTATAAATTTTTGATCAACTTAGCAAGTCTGATATGCTCTGAAACACTTCAGGGTGTATTGTTAAAATTTTTTATCAACTTAGCAAGTCTGATATGCTCTGAAACAGTTCAGGGTGTATTGTTATAAATTTTTGATCAACTTAGCAAGTCTTATATGCTCTGAAACAGTTCAGGGTGTATTGTTTTAAATTTTTTATCAACTTTGCAAGTCTGATATGCTCTGAAACACTTCAGGATGTATGGTTTTAAATTTTTGATCAACTTAGCAAGTCACATGCTCTGAAACAGTTCAGGGTGTATTGTTATAAATTTTTGATCAACTTAGCAAGTCTGATATGCTCTGAAACACTTCAGGGTGTATTGTTATAAATTGTTTATCAACTTAGCAAGTCTGATATGCTCTGAAACAGTTCAGGGTGTATTGTTATAAATTTTTTATCAACTTAGCAAGTCTGATATGCTCTGAAACACTTCAGGGTGTATTGTTATAAATTTTTTATCAACTTAGCAAGTCTGATATGCTCTGAAACAGTTCAGGGTGTATTGTTATACATTATTGATCAACTTAGCAAGTCTTATATGCTCTGAAACAGTTCAGGGTGTATTGTTTTAAATTTTTGATCAACTTAGCAAGTCTGATATGCTCTGAAACACTTCAGGGTGTATTGTTTTAAATTTTTGATCAACTTAGCAAGTCATATGCTCTGAAACAGTTCAGGGTGTATTGTTATAAATTTTTGATCAACTTAGCTAGTCTGATATGCTCTGAAACACTTCAGGGTGTATTGTTATAAATTGTTTATCAACTTAGCAAGTCTGATGTGCTCGGAAACAGTTCAGGGTGTATGGTTTTAAATTTTTGATCAACTTAGCAAGTCTGATATGCTCTGAAACACTTCAGGGTGTATTGTTATAAATTTTTGATCAACTTAGAAAGTATGATATGCTCTGAAACAGTTCAGGGTGTATGGTTTTAAATTTTTGATCAACTTAGCAAGTCTGATATGCTCTGAAACACTTCAGGGTGTATTGTTATAAATTTTTGATCAACTTAGAAAGTATGATATGCTCTGAAACAGTTCAGGGTGTATGGTTTTAAATTTTTGATCAACTTAGCAAGTCTGATATGCTCTGAAACACTTCTGGGTGTATTATTTTAGATTGTTGCTTCACACAAAGCAAATCTTATATGCTGTGACAGTTCAGGGTATATTATTTCAACGTTTTCCTTAACGGGTAGGAGATTCAATGTGCTCTTGCACAGTTCCGGGTGTATTATTGTCATCTTAGCTTATCAATTACCTAATATGATACACAATTATTTTTAATTATAATTCTTGATTACATATTGACATTGTAAATATCTATGTTGTATGCAATGAATAGTTTTCGCAAGTGCCGGTTACATAAAGCATTCGTGCCGCGTCAACCGCGTCGCGACCGTACTTCATCATCCCGATATCGTTCATCGGGTTCGGTTGGGGGGTGCTGTGTATATAAATGTGTCTATATATTGGGGGGTGATATATAAATATGTTAATGTTAGAAATAGTTATTCATATAATTCATAATATTTAGTTATTCTATGTTTATTATGTTTCTTTGTCTTTTCAGCTCATCACTTCACTACCAGTGGCTGAAGTCCTCCTTAACTCAATTTAAATTCATAAAAAATTCAGTTTAATAATTTACATTTTTATTTTAATTTTAAATTTAATCGCATAAAAATTCCTTTTTTTAGTTTAAATTGCTTTATAAAATTTTATTTGAAATATTAATGAGTGAGTTTTTAAAATTACCTTTTTTGTAAATTATTTAAATTTTGTTCATTTCATTGACAAAATTAATCATTTAAATAAATTCAAGAAATTAAAAAAATAAGTAAATATATAGAGGCAATTTCTTAATTAAATGCAGCTTTTAAATCTGGTTCATGTAGGATATAATGTTTATTTTTAATTTTTTTTTACTTGATATATATTATATTACATAAGCTTTTTCTTAAATTTTTTTGGTAGGTGTTAATCAAATTGAAGGTTAGAGCATATTTATATCTAATTACAGTTTTAAGAATTTTTTATTTTTTATTTTATTTGAAATATTTTAAATTTTGAATACCCTTTGCATTCCCCAATCTGCATTCAGCCAACCAGCTTCAGAGAAGATGCATGCTTGCATGTTAGTTTAATTTTTTCAAACCAGAGTCAGCTGATTTTAGAGGTGCCATAATAAATTATTTCACTTTATTTGCTTTTTTTTTATTAAAACAATTAACTTAGTTGCAAAATTTACCAATTTTTGTGGTAAAAACCTAAGTAGAATGATTATTTGAAAAAAAATCCATCTATCATAACAGTAATCCAAATTACTTCAAAATTTAATAATTTTTTTATGTAATATATTTGCCTTGCATATTAAAAAGGCGTGTACTGATTCTGGTTTTTAGTGTGTAATTATTTTATTTTCACATATTTTGAAATTGTGGGGTAAATAAAGTGATTGGTGAAAATAAAGTGTGAAATTAAAGTGCGATCAATATCAAAGTGAGAAATTAACGTTATCTTCCTCACTACAAAAATTTACAAACTATAAATAAAAATGAGACTAGAAATAATACAGATTACCAGATTACATTCCACATCTCATCAACTCTTCACTTCATGCTGCATCCTATTTCTTCAGACTACCAGATCGACCGATTCTTTCAGCTACTCAATGGATTTGATCTTTGGATTAGCCTTGGCGATAAATGTATAGCTGTGTTGCCAAATGGTAAAATATTAAGGTACTACTAATTCTTTACTACACCATATAATTTCATGATAATACTAGTATTTATTAAGACTCCATCCGTTTCTGTAATGTTTAGCAACCAACTATTGGAGATACTCACTCTGTGAATTCAACCGGCCATTATCACTTGCCTTGTACCAGGGGCCAAGGTCAGGGCATTAGCCCACTGTGGCTAGTCTAGTGGTAACTCATCATTGCAAGTCAAATGATTTCAAAGTCGAGAGTTCTAAGGTTCAAATCCTAGTAAAGACTTTTAAATGGATTTGAATATTAGAGTGTGGATATTAGTGTTCTTTCACGGTAGGGTTTCAATTAACCACACATTTCAGAAATAGTCGATGTGAGACTGAACAAAACTACACTTAATTTGCATTCATACATATCATCTTCTTAAGTAACCACCATCTCCTTATGGTGGTTCCCGAGGCTAAACTGAAAAAGAGCGGGTCAGGCCATTAGTTTAGACTCCAGTTTATATCACTGATAGGTAACTTTCTCTTTTGATACTGCAGGTACTTTTATTTCTAAATTTTTTAAAAATTTTAGGTAGATCGGTCATTAAATATCATGCAAAACACAGAAATTTTGTGTGGCAAATTACAACATAATGCAGTAAAGGAAAAAACAGTATAATAAAGAAAAGAAACTTAATAGTGTTACATATCAAGAAATGCCAGTATCTGGTCAATGCCTAATTTGTCTCTGATAAATATTTCATTTGAAATATAAACCACCAAAACACAGTAATTAGATAAGTTACACTTGCCATATTAATTTCCACCGACTGTTTTTTTTGCAGTACCCTGCATCTCCAGTATGTATTAAATTCTATTTTTATTACATTAAAACTTATTTGTTTTAATGATATCTATTTTTTATGATAAATTATAATGTTATCTTTTGTGAAATTTTAAATGATATTACAAACATAATTAGGGTATACAACATACCCTATTGTACAGGTACAACGTATACCAAAATGAAACGACTAGCACTAAATAGGGAATCTTGAGTTGCATCAAAAACCAGTCGAATGACCTAAGACAAAAAAATGAACATAAATGTACTTGTGAAAATTTATATTTATAATTATTTAATTAAATAAAATATTTATAATTTACACAAAAATAATACAAATAAATTAAAAAGAATAAGATAGAATATAATAGCAAATGAAGGTGTAAGATACTGCACAAACCGGTTATTGGAACATAAGTATAAATAATCTAATTACTGTGTTTAGGTGATTTAAATTTCATATAATGTTAAATTTTATATATATATATATATATACAAATTTTTATGAATTTTGTTACAGCAATGAAACTTAATAACTTATTATGTACATTTCTTGGCTTACAATATTTCAAGAATATTTTGAGTATTTATCAGTTAACAACTGTACATCATTTGATTTTTTTTCATCATTGTTAATAAAATTGAAATGCAACATGTACTTATAATTTAACTCAATTATTCTTTTTGTAGAAGACAATTATTCTTTTATAATGTAAAGAATAGCCATGAAAAGCAACTGATTTTGTTTGATTTCATGTGTAAAATAAATGAAATAAAAATCAAATTATTGTCGTGACAGTCATCTTTTCACTTAGATACCTCCTTAATTATAATAAAAATGAATTTTATATATGTTTACAGATAGAGAATGGGTTTTGATAGATGAAACAAAGCAATATCTTCATTTAACGTATTATTTTAATAGAAAATACACTGTGTAAAAATTTAGAAGTGATTTCACAAGTTTTTTTTGTTTTTGATAATGGAAATTCTGTTTAGTCCTTTATTGTTTTAATTGCTTTGACAATGAATCTCTTGCCTGACGGGGGCTTGAAAATTTAATGAAACCATGCTTGCACCTCTTTGTCAAAATTTGTTGAATATACTTATAAAGTAGATGGCACATAAATATTTCATGAATTTTAAATACCAGAGCAATCAAAGCAAGTGGAAACCTATATAAAATTGTAAAAAATAATAAGAAAATAAATGATGCATTTCATTCTATAAAAATATTAAATATGATTTTAAAAAAATAATATAAAAATTAGTAAAAGGATCAGGTGGTATACCGATATCCTGTATCGATTTTTGTTACCATTCAACATTATTCTTAGCTGAAAATTTTAGCTCGGCCAAGTAGGTTCATATAACACACATTCCTGGATGCGATATAGATTTGTTACCATCTACATCAGTGAACCTTAATTCAGAATAATGTTTTTGCATTTATTCTTGGTAAAGCGCTCTGATCTTGTACGAGAGGAATCCTTGCTGCCTTAAAAGGGGCTTAGAATTTTTTTGAGCGAGTTGTCTTGTTTAGCAATCTTCCTTTCTCACCTTCTAACTTCAACTTTTTTCCTTTATTTTCTTCTACCTTGATCTATTAAAAGGGTGTTTTTCAATGATTTCTCAATGGATATCTACCCGATGCGGGGTCCATAAAAAATTCAGTGCTCTTTGTATCTATCTAGTCTGGAAGAAGGTACAGCTTTTCTTGTGTACCTACCTAGCTAGTGATTCTATTTCTGTAAAAAATGTCTATATAAATACTTGTACCTCAGGTTAAATATTTAAGAAGTAAAAATGGACCACCTAATCATTCCTAATAAATATTTTTGTTAGAAAAAGTTAAGTGCTATCATACATGAAATGAATTAAATAACTAAAACAAAACTATTTAATTTCACAACCGCTAATTGAATTTGTCTTATTTTCTTTTGTTTCAGGTAACTCAACAGTTCATTTAATATTCTAAGGGAGAGCTGCCATGTAAGTGGCCCTCCTTACATTGTGGTACTCCCTTTTATTGTAGGATAATTTTCTACTAAAGGTACTTACTTTTGTTATTATTGTTTAATATTATACATTTTCATGTTAAAAATAAGTTGTGTAGTTTTTAAGTTGATAGTATAATATTCTTATAAAATCGCGGTAGGTGCCTAGTCCCAGTAGGGTCCCCTGATAGGAACTTTCTTTAGGGAATTTTTTATGTCTATTTTTGTGCATGTTTCTATTTCAGGTTCAACATAAATTTTACATTAAAATTACTTAGATAAGCAGTGTAAATTAAGTTTTATGAAAATAGATATAAATTTTGTATATGCTGTGTATGTTTTTTCAGGTACAATGTAGATATTATTTTATTATTAGTTAAGTCGCGTCCGCGATCCCAATGCCTAGTCCCAGTAGGGTCCCCTGATAGGAACTTTCCTGTAGGAAATTTTTATGTCTATTTTTGTGTATGTTTCTGTTTCAGGTTCAACGTAAATTTTACATTAAAATTACTTAGATAAGCAGTGTAAATTAATTTTTATGAAAATAGATTTAAATTTTGTATATGCTGTGTATTTTTTTTTTCAGGTACAACGTAGATATTATTTTATTATTAGTTAGTTAAGTCGCGTCCACGATCCCAATCCCTAATAGGGTCCTCCTCCCTAAGGGGGAGGTTTTTAGTCGGTGAGAGCCCGACACTACCGTCTGTTGCGGGCGCAGACGGTGGCTGGTAGAGCTTTTCCTCCTCCTACGCAAAACAAAAAAAAAAAAAAAAAAAAATTAACAGTTCATATTAAGTGCATTACTAATCTTTTTGCCAAGTGATTTTGAGTTGTAGGTGCTGTACTAGGAGTACTTTTAAATTCATGGAAGCTGTGACAAAAAAAATGGTTACTGATTCTCAAATATAATATTGAAAGCAGAAAATGGTTATGGAAGATAAAAGAAAATTTTAGTTAAAGTGACTATCAACCGTAGTTTCAAATCTGGATTGAATAAAAAGTAAGTACTGTAAATGTCTAATAGAATTTTTAAAATGCAGCAAAATATAAAAATCACATCTAGAATTGGGCATGGTATTTTAACAAATATTGGGTGCTGAATTCAAAACTTATAAAATTCTGTGTAATACATTGCATTTTTAGATACATACGATTTATTTACCAATAAATGCATAATCAGTGTCATACCAATATTTAAAAAAAGTTATTATTTTTATGTATTCATTTATAATTTGTTTAAATCAGCTAAGTTTTTGTTATTCAAATACAGATGAATTGAAATATATTCAATAGAGTTTTTAAACGATTAAATCATTGGAACTAAGTTTTTAAAATAAGTTTACAAATGTTTTCTCGCTTATACGATGTTTTATCAGTTTCTCTAAATAAAAACCAACAACAGTCATCAATCATTCTAGCGTCCCATCTTCCTTGGTAGTGATGCTGACGGAAACGGTCTCCTTGCTCATCACTGACAGAGCACAAATTTTCAGGAAAAAAGTCTAGGTGAGACTGTAGGAAATGCATTTTTAATGACATCCTATGTACTAAATATTTGTAGTTTTTTAACAGCTTATTAACCATAAACATAGTTTTCAACTTTTCTGTTGCCTAAAAAACACCAACAATGTCTCTGAAGGACTTCCATGCAGCTAACGCATGATAAATAACAGGGCTCGTCGTTTCCTGTTGAACCGTTCAGTTACTGAGCATCATATAAAAATAACACGAGGCACCCAGATTTTATCTTGATCCCTGAGTGCGCAATCCAGAAATAAGTTTTTCTTTGAGATTTATGCGTACATTTACCTCTAATGTAACAATAATTGTCTGGATGATTTGAGCATCCATCAACTTTTTAGAGGCCATGTAACAAATAAAAATGAGAAAAAAATCTCTTCAGTATTATAAAGAATTTATGAAAATATAGCAAAACACTAATAACTGTGTGAACACAACACACAGTATAGACAATTGAAGTTTTGACTGAATATAATTTTAAGCTCTGTAGTAGGCAACAACAGATGTCTGTATTATTTGGCTGTCTCAGCGGACAGCCGAATCACCCAGCTTTTGACCCAGTTCTTAAGAATCCTAATATGAGGGAGTATGAGGACCGTCCACGTTGTATTGCGCCTGTGGGTGTCCGTACACGACGTCTGCTGCAGCATATGAGTGTTGACTCTCCCTCGTTCTTTCCATCATGTCCGTGCTCGAACCCCCGGTGGAGAATACACCATGTAAATTTTACGTTTGATCTTACAACATAATATAAGCGTTCCACGCCACCTATAGTTTTCTGGCAGATGTTTCAGTTTCTCCTCGCCAAGTTGAACCCAGGCGTGGTGATATATACTGATGGGTCGAAGCATGGCGGTAACGTTGGTTGTGCTTTTGTTATCAATGAACAGTCCTATATGTTTGGCCTACCCGGTGTTACGAGTGTGTTCACCGCAGAACTACTCGCTGTGGATAGGGCTCTAAGTATCGTTGGCCCTAAATATAGGAGCATTCTTATTTTCAGTGACTCGTACAGTGCTCTCCAGACATTGGAAAACCTTTATTCCAAACATCCTGTCATTGACATTTATGATAAAATCGCTGAGTTAAATAAACGCAACAGGGAGGTAGGTTTTTGCTGGATCCCCAGCCACGTTGGAATTCTAGGTAACGAAAGAACAGATTCTGCTGCCAAGGAAGCGTGTATTCAGCCTCCTTTCACCACCCGTGTTAGTACCTTTGATTTTATCAATCATATAAAACAATCACTGCGAGCGAGGTGGCAAAGTGACTGGACGGCTACCATCGATAATAAACTCCAACAGATTAAGTGTTGCCATGGGGCTCCTCTTGCAGAAACTCTCGTCGTGAGGAAGTTGTCCTCTGCCGGTTACGGTTGTGACATACGAGGATCACACACGAATACCTAATGTCAGGAGAAATGTTTTAATTATTTAAAACAAATAATTTTTATTAACTATTTTACATCTACAATGATATTAGAATACAAGAATTAATTACATTTTTAGTAAGTAGAAGCAAAGTATATAATGTGCTAACACCAATCAGCTATGCGTAATCTAATTACATGTTCATTCATTTAATAGGTAATAGGTAAAAGAGTAGTCGATGAAACACATGATGTTACTGTTCCCAACTGTGAGGTACATTTCGTGAATAATTTTCTTTGACCTAGCAGAAGTCTTATCTTCAGTTATTGAATTACATAATCTGTCGCAATCACAATGTACTGATGCATATAAAGCACAAAAGAGGTAAGAGGTACAATTGCTTTCTATTTCATTAAGAATAATGATTTTCATACACGACCAGTCCCAGTGGTGAACGGAGTGAAGGTGTTGCTTGTAGAGCTGAAAGATTTTCTGCGTTTTAGTGGGCTCTGTGTAGAAGATGATGGGCAATTGTTTCAGTCCTCACTTTCCTTACTAAGCCCGGCATGAAATGCTTTTTTCTTGAGAATGCCAATGCTATTTTGTGGGACATGCATCTCGTATCTTGTCGCATTCAATCTTTTGTTTACGGCAAATGACATATATATATCTGATTATAATTATTTTATTGATTTATTTTTTCAAAGTACAATTTCTTCCTAAGTAACTAGAAATAAAAAAAAATTATCATAACAGTTCCGGTTCCTCTATCGTTTTTTTAAATAAATATTTAAATATCAATCAGGTTTAAGGTAATTCTTGATTACAAATCAATATTCAGCTGTTCTTCATGATTTTCTGGCACCATGACTATGTCACTCATAATATTAGTATAATCATGAGATTATAATCTACAGATTTTAGTTTAACTGTAAGTTTGCTCACAAAAAATGAATTACAAAACAAATTTCACAGTTGGAAACAGCAATATCATATCTTTCATCAATTGCTCCTTTACCAGCACTAAATAGATTGAAGGAGTGGTTGAACAAGTCATTACATTATAAATTCCTGATCTGTAAATTCTGTGCTATACAAGTCATGCGAGATACAAGTGATACCATATAAAGTTGATTTCTTTAAATTTACGATGACACTATACAACCAGTCAATGTGATGAACAGAGTGAAAGGACCAATTTCAGGGCTGAATATCAGCTATAGTTTAGTCAGCTTCATGCTGGTATGCAATAATTTTTGTGGGAAAGGCATCAGGAAAACCATTAAAATATCCATTTTCCTCAGAAAGCCTAACTATTGATGTTCAGTTTTTATTAAGATTGGCTCAGCGTTTTTTTGGAAATAGATATGTGTCATGTCAGGTTATCTGTTGAGTTATGACTGCTTCAGAGACATAAAAATATTAATTATTGTGAACTAGATTCCTTGAGTCGATTGGAATCCCTTATTCGTCAAATAGATTCCATGAATATCGATTAC
This sequence comes from Lycorma delicatula, assembly GCF_047948215.1. Taxonomy (NCBI): domain Eukaryota; kingdom Metazoa; phylum Arthropoda; class Insecta; order Hemiptera; family Fulgoridae; genus Lycorma; species Lycorma delicatula. The sequence goes on along the minus strand of NC_134463.1, from coordinate 112,813,451 downwards.
ATCTTTGACCTTTGTCTTGGATAAAATTCTGGATTTATCTCTTAGGCTGAGGCAATAGCTACTTTCTTAATCGCCCCTTAACAGAGTGATATCTGTCTGCTTATGAGACTTATATCGTAGGCAAATTATTATATTAAAAGCACAACAGACTAAACTTAGATGTCTTGATGAATTAATTTACACTTCTTATAATTTAATTCACCAAATTTCTTCACAACAAAAAGCATAAAGTTAAATTTTATAATTTTAAGGTGAATTGAATTTTGTGTTAACTAAATATCATTAAACAAAAAATTATACCAATACAACTTATAGACTTTGTTACTTATTTGTAATTTAATAATAACTAAATTGGTAAGTTTTTTTTTTCAGCAATGTCAGATGGAGGACTTTTATCCCAGAATTTAGCATAAATAGAATTGTCATTTTCATCAAATTAGATTGGAGAGGAAACAGTAATCTGTGAGTTTTCAATTTATTTATTACAATATATAAAACGTGCAATGCAATAAGTAAAAACCATTAAAAATTTTATGTAGCAAGCGGTAACATCAATGTACATTTAAGAATCTCCAGCAGCTCTTACAAAGGGGAAGACATGTGTAAGGAAAGACTAGAAGGGCTCTAGCAAAAAGAAAAAGTTCCATAGGTTTTTTTAAGTTGAGAGAAAACATTAAAAAAATTAGGAAAACTTGGGATTAACTCATCGATTCTTGATTCGATATTATAATATTTAAAGGCTTAACTCTATGTAAAGGCTTATGAATGTAATTAAATTCCATTGTATGAATAACAACTTGTCTTTATAATCAATACAATATTAGTAATGAAGCGATTAATTTGGATAACATCTAAAGTTCCAGGTTGTCTTTCAAATTACTTCATAAAAGAAATGAAGCATATTGTGGAGGTTTTAATGTATCTACCAAAGAGGAAACGATCTGTTTAATTTTCATGAGAAAGTTTTTTATGTTTTTTGGGGTAAGAGTGACATCTCCACTTTCACTGTTGGGAAATGATATTTATAACCACTGATATTCTTTTGCAGAATTTACAAAATCTGCTATATTATAATTTTGAAACCATACAAAGATCACTTATATTTTTTTTTTTTTGAATAAGTATTAAGAGAATAAAGCTCACAGAGACGAAAACCCTTTAAATCATTAATTCACTTTCAGGTGTGATTTTTAATTGCAACTTACCTGTAAATTATAGTAGTAAATAATTTACTTTGTTATCCACTAAAAACTTTGTGTACCTGCACTTACTCTGCCTTAACTTAAAATTATATTTTAATAAATGATGTCATTTTGTGATAATAAAATTCGTAACAGTTAAACTAAAAAATATAATTTAATAGTACATATGCGATGAAGAGATAATCAAACTCACCTTCCAGCTGCTTTCGATGTAGCCTACCATCGACATAATTTGTCTCTTCCAATCTATTCTCAGCAATATCATATAAAATACACTTTCATGATTTATTACACCTTCAAATCTAACATTTGTTTCAGAGATCATTCTGTTATTAAGTAGCATTACTTTGTTCTTAGTAGTATTTTAAATTGTTCACTTTATAAATTTATTATTTTTCATTTTACCTTCAAATAACTTTTGTGAACAAAAAGAAAACAAAAACAGAAAAAAACAAGGATGTGGTGGTTGTAACTTTTAAAATATTTTTACTAGTAATATTTAAAATATTTAAACTTTTAAAATACCTATTGCAAACAATAATTCCATTTTACAATTTAATTTAATTTCACTGTAGTTATTCTCTTTTTAGAGCTTAATTTATTGTTAAATTTATTACAAAATGAAGCTTTATGTCACACAATTACTAGTTTATCAGAAAATTTAATAAGTATATCAAATATTATCAAGATACCGCAAAACTTACTGAGAAATAGATTTAAAAAAAAAAAACAATAATGGAACAGATAATATAGATAGATGGAACTTTTGATGGCAATAAATGTACTTTTATTGTTTTTCATACACTGAATCTATTCTTAAAGTATGTTCTGCATTACCTACCCAAATGCTACTCAATCAGAGTAAGATGCGTATTATAACGTACTTAAAATATCTTACTCAAATGCATAATAAAAGAAAGTGTATACTTATTTTGCAATGTTTATTCTTATAGATATTATTGTGCAGTGCACTGACGAGACAGCTTAATAGCAAGTGCACTATAATATTGATAAGGTAATCTAATTTTTATATTTCCATTAGCAAACACGTCTACCAAGACGTAGCCATTAACCAGTTTTTGGAAAATATTTTAAATTCTTTAAGATAAAAAAATTTCATTTTCAATTTTATGAAATATTTGTAAAACATTTATTTATACCGAAAAAACAACTTAGTAGCTGTGGTATCGGTATCTGAAAAGAAACTTTTCAAGTCGTACATTACAAATTCTGAACAAGTAGTAGAAATTTTATCATTTGACAAGAACACACCTGTAAATTTAGGTCCTCGCTTCAAGATGTACAATGAGGAGGGCCTCAGGGAAACGTTTTTGCTTTCTTATGTTTATTAATGATCTGCCTTAAAATCTTTAGCCGTTCATTCCAACTCTATTCACAGATGACACAACTGTATCTATTTCTAAGGATAATAAATAAAAATGGATTGAAACTTAACAGTTGCAGTTTAAAAACATTTTCACTGGATGGATTGTAACAATTTAACTTAAAATATGGATAAAACATTGTGCTTCTCGGGTAGACATAATATTGCAGATTGTGTGACAAAAAATCCCATTAATGATATTGATAGTATCTTTGTTGTCCACAAAAGATAACCTCTGGGTTTTTTATTTAATAAATTCTTGTGGGATGATAAAACTGATATTTTGTTTACCAAAATGGAGTAGTTTTACTCTGAAGCATCTTTATAAAAACACTGAGCTAGTAATCATTATCGATTACTTTCATGCCTAAATATTTTCTCATATAATGTGTAAACTCCAATTTGTGGGCTTTTTAAAAACATAATCTTTTAGGACAAAAGAAGTGCTTTCAGATCAATACAGAGGCATACTTTATGAAAAGGGACACTTATAATCAGTTAACCATTGGCTTATTTTACAATTAAAAGATTTAGTTTTAAAGATAATATATTGTTCTGTTGATGAATTAAAAAAAAGACTAACATATGATTTACCTGCAAACACTTCAACATGTACAGATATAAGTGTATATGTTCGAAATGATTTTCAGGAACGATTTCTTAACTGTTAATTATTTTATACTAATATTTTATTATTAATGTATTTACATTAATATCATTTCATGTCTCTGAAAATATTATAATTTTTTCAAATTTTGTTGTTCCGATCAGAATAAAGTCGCAAGTTAGGTTAAATAATTCGTTATAATATTTAAAAAAAATCAACCTTACCAACAATTTATATTTTATCCCTAGGGCTTTAGGCCATTTGACAATCCTCAAGAGTAATTTTTTTGTACTTTTAAAAAATTAAAAACTTAAATAAAATTTATTAACTATTAATAACCTAACAACAGTCTTCCTTGTTGGAAGGAAATAAGTTAGGCATCGTGATAATTATTAATTTAAATAGAAAATCATCTTCAAATCTGATATGTTGCTTTATTAATTTATTATTATTATAATATGTATAAAATTTTTGGATATTGCTTGTTTTATAATAATCTGTGGAAAAATCTAATATTTTAATAAAATTATTTGTAATTATTTTTATAATAATTATCTGTAATTATGTTCATTCTATAAAATGTGATTAGCATGATTGGATTTATCGAAACAATTTTTCTTTATACTATTATTGATCTTTAGCTCTAAAAGAAAAAGAACGGTTGCTCCTACACATATATTCTGGCCGGCAGTTTTCACGTTTTAAACTGTAGCCAACTTGTCTAAGATATTTATTTATTTGGGGTTTATTATTGTAGTAGAATCGCTATTGTTTATAAAATTTAAATATTTTGAGATATTTAACTTAAATAGTAATAGAACTTTAAATACATTTATTTTTATTTTTTTTGAAATTGACATTACACCCACTAGGTTGGTCTAGTGGCGAACGCGCGTCTTCACAAATCAGCTGATTTCCAAGGTGCGAGTTTTACAACATTAAAATCCTAGTAAAGGCAGTTACTTTAATACAGATTTGAATACTAGATCGTGGATAACGGTGTTCTTTGGTGGTTGGGTTTCAATTAACCACACATTCAGAAATGGTCGACTGTACTAGACTGCACTTCATTTACACTCATACATATCCTCTTAAGTAATACCTGGCTGTGATTCCCTTTGGCTAAACAGGATAAAAAGAAATTGAAATCAAGTTATATACAAAATGTTTAACAAAGTTCACCCGGGATTTTCATAACTTATTCCACTCGTGAAATTAATGGAAAAAGTTCAAATAAATATATGCCCTAAAATGCTTCGTTTGTGACTTAACGGCCAATGACGGATTTTACTAACATTCAGCAACCCCGGTGAAAGAGGTCATTCTGAAATTTTTTCGGCATTAATTATGGGGCAGAATTAGTGATTGCTAGGGTTTTTTACCTTAAAAATTGAATAAAATACCTACCAAAACTGTATCTGCAGTAGTTTTTAAGTAATCTGTGACGAAAATCAACGAATTAGGGTAAAAAAAACATTTTTATGTTTGACGTACAATAACTTTGTTAAATGAGTAATAAACACCTAAAACCTTTAAATAAAACTTGTAGAGAATTTAATTCTGAACAAAATGGTGCAAGATAAATCTAAAAAACGAAGAAAGTTTAGAAAAATTATAATTTTATTTAGAAACGGTACAATAGATTTTACCTACCAGTTTATAAAAAAATATTAAATAAAACCCACCAGTTTCAAAACATTTCTTGGCTTGCTTCTGTAATGCTCTGATAGCTCTTTATAGTTCTTCACGGCTATCCTTAAGTATGTCAGCAGCATCCATAATGCGAGCAATTAATTCCTCACGATAATGTATTTTTGTTTTTTATACAATATTTTCACCCGTCCCCAGACACAAAAAGATCTAAAAGGTTTTAGATCAGGTGAGCTTGGTGGCCAGGTATATGAACCTAATCTCCACGACCGCTCTATTTCTTAGGGGAATGATGGATACGTTATGCATTAGGTTTATTTATTTTTGTAACACAGGTATTAAATGCCTATTTATATATCTTTGCAGATTTCATCAAATGTAGGATCATAATGACAGAGGGAGTACAGCACTTATAATTTAAGATCTTATCAAATGATCATCGGGTTCAGAATTTCAGGAGCCAAATCGTCGAATAACGTCTATTTAGTTGTTTCCTATCACAGTTGTAAACTTCATCAAATTATGATTATTTTTGTTACCTTTATCGGTCTGTAAATATCAAAGATCTTAATGATGAATTAAAACGCTGTTTACAAGGTATTTAATGTAAAAACCATTTACAAATTAATTAACTTAAGAAGATGCATTAATTTAAGAATATTGTGTAAATTTGAGCGAGTCATAATACAGTAATATAATTAATATTTGAAAATATTGATTCTTTCGAATACTGTTGTTGATGTATTGAAAATTACTTGACCTAACATAATTGTATACAAAAACATTAGGAAATTATTTAAATATAAAATTATTGGTAAATAATTATTAAAATTAATACAGAAAGTCAGTATTTCTAGTAAAAAGAAAAAATATCTTAATTTTTGTTTTGTTTTATTATTAAATGTATTGTAATGTTATAAATCCTTATTTGTGGAGAAATTATATAAATATTGTGGAGAAATCTTTCATTAAGATTATAATACTTAGTTTTATATTATGTAAAATTAATCTTTCTTTCTCCATTGAAATTAATATTGTTAATTATAATTGCAGGAACAATACTTTTTTATATTTATTTGGTTATTTTTTTCTGATTTTGTTGTGTGTTAAATTTATATTAAGAAGTGCTTAATTACTGAAAAACTTTTATTAACTTATTTACTTTTATACTATTTATTTATGTAATTACATTGTTATTTCTTTTACAAAAGAAAAACTAAAAATATTTAAAGTGTTAATTACAAATTTTATGAAGAAAAACTTTCATGTTGTCCAACAAATGATATGTTAAGGTAATGAAACTTAATTTCTTGTATATCAAACAAAGGTTTGTTCTTTTTTATATTTATAATCGTGAATGTGTAAAGAAAATTGTAAATGTTTGATCTTAACTAATGTAGAACCCGTCCTGACAAGAATATGTTAAAAAAATTATGACATTTTTCTTTAACTGATTTCATTTCAGAATGCAATGTAATTGGAAGAACTTATAATTATTTCTGATTGTAATGTTTATTTTTTTGTAAAGCTGAATGTTTTAAAATATTTTTGATGTTCTGACCAAGGTTTTGCAATGGTTTACCTTGGTTGTAAGGCAAATGAAAGAACAGTTCATTTTCTTCCATGGTTTATGCTTAAATTTGTTTGTGTTCATATTATAATTTAATCAGAATATCAAACAATATTTGTTTCATTGCAACACAAATTTGTTTGAAAATATTTAATAATAATGATGAACATGTTATAAAAACGTACAGGTAATTATTTAAGTCTATTTATTTATCTTCACCTTGTACACCTTTATTTATTTACCATTTTTCTATTTGAGTAGGTACTCAAATAAAATATAATATTGCGCAAATATTTAAAACTTATCTTCATTGCATACTACATCTAAAAGTAAATGGGGGGCAGAGCTTTCATCATTTCAACACTGTTGTAAGAACACCAAACAAATTTGTTTGACATTGCACTTACAGTACAGTACAACCGCATGAAAGATTAATGACCGTGTTGTTTTAATTAACATTTTTTTTGTCTTCAGTCAATCACACTTACTGGAAGTCAAGTAAAACGTTTGAAAGTGATTCTCTCTTAGCTGTGAGTTCGTCTGTTGTTTCATGGTCCTGATTCTGAATGTTTTCCTGACTGTGACCGTTTAGAAATCCGTTTGAAGGATAATATCAGTATGTCGCTCAAAAAATCCTGATTGTATTTAACACTATATATTTATATGTACATATACATATACACACACATCACTACAGTCTATTTAACACTACATCAATAACATAGTAAAAGTTACAATTTGCTAATTATCAGTCTATGTGATTCATATTTATAAACTCGTGAGGGAGCATTAATAGATGGTATTATATTTAAAACCGGAATATATGTAGTCACAATAAATATTTCACAATCATAAAAATTTAATATTTTATTGATACATTTTGAGCAAAAGTAGTAGCAAAAAATAATAGGTACATTAGAATCTATCTTCCAACAAAATAGGAAGCTCTGCAGTACAGGCAACAGAATTGTTTTTGTTAATGGTTGTACTATCTGTACGATAAGGAACGTTAAATCTATCCATCAAGCACAATATATATTAAAATTTTTACCCATATTTAGCTGGTCATAGGTAAAATTTTAGACCCTAAGAGGTTTAAAGAGTAAAACTTCCCATTGGAGGCCTTCTTTTGAAAATATTTTTTTCATATTTTAATGACTTATTAGATGTTTGTCTTACTTCTTTTTCAAATTGGCTTAGTTTTAAATTCTTATTTATACTTATAACAGTATAAATAAATGTTGAAAAATAAAAATTTTAGCTTACACCATACCCATGCTTTATAATTAAAACACATTTTTATCACAGCTTACTGACTGACTGCTAAGCTTAATAAACTACTGCCCAGTAGAAAATTAACCAGTATAATTTTCCTAATTTCTGCAGATGTTTAGACCCAAGAAATGTGCAGAAGAAGAGCTTAAGAGAGCCTAAGTGCAGTAAAAGATGGAGATTTTTCTATCAGAGGCAGAGAAAACTTGCGGAGTTTCTTTTAATACATTTTGATGACAAGTTGATGGAAAAGGAGAAACACATTGTAAGAAGCCTGGCCCAAAACAATTTCTTGGGACTGAGTATGAAAAAGAAGGAACTGCAAAACATCACACATGACTTAAAGTGAAAAAGAAACTTTACAGTTTGCTGGGAGTATAATGATTCTTAAAAAAGAAAACTTTTTAAAAATGCATTGCCATCTAAACGATGGTACAGAAGTTGAGGTACAAATTAACCCTCCGCCAGCCTGAAAAAAATTTGTTATGTTTTTCTTATGTTGTAGACAAGCAATCACAGATTCTGTTAAGAAACCAGTGTAAGTTCATTCATAAATTTTTTTTCTTCCTTCTATTTTCAAATCTGTAATAAAGTTTCATTTTTCAACTTACCTTCCTAAATTATACTGCAACTAAAATTAGTGAGTAGTTACTTTTATCTAATTTACCACCTTAGTTCACATAACAAGAATTTTATTCTGATTCAAACAATTTTTTTTCTTTTATTTTTACTAATGACTTCTGTATCAGTCACACTTCCATTCTTCAAACATATCAAATATGAAGCAACAGGTGTAAGTAATATAAGGTGTCTCGGGTTACAGAACTAATTTATATCAAAGGTAGTTTATATAAGAGGACATATTAATTTTTTATATAAAGAAAGTTTGAATACAATGAAAACATCCAAGAAAGCTATGGTTGTATTTCTCTTTTTCAGTCATACAGTACTCAAAACTATAAAATGCTAGCTTTACATTGTTATTCAATATGAATCAAATTGTTAATAGACTTAGCTGTTACTTGTAGAATAAAATTTCTTACACAAAAAAGTAACTAGAAACTAACTGATTGATAATTTTTTTTTTAACTGAAAACAGGATCAAAAGAGATCAAGGATTTATAAATCACTTCCATGTTATATCTATCCCCTTCACAACTACTGGAAAATATATTCTTTTAAAATAGATTGATATTCCATAATCTAAATAATATAAACTAAAATCTATTTATTAATAAAACAATTATATATAAATCAATAATATATACTTGTACATTTAAAAAATTGTTACTGAGCATAATAGTAATTGGCTAATTGCCAATTGTAACCAATCATTAAAATATAACAACAATTACAGACATTTGAAGGTCTGTAAAATATTCATGGTGATTTTAAACGTAAGCTATTTAAACCAGTCCATTGCTAATAATCTTTCCATTTGTTTCTTCAAGATGACTAGTTTTTAAGAATTGTGATAGAATTTCATGAACATTTGATTTAGTATTTAAAAAAAAAAATTGACTTTCTTTGCCGGAATCAGAAAAGTAATCTCTTTGGTTATTGTAGGTAATGGTGATACTATCTAAATAGTCCTGATACTGCAAAAACAGATTCAATATTTTGTTCTAGTTAAGATGCTTATAATGTGAGATGACCCTGTGGAACTAATAAATAAAGATTTTTAATAGCATTAGTTTATTTTAACATTTCGTGTTAAAATGGGCTGATCACATAAAGTAATAATACAGAAGGCCAAAAAATGATTTCTTTTTGTTTTATATTGGTCATAATTTTTTTTATTACATAATCCTTTACTCAAATGAAAAAAAAATTTTGGACTCTCTCAATATGAGATGAAAAAATTTAAAACATTTTTGTCATGAAGACTTTTTTGTGCTGAATATTTTTCAAGAGTAAACTGTTAATTTCATTTTGTAAGAATGTAGGTGGAGCAGTAAACTCATTGAGACGAGTGAAATTTTTGCTGTTGCCTTTACTGTGTTTCTTTACTGATCCAATGTACTTTGATGCATGTCAGCAGTCTTGCTGGAAGAAGTACAGGTGATATTCATCAAAGTTGTTAAGTATTAATTTTCATTTTTCAGTATATTACATTACATTTCAGTTTATCTTCATATCAAAGAAAATATTCTAAATATACTGGTCAACAATGATTTTGTTACATAGTCAATATTTGCTGAATCTTATGTGTTTTTGGATGCTGATTCCAAATATGAAGTCACAATTTCCAAATCGGCCTCAGATTTTTTGTAAATGCCCTTCCAGTTTTCCAGCAACCACATGTGATGAGCAATTCAAGTACAGTTTATTATTTATTTATTTTATATAACTTTTTTATTTTATTTTACTGCAATAAAGTTGTAGTTAAGCTGCAAAATAAACTATAATTTATTTATTCGAGTAGATAAATAACCTTGAAAAAATAAGTATTATTATTTATACACTAATTAAAACAATTAGAAATGATTTATGTCATATGATATTTTTTTCTAAATGTAATTATGTTACCCTTACTCATATACTGTTCAGTATATACAAATTTTGTTTTGGTGATTCAATGTTGGATGTAGTACTTATAAAAAATGTACCTTGCTGGTACGAAAAATACTACATTAATTTGTATATAAAGTGTTTAGAGTTTTCAATACATTTTTGTAACTGTATTGCAGGAAACGTTTTAATAAAAATGCCACGCAGTGTGTTAACCACCCAGACAGTTTCTGTTACATTTGTGGCAAAGTAACATAAAGACTCAGAAAAGAGATATAACCTCACTGATAAAAATCATATGAACTATAATGATGATTAAAATCATAATGATATAAATTTATAATGATGAGAAAAATTTTGGGTAAGTGTTGGCACATCTTGACCCCGATAGGGAAAGATACCTTCCGCTTACAGGCTTTACTGGTGGTCATCTTCGAAACCTTGGCTTTTGAAATATTCCAGTCCGCCTCGGCCAGGATGCCATGAGTAACATTCCCATTGGTGTACTACTATTTAATGAACTCAAAACAAAACACAACACATCTTACAGAGTCTTAAGTATGACTGAAAGGACCTAACTAAACAAAGGAATTGAACTACCTACCAGTAGAAAATGTTTGTTATCAAGGGTTTTTTTAATATTTGTTAAAATCTGCAGCTCAGAATCTGGTTTCATGATGTACTGTACCTATATTCATTCATTAAATTTAATAACTTGCCTTTGATTAGAAAATTTCATTGAAAAGTATGTTTCTTTTTAATGATTTCTAAACTTTATTTTCTGTTTCAATTTAAAATAAATTAATATTACTACTTATACAAGTTAGAGAATAGTATTTGGCTTATATAAGCATTATTACTGATATGTATTTCTGGAATAGTGATTAGTCTAAAAAAAATGTTATGTTGAAGCCTTTGTTCTTTATGTAATTTTTATTCAGTGTTGCATTCATTACTTTAGTAAAGTTTTAAACTCACTCTGTTGGAATGCACATCTGCCATTTTCTTTGGAAGGTATATTCAGTGTATTGATATAGAAAGAGTATCTATATAAAAATTAACTTTTAATATTTATATGTGAAATGAAAGATAAGCTCACATAAATAATTATAATAATATGAAATACGATTGACCATCATCTTCATTCTATTTAACTCTGTGCATAATTATTTTTAATTTGCTCTTGTAAGTTAAAATTAAAATTGTTTCATGAAGTTTCAGTGTAATGATGTTGGCCTCTCTACTAATTTATTATAAATGGTAATGACCGTAATAGTCAATGCTACATAAAATTTATTTTTTTAAAAAACATCCCATATAATTTTATACATTAGAATTCCTAAAAATATTGCTTACAGGAGATTAAATGAAGAGAATATAAGAAATCTTGGTGCACTGTTCATTCTTGAGTGTATTTTAATTGTCTAACACTCTAATTTATGATTATTATTGCCTTTCTTCTAATTTATGATTATTTATTTTTAGTTGATTTTATTAATTTACTTATAATAATAAAAAATTCAAGCATGCTTCTACACAAAGTACATAACAGAGATGAAATTATTAATAGAAAAAAAAAGGCAGATCCTTGCTAGGAATGAATCAGTTGATGTAGATAACAGCTTGCTAATCACTTCAACAACTGGCCAGCCTGCAACTAGACCTTTGAATTTTTAAAACTTATTAAAGATTCCTATGACACATGGATTGTGAACTAGCAAGCACTCAGTTTATGGTATGAATGATCACACCAAATAAAATAGAATGAATTGGTAAGTTCTGTAACACAGAGAAAATAATAATTTACTGAATATTTGTAATGAAATTATTGTAAGAAACTCTGGAAATGAGTATTAAATGGATGGATAATTGGAAAGTGTAATATAGTTTTTCAATAGTATTATTATATAATGAAGAATGTAAATATTTTGTGATTATAGGATTAGCACAGAATAATAAGAATAGAGAATAAAATCTAATGTAATGTCAAAAAAAAAAAAATCAGCAGAACTAACCATTTAGGCATTTTCTTTGCAGCTGGAATAGTTGACAGATCATCTTTTAACATATATTGTCTTATTCCTCTCATATGAATATTCTTCCCAATTAATATCTTCAACATTAAATGGAAATATTTCTTTATCTTTTTGATCTAATGATTTCCACAGATCTTGAGTATTCTTGTTAGACAAATTCCATTGTCTTATACAGAAATATAATATTGACTATAAAACTTTGTCAATTTTTTCTGATACTTTTAGCAGCCTGTAAACATATCAATAAAAATAAAATGAGTTGAAGATTCATATTTTTAACATATTTTTTGTCATGAAAAATTTGTCAAAACTAATGTAAATATATATAGTTGTTTTATAACTTTATTAATAGAGAGTAATTTATTTGAAATATGAACAAAGTGTAAAGTGAAAGAACATTTGTAAGGGTTTACAGCGAAGTGATGTAATTACTGAAGTTTATTTATTCAGAAAGAAATAATCTTTAATATATTATAGAAATTATTCGTGTAAAGTGAACAATTCTTAAATTTTTGTGGGGAAATTATCATACTTTTATGCAAATAGTTTGTCTTTTTTTTTTAATAGTGTAGGTAATAATAATTAAACTTTCAAATTATAATTTTTAACTCCATCGTTTTGTCAATCTTTATGACAAAATGGTAACATCTTGTGTGATGCCTTTTCTTAAGTGGATAATAGTAATATTAAAAAAGTTAATCGAGCAATAAACCCTGGCCATTCTTGGCTTAAATTTCCTGTGGTAAATTATTAGTAAAAACAAAATCTTACCTTTTTCCTTTACCAAAAATTGGTGCAATGGTATCTATGAGTAATGCCAGTAGATAATGTAGAAAGAACTTAAAAATACTCAATTTTATTTTGTCCGTTTCTAAAATGATGATGGAAATGGTGTAGGCAGATATATTAAACCATGTGACTGGATTTTGTGTATTTGAAACTTATTGTATATTAGTGGATATTCAATACTGTCCTTCTCTCTTCTGTAACAAATTATTTTTTTTTATTCTACAACAATACATGAAAATTAATATAAGATTAGCTTATTTGAGATAAAGAATATACCTCATTAGTGTTACAATAATTATTGCCCCTCAGGGTTCTTAATTTTTGCAATTGTAAGAAACAGTGAATCTGCAAAACATAATGTTTGTCAAGGAACCACAGCCTCCAGGGATTTCACAAATTGCTGTTCATAATTACATCTACAACACTACACATGAACAAATTGTGAAAGTCTTTGAGAACAAGAAGAAAGGTGTGCAAATTTGCATGGATATTCATTGAAATCATTTTCAACAATTACTATATACTTCATAACAACATAACAAATACACTGCATATAAATTCTTATGCACTTTACAACATAAGTATACTGAGATGAACAAAACAGTTTTTTCCTCAGTAAGCTAAACTTTAATGTCATCTAAATGAAGATCCTAATAAAGTTCTTGTTGATTTTTTTTCTAATTTGCACAGGCAGAATAAGTTGGGTGATTTTAATATTAACATTTTTTTTTTAAATAGTACATTTCTTTTTAAATTCCTCATTTAATTTTCTGATCAGTCTTTGTTGTCTCCAGTTATTCAGAATTCCAAAATTCACAATTTTATACTGTCATTTACAGTAAAGTTAATGGTTTAAAAAATAACTTTATTGTAGCAAATTGGCAAATATAATATCTGCTACCTTGAGGAAAAAATTATAAAAATAGACCATAATTCTCAAGCAACTTGATAATTTGTCTCTGAGCAAGAATGTTGAGGCACCTTCTCATTGAAATTAGGAAGAAACTGAACTGTTTTAGAAGCATTACAGCTGTTTTTGATTTTGACATTACCTTTATACTACGCTTTTTATTTTCTGAACATTGTCCAATTCTTTAATATAAGGAAATCGTACTAGGATTCCTATACTAAGAAATTTTAATACTGCGCACAGACTGTCAAATTTTAACAAGTGATAAGATGTGAATGGAAATAGAATAACAGGCACAGAGCAAGACTAGTAGTGAATAGTAAAATGAATTTTTTTAGGAGATTGCATTCAAAAAGTAACAATACACCAATCACACACTAGAATAACAATATGTAACAGTAGTTGTTGAAAATGATTTCCATGAATATCCAGGAAAATTTGCACACCTTTCTTCTTGTTCTCAAAGACTTTCACAAGTTGTTCATCTGTAGTGTTGTAATTATGAACAGCAGTTTTAAGTCCCTGGAGGCTGTGTTTCCTTGACAAACATTATGTTTTGCGTAAAAAAATATGTAAAAATCTGGTGGATGTAAGTCCAATAGTACCTTCATGGACTGCCTGGCAGTAAGTGCCATCTTGTTGAATCCAAGCATTATTAATTTTGTCCTTGGTTAGCGTTCCCATCAACTGGTAAATGATTTCACAATGACAAGCTGAATTTATTGTTTCTCTGAAGAATATTGGGCTAACTATTTTTTCCTGGATACTACAATCCACACCCCAATCTTCTGGACAGGTAGTGAAATTTCATGTATGGCATGTGGGTTATTGGTAGACCATACACATGAATTCTGTGCATGCACATACTCTGATAAATAGAAGCATGTCTCATCGGTATAGAAAAAAATGTTCAAAATATGCATATCATCCACTAGAAATTGTTAAAACCATTCACAGTATTGAAGTAGTTTTCCGCAGTCTGTGATCAGTAACTTTTGAACTGCATTCATTTAATACAGAGTAAGACTGACCTTCTTATGATTTGTCTTGTGTGTAGTTGCTACATTCTTTTTCTGTTGTTCCCATGGACTTGGTGGCATAGCAGTCAATATGTTTGAAATTTTTCAGTGGGTACTGAAGGTCTATTACTTCTCTCATAGTTCTTTACCTATCATATCCCCCACATCCATGATAGAGCTCTTACACAACATGATCTGTTGAACTAATGGAAGACTGGTCTTTCACTGTTAATGTAAATTAATTGTGCTCTCAGAAGTGATATTCAATAAGAAATTTTTGCTGCTCTAATGTTAACTCCATTCTGAGTGCACATAGAACTGATCAACAAAAAACATACAATGAAAAACAAGAACCAAACTGCACACATGCAGAATTGCCATTCTTTGGAGAAAATATATCTTGCAGCACACAGAATACAATCCCTCAACATACGAGGGAAATAATTGTTTTTATGTAGGTATATAGTTATTTTTCAAATGCAATGATGTTTTAAATTGTCAGGACATGCATACATATAATTTTCATTATTAAGATATGTAAAATAAAAATCTAAAAATAAAATCTAACCTAAAAAAATATGTTTAATAGTCATTCACTAACAAAATATAGATTACGTAATCTTATTTAGATTATATGAGATGTAAGAGTATAGTTTTATGCAGGTCCAACAATCAGTGGTAATTGGTAGGAATAACATCTAAAATAAGAGTCGCTCCATAACTGAAAAGATAGAAATGCTGCTAAAAGTGATAACTTTTTGTAACAAATCTTCTTTAAAGTAATTATTTTGATTTGGTAGGCCAAATTATGTGTTTTGCTAAGAACATAAAACAATACTTAAAGATTCAGAAAAATAGGACTATACAGAAAAACCTTTAGGCTGGATCTGCTTCTTAAATTTAAATGTAAAATAAAATCTATAACTAAGACTTTCAAGGTATTTTGTAACCTTTTGAAGAAAGCTAGTTAAATTTAAGGTGCATTTAACTCTTAAACAAAAATTCTTTCATTACACATAGATTTTCATCATCCATGAACACTCTGTTTTAATTAACACAATGGCAAAAAAACTTTTAGGAAATTAAAATTGAAAAAAATATGTACCACTAGTTGATTAGCAGTATGATAAGTAAAGGTGAAATTAGATCCAAAACACATATAAATATAAAAAATTTTCCATTGTATGTAATTAGCACTAACACTGCTGGATAAAGCATAAAGTTTAACTTTTTTAGTTGAACCCAAGAGACTAATAATAATTAATAATTTTAATTATTAATTAATTAATTTTAATAATTTTTATTAAAATTTTAAAACTCAATCTTTCTTTCTTTCTTTCTTTTCCTGTTTAGCCTCCGGTAACTACCGTTCAGATAATACTTCAGAGGATGATATGTATGAGTGTAAATGAAGTGTAGTCTTGTACATTCTCAGTTCGACCATTCCTGAGATGTGTGGTTAATTGAAACCCAACCACCAAAGAACACCGGTATCCACGATCTAAAAAAAAACTCAATCTGCAATCTAAATTCCATGCTGAAGCAATTACTATGTTAGTTACCATATCAACTGGTATTATATCTGCTATAACATGAGGATCACATTCCATGACCCTTAAAACTCCAGTTGCATTTCCAACTAAAACTCCAGTAAGGCCATATACATTGTCAATCCAACCTGGGACAGGTTCTTTATTTGAAGCTGTGACTGAAAAATATAAAACGTTTTCATTTCGTCTTTATTCATTTGTTTTTTAAGAGTTCTTTACAGACTAATTTAAATTAAGCCACTTCCAATGATAACATTTAAGATATATATATTGGTGGTGTAACCAGTCTTGATGCTTGGTGCTATGGCAGTGAAAGCTGCAATTCAAATCATTTTACTATCCTTTTAGCATAACATTTACGTCATTACTTCAATATCTGACCATTTTCTGCAAAAAAAAATTGTTACTATGCTTTTCACAAAATGGTAAACATGACAAGAATTACAGAAGCACTTACATGAGGCTGAGAATTGTAGAATAGTAGCCCAAAAATAAAAAAACATAAAATAACAAAACATGCAAATCTTTAAAATGTATTACCTTCATTGACTGCTGGTGTTACATTAATGTAACAGATATTCAAATGTTAATGCAATACGATTAAATACACTAAATAATAGGATAAAAAATTACAGTAGAAACTAATTATTTTAAATATAAAAACAAAACAAAAACTATTTTAATTAAAGAGAGTGAAGATCATTCACTTTGCAAGAAATATTAGAATTTCCGAGATTACTGTCATCAGAATCACCATCGTAATCATCATTGTCACTTTTACTATCTTATTTTAAAGAAATAATAAATGATTCCATATTATTGCCAATATTGTGCTCTTGTTGCATATATTCAGCTTCTGTTTTGGTAACCTATCACTTTACACCTTTCAACTTTTTTCATTCATTTCAGCCACTTTATTTCCCCATAGCCTTTGAACATCTTTGGTATCAAAAGTTTCAGTGTGATTTGTTATGTATCCTTTAACTTCTGAACAAACCATCTTGATAAGATTTAATTCCGGGTGATATGCAGGTAGTTGCAGAACGTCTTGCCCTTTTTTTTTAAAAAAATTCATCAAACACATAAACAGTAAACTTTTCCCTGATTGCTTTTATCAATTCATACAACTGTGATTTCAGCATCAAGGAAGAATGAGGAACAGAATGCTTCTGCAACCACTTTATCATATATTCTTTTCTTGAAGTGGAGATTGGTGGTTTTTAACATGGCATTGTGATAGGATGCGTTGTCAGAAATTATCACAGAATTATCAGGGAAATTTGGAATTAATATCCCTTCATTTAAAGTAATTTTCTGCTTTCATCTGATTTCTGTAATTGCCACTTTTTAATCTTGCTTGTGAAGTTAGTAAGGCGTTTGGTATAAAACCCATTTCTCCTTCAACCTGTACTTTGAAATAGGCTGCCTTTTGAAAAAGGAACTTTCAGCCTATCACCTAAATCACTACACCACAATCTATTTATAATGTGAGAAGACAATATATATGACTCATCGAGGTACACCATCAGCCTATTTTCAGTTCTACATTTTTTTATGGCAGTCAGATATTGAATATTTAAAACTTATGTTGCTCTGTGAGAATCTTTCTGTTATTTTCAGATTTTCCCCATCTAGAGCCTAATTCTTTTAATATTTTTTCAAACTTGTCTTTTTTCCTGAATAACCAATGGCATCTTCAGGCACTAACATCTTTTTCATTGTTTACAAATTTTTGAAATTCGTGTATAGTTCATCTCACCACACACTTGTCGTTCATCTAGTCCCACTGCAGGAATTACATGGGGTTTGTATTTTTTTGGGGTAAGAAAGAAGTCTCTGCCGGATTTTTGGCTAATTTTTCTAACAACTGCTTTTTCTTGCTCTCTGGACTTTTTTCCTGTTTTAGCCTCCAGTAATTACAGTTCAGGTGACAATGTGTCACTAAATATGGCTCCAGTTTTCTATTACTTCACTAATAAAATTCATCGTGCTAATAAAAGCATATATAAACAAACCAGTTGTTTTGTTTCAAGCTAATCATTACACTCAGAAAAATATTACACACACACACACACATTCTCATTGCCTTGATTTAATATAGGAGGAAGGAGAGTTACTGGAAGCTGTACTCATAAAATTTGTCTTAGAATGAAAGATGTTGATGGTTGCGTAGCCATTTCACTAGTTTGTATATTCCAAGTGACAAAGAGGTACGGAGATGTCGAGTGCAGAATTCAGAATTAATCTGAATTGTAATTGTTTACAAACTGCAAGCTACAACTCTTGACAGGGGAGTGATATATCTCAGCAAGAAAACATTTTTTACCAAGGGGCAGATTTATGTCACTCTTAGTCAAGTTAAAACTTTAGAGGATATCGCCTTGTCTGATTTGGTCTCAAATATATTATTAAATAGACCACATAATGAGAAAGCTGTGACAGAAATGGTTAGGTTGTGTAATCTATCCAATTTATAGGTTTCATTATTGCAATTAGACATTTAGACAAGGTTTGCGAGTACCCAGTTAAAAAAAGTGTTCATAATAACTATAGAATATTATTTATTGTGAAATTATAATATTTAACTCGATTCATACAGGGTGATGTCGGTTGGGAGCTTGTTGTATGACTACTTAATAATATTGCAAAATTAGAATTTATTATTGCGTAACATAAATTTAAATATTTATATTATAATTTTGGTGCTAGTGATAATAAACTTTTTCACCACTTTATATAAATATTAATTGTAGGTTTAATATTTTATATGGAGTTTAGAGGAAAGTATCCAAGAAAAAAAGGAATGATTGTTTAAGGAAGAAAAATAAAGAAATAAATGCAATGAATATCTCCACAGAGACTAGACAACAATAATGTAGACTGTTATTAATATCCTAGTCATACAGAGAACAGAGGAACATGGTACTGGTGTGAGTGGTCAGCAGCTAAAGGTGTCTGGCCATTCGGTTTTTTTGGTATTTTTCCTGAGATGATCATTGGATTTGATTAAAATTTATATGGGACTGTTATGAAAGTATCTCTTTTGATTAAAAAATTTTTTTAAAAATCTGTTAACTAATGTCATAGTTATTATGTGACATAGATTAAAAAAAATACAAATTGATAATCTACTTTCTTGAAGTTGGTTAAAAAATTTATCAAAAAAATCAAGGATGTTACCATGACTCCACCTAATGAGTTTCTCAATTAACATTATTTTGTTTGCACCATTTTTTAAATATGTCTACCAAACCATAAAAAATTCACGATCAGTAATAAAACCACCTGATGCCCATGAAAACAGCAACAAGAGTCACAGAAGATAGCTACACTAGTAATTGAATGTATTAAGAAGCAAATTTTTAAAAATTCAGTATTTAATTAATTTAGTTCGGATCAAAATCTTAAAAAAGTAACAATTTTAAAAAATTATTGATTTTGGGCCATCTCTCAAAAAAAAAGAAAAAAAATGTTTTTTTGTAAATTTATACATATTAATGTTATCTTAAAGATGTTTTCTAAACACTTCAATGCTTAGGCCACAATAATACTAACCACCTACAACTGATTTTTTTTTATCAGCATCAGGAGCAATATAAAAAACAGAGCCATGCAATAGCTCCAAAAATCGTTTCTGGAGTACACATTTTAAAAACAAAGTTGTTTTTTAAACCATATTATCTTTCAAAAGTTTAATGACATTTTGTTAGCTTAATCGAAGATGCCAAGGTATTTTTAGTAGTGCACAGGAGCAAGGGGAGGGGGTCAAAAAATCTGCACACTTCAAATACCTCTTACCATGTGTTTATATTAATTAAGAAGTTTAATATTAACAGATTTGTTATAAAGTATGATTTATTTAATAAAACAAAACAGTTTTCTAGATTATGTGATGAATACTAAATTAAAAATCTTAAAAAAATAATAATGTTCTTTTATCATCACTAGATTTCAAACATTTTCGCTTAACTATTCGATTACTGAATGCTGGGAAAGTGCTTCCAAAAAAATTTCTCAAGTGATAACATACAAAGGCAAAATGAAAGTAAAGGAATGTGAGGGGATCTTTTACCAAAGTAAAATCAATGCAGGTGTTAAAAATTCACTGAACCAAAAATCCGATTACGAAAAAGTACATTATGAGCAGATTTAGGAAAAAGAAAAACATTCACAAACTAGACAAAAGTAATAAATACAGAAATTTAAAATATCCTATAGATTCTGCAATCTGTAAAATACCACCAATTCTGCATACTAGTTTAAATTGGTGTTGCAAATATACACACTCTAGGAGAATTTTAAGAAACAACTGTTTGATAATTGAATCTAGAGAGGATATTGAGGCTTTACTGGATGACATGCAAAATCAGTTTATTAATCTAGTTTGTCCCAAGTGCAAATAACAAGGAATGACCTACTTCATCTTGCAATGATTATTTTCTCAGCAATAAAATAATAATAAGAGAAAAATAATAACTTTAAAAAAGTAAATGATAAAAATTGAAGTATTAATGACTTTTATCCTGCACGCTGCAAGGTCATATCATCTCTAAAAAAAACCATTACAACCCATAAAAAAAAAATATTGAAAATTCTATCAATCCTGATTGAGATAAAGGCTTTTAATAATAAATTTTTCAAGATATTTATGTTTGTACACTAAAATTAACAAAAAGTATTTCAAAATCTCGTTAATGTGGATTGACCAGTATGCCTAGAAGATATGTGAAGCTACATTTATAGATTTTTGTGGATATATAAATTCATAGGATAACTGAAATCTTACCCCTTAATCATAACAAAGACAACTGCCACTTCTATATACATGCTTAAATTGAAAACAAAGTAAATCATTATACAACTGTAAAATGTAAACCATTGTTTTAATCATTTCCACATAATCATTGAATAACATTACTCAACAATTTTTATTCTAATGGAAAAACAATCAGTAAGATCACCATCATCATCCTAAAAGTATAATTTATTAATGTTGAGGCTAAAAAAAAAACCACGATATTAATAAATAAAAATAAATTGGAAAAGTTTGCTGAAAAGATAAATGTTCATAAAATTAATTCTGCTAGGAATGCATCATTTTTTTTTTTTTTTTTTTTAATTATAAGAACAATATTGTTATTTGTTCTTATTGACCTAGCTTTAACTGATTGGTACTTCAGCCATAAAACTTATTAGACAGAAGCAAGGAACACAGTTCCTGTATAATCCACTGATACCCTCCCCTACCAAATACCAAGTCTACCAGATGATCTGGCTCTTTAGGTCCTGACATCCTCAAAATGAAGAACTTAGCATGTCAAACCTGTACCCAGAGAACTGATAATGGCGAAGAAGGAATATGGATAATAATAATAATAATAATAATGGGCGAGTGGTGAAAAAATACAATCTATCCATCAGGGAAGATTTAGACTTACCCAGAATCTGGAAGAACACTAAGGGGAAATATAAAAATTAAAAGTTACATGTCAGTTTAGTTATAAAAGAATATAAATAAATAAATAATAAATTGAATGCATTTATAAATTATGTATTACAATTATAATATACAATTATATATTATATATATTGTAAACTATATATTAATATATATTAAATTTAATGCACAAGAGTGGAAAAACTTGAGAATAAATAAGTCAACATGATGATGTAGTATGATTGTGCATTCATTGTAATAGCTTTATTAATGTAAAGGGGGTTCTTGCAAGTAGTCAGTGAAATTATATATTAGTTTTCTATACCTGGTACATTTCTTTGGTGAAGGAATTTGGCAAAATCTTTCTTGTTTTTTTATTAGAATTCCCTGACTCTTTTATCTAAAATACAAACAAAAGGCAGTTTAATATTATATAATTATGATAAAATTTTACATACAAACATATTAATGAAACTACTGTACAAAGTCTTAATAAATAAGCACACCAAAACAGAGAAATAATATAATATACGAAAATAAGAAAAGACTAGAAGGAAAAAATGAAAACTAGCCCAAGAAATGAGAAGTTACAGTAAGGGTTCAAAAGAATTTTCTTTTTGGGAATGTTAAAAAATAGATCAAATAAAAATAGACTACTTGTATAACATCATCATGAAATGAATGGTTTAGTTCTTTTACTATGCATTAATTAAAATAACTATTTTATTAAAATCAGTGTGTATTATTCTATGACATAAAATTAGAAACTGGTAGCGGAGGCATGAAGGAAAATGGTGTACAATAAACAATTATCATAGAATACAAAAATAAGTTGTTGTCATAAATAAAATAATAGTTTATAATGAAAATGTAATCAAAAATAATATAGATTGAAACAAACATTGAAAAAATTCCTGTTAATACAGATATATAAATTTGTAAATATATACTGTATATAATGTGTACATTTTGCTTTCTAGGTAAATAGAAATATGCTTCCAGAAGGTCTTTTTAATGAACAACTGTTCTGTACTTTTATTAGTGATGTTACAGATGGTGTTGTTGATTTAGTATATTGTGTTTATTAAATTATGTTTGTAAAATTTTTATTGTTTGGGTTTGCATATCTGAATTTTATGTAAACAATATTTACAAAATTTGTTGTTTTTTGTGTATTCAGTTTTACAAGTTAAATCGTAAAGCTTGATTCTATTGTGTAGTGTGCTTACATGTTCCCTACACCTATGGGATCTGGTCTGTCCAATGTAAAATTGAGTACATTAATTCTGTTAAATTAGTAAAATTTAATTACCAGCAAGTATTTAAAAAAAATACAATGCAAGTATCTTCTTTTTTAGCCCACTTGTGCAAAATTAGGTAAATAATTAGCACAGCATCCTTTATTTATAGTATCTGGAAGATAACTTACCTGATTCCTTGCTAATTAAAACAAAAATATTTATTTAGGTAATGTGATCAAATTCTATTTTAGACAAAGGAAATTGGTCTTACACCAGAAGACACCACAGATAAGATAAAATTAATCAAGGGAATCAAGAACAAAAACATTTGCTTCACACCACAAGAAAAAACTCACAACATGAACATTTTCAACATTAGAAAGGGCTCAAAGATCGGAACATATGAAAAAGTACTGGGAGGACTGCAAGGCCCAAACAGTCCCATTGAAGAGACTTGGTTAATGGACTGACTAAAGTGATTTTATGTGGTCATAAAAGATAATAATAATTTTCAATAGATAATTTTTTAGGAGGAAAAAAGAACAGAAATGTATTTGCCAAATTATTGACCGGTAAGAAAAAAAAGAAAATGGTTTCCATATGCACAATTTTTGATGAAAAAGATCACAAAATGGTTTAAAATAAATTGACTACTTGCTGAATGGTTCCATAGTTTTCTATGATAATATCTGGAAGTCTTGCTTCAGCATTTTTGGTCAGAGGCACTGGTTATACCTGGTAAAGATAAATCTTGCCTCGCAAGTTATCGTCCTATCTCCTTGACCAGTACCCTATGCAAGGTGATGGAATGAATGGTAAACTGTCATGTAATGTGGTACCCAGAGAAAACTGCCCTAATTGCCCTAGAACAATGTGGTTTCCACCAGGGCATATCGTTTATTGATGATGTAGTTGCCCTGGAAGCTGCTATTCAAAACAGCTTTTTATTTCAACACCTGGTTGCTGTATTTTTTTATTTACAAAAAGCGGCATAAAAGAGAGGAATCCTAAATACACTTCATGAATGGGGTGTACAAGATAATCTCCTCACATTTATCAGGGAGTTTTCTCAGTAGATGGTCCTTCTGAGTTCGACTTTGAATGATGGTATCTGAAAGTTTCACACTGGAGAACAGAGTATCTCAGAATACCTAAGTGTTACTTTGTTTGCCATAGCCATAAATAGTATAATAAATTGCATGCGAAAACCGGTTATGTGTTTCTTTATTTGTAGATGATTTTTCTATTTACATAGTATGTAGAATTAGTTACAGGTGAGAGGCTGGTTCAAAACACAGTAACCCGCTTAGAATCATGGTGTAAATCTACTGGGTTCACATTTTCTCTGGAAAAAATGAACTGAATTTAGTTTTCCCGGTTGAGGGAACATGTTAACCATCAACTGTATTTACATGTGAACCAGTTGAGTCATGCACGCAAGTTAGATCTCTAGGAATGTGGTTAGATCAACGAAAAATGTGGGTAACATATTTGAAGGAGCTGAAGGTAAAATGTCTAAAAAATGTTAGACGTGCTGAGGGTTCTATCTAATACCCAAAGGGGAGTCGATCGTATATGCATGTTGGGCTTCTACTGAGCTTTAGTAAATTCCCAATTAGACTATGGCTGCTTGGTTATTTGTTGGCGCAGGCCATTGTTCTATAGAGCTTGGTGTAGTTCATCATATCATTCATTCATCTGTATTGCCACAGCTGCTTTTCGCTCAAGCCCCATGGTAAGTCTGCTGGTCAACAGTGGTGAACCATCTCTTTTGTAATAGACAGAAGCAAATGATATGCTCCTATGTGGCTCACATTAAAGCACAACAAACTCATCCAACCTTTTATGTGGTATTCTCAAAGCAGCATGTTAATCGATACTAGGAACATCCTAAATCTACTCCTCTGCTAGGCATCAGAGCTCAGTGCCTTTTCTCAGCTCTAAATATAAAATTACCTCCAGCCCTTACTGTTTCTCCATGTTATTACCCCTCTTGGCAGCCTTCTCTCGTTAATTACTGCCTTGATCTTTGTCAGCATAAAAAAAAGGAGATAAATCCAGTCATCTTACAAAAAAATTTTATAATATTATAAATAGCATGAATTCTGATGTTACAATTTATATTGATGGGTCTAGAAACATTAATTCTGTTGGTTGTGGCTTTATGGTTAGCAAAAAACAAACATGCACAGCCTTCCCAGCATCATCAGTATTTTCATTGCAGAACTATATGCCATTAATAAGGCCTTACATTTAATTAGCTCAAAATATTGACATGCTCTTGTTTGTTCAGATTTTATGAGTGCCTGTAAGGCACTCATAGAATCAATTAATGACATTTACTCCAGACATCCTATTGTCTGTGAGATTCATTGTGTCATTTTGCAAATGAATTACTGTAATACAACAGTGAGCTTCTGCTGGATCCCCAGCCTTATAGGAATTTCAGGCAATGTGTGTGCAGGTAGTTCAGCAAAAGAGACTTGATTTCAGCCTACTTTTACCAATCACATTGCTTCTAACAATGTGATTTTTGTCTCTCCCCTGAAGAGAGTAGTTCACGATGAATGGCAATGTGAATGGGAGAATACCATGTACAATAAATTTTGTCCAATTAAGAACACTGTTTCACCATGGATCTCCTCATGCAGAAATAACTGTTGAGAGGAAGTTATATCTGCCATTTAAGAATAGGGCACACTAAGCTCACTCATGTATATTTGATGACACAAACACATGCACTTTTTGTGCTCACTGGCCTGCCAACTATCAGTGCACCACATCTTTGTGGATTGTATCTGTTATAAGGCATTGCATCACCAGTTCATCTAGGGGCTAACATGTGAACTATTCTAGGAGATAATGAAATGTTACTATCTTTATGTTTTATGATTTCTTAGGGCCGTCCATTTATATTCAAGTATTTAAATTACTGTAGTGTGTTTCAACTATTCATGCCAATTGCTGTAAAGTGTATGGTTTTTTTTTACAGTAATTGAGATGTATAATGTGATATATCTTTGTTTATTACAAGTATATTGTGCCCTGACAATGATAACATGAAAGTGTTTTTCGTCCAGAAAGCATCCCCTAAAACAATAAAAAATAAATAAAATAAATACAGCTTTATTGTTGACTTTATCCACTGTGTTACTTTCCTGAAATTATTGTCTGTGAAAAGGATTTGTGAGCTGTTGAAACTCACAAGTGTGTTTATAAAAGAATGAAAAGTAATTTTGTAGTCATGGATTCACCCATCACTACAAATATAAATGCGTTTTTGCATAATGGCACTTCCTTATGATTCCAGTAAGATTACGTAAAGTAAAGATATTTCTTATATTTTTCATAGTGTATGTCTTAAGGTTTTTCATAAAATTAAGTTTGTATTAATTTTGAAAACAGTACTCATTGAACAGAAGTAAAACAGTTAATGGTTCAGTTAAGAAAAAAATTTCATTACTAATTTAATTTCATTCTTTTGCACTTGGGAGGCACAACCAGATCTTCAGAGTCAAAATCACTTGACTCTCTAATAATACATTTACAAAAGATCAGAAAAAATACATATGGGTGTACATATCACCCCTAATACAGTAAAACTAGATTCTGTAATAACAAAAATGCTCCCCTTTATACATGCAAAACCAAAAAAACTTTGGATTTTAATATTGTCATTATAAATTAGAAAATAATGCGTATTTCATTACATTATTTAAACATTTATTTATTTGTTTTATTGCAGTTTAAATTTGGAGCTGAAAATTGTACCTTCTGATAATAATTTGCCCGCCACTTGCGGATCAGTTGTGACACATTCAAATAGTGAACTATCACTTTTACCTGATCTTTTCTTTAAACCTTCTTCAAACTTGCAAGATGAAAATAATGAAACAGTTTTATTACTTCAAGAACAAAATAATGTACTAGATGAAAGCAAATATTTTTTACAAACATTTTAACTGTTATTTTTAATCATTTCATTTCATTAAATACAAAAATGTGTTCAAAGTATTTTACTTTTTTTACTCAGTCTTTAACTCAAGCTTGTTCTATAACCATTGAAATTTAGTTTTAATGAAAATATGTTTAATTGTTCAAAAAAAAGTGTTCCATGGATAATAAACACATAAATTTTGTTGTACCCAATATCTCTTCATTAATAATTAAACTGAAAGGTTTGCTTCTGAAATAAGAAAACATTTTTGTTAATTGCCTAACAAAATCAAACTTCTTTGAAGATTGTAAATGATAAAATGATCCATCACTGCTAGTGGCTGTCTGTACATGAATAGTTTAACTTGTATGTAATACTAGTATTTATGAATATTTTAATTCAGGTCACTAGTTTTTTTTCTTAATTTTTAAATATCTAATTATTTATCTTTACCTTTATATATATATATATATATATATATATATATATATACACATCCATTGTTTATTTATTTAATTAAAATATTAATTAAAAATCTTCCTTAGCTTAGACACCACTTATTTTCATAAAATGTCAGTCTTTTTCATAAGATAAAATGGTCTATCACTAAAAAATATTTCTAACTTTGTCATAATTTTAATGAAAATCAATTAAATATAAAAAAATAAAAAATAAAATGAATAAATATCACAATAATGTTGATAATTAGCAATCGTTATTTGGGTCCAGTTATATAATAAACAAAACACCAGAAGATTAAAATTATCCCAAGGAAGTAATAGTAACATTCTTGAGGCTTGCAAAGGCTTTCCAAAATTAAATAAAATACCATCTAACAAAAAGTGATTGGAATGTATTAAAAAATAAAACTGCAATTTTGATATAAAATAATACAGTTAATTAGGGTCAGTAATAGAAAATAATTGTATTAAAGTTATATGCAGGAAAGCTTGCAAAATTAAATTGGAACTTTGAAATTAAAAACTTGATTATTCAATTTTAACTTTTTAAAGTTAAATTTAAAATTACCTATCAACTTCAACTAAAAAATTATGTAAAGTTAAATTTAGGCTGAATGTAAACATATTATATAAACCTAAGATATCAATCTAGTCCTTTGTATAATTTGTTCATATGCCTAATTGCAATCTTTTTGTGCTCCTACCCAAAAGAGAATCCACATTTGCTGAATAATTTGTAGTTGACAAAACTTCTGGGAAGTACAAATTACATAAGTATAAGAAAAGAAAAAATAATAGCTTAAAAAAGAATTTGGCTTAAATAAGTGTTAAATTAACTTCTGTTGTATATACAGGAGATTAATACCTACAAAAGACCATATAACTCCAATTATGTACTACATTCATGGTATTCAGTACCAATTCCAATAAAAATTAAATTTAGCTAAAATTACATAGGCAGCTGCCCTTTGACGTTAGTGAATATATCTATAGCTTATTACATCAATAGAGATGTGTTGATAATTAAAAACAAATTACAGAATGGTGTCTGGGAGATATTACATAAGGGAACAAAAGCTAGAATGTAAATATGATTGAGCCTCACATCAGTTGCATTTTAATCAGTTCACATCCTCCTATTCCAACGTCAAACATTATTAATTTTTATTTTTAGATAGTAACAGCAGGAATATTATTTTAACAAAGTAAATAAATACATAAAAATTACAATACAGTTTACTTCAAAATAAATTCTAGACACATAATATATATATGAATAGTAAAGCTGGCATGTAGTATATATATAAAAATACACTTATAAAAAGAAAAAAAAACCGTTTTAAACCATATAATATAGGAATGATTAAATAAACAAAATTTATTTTAAAATAAAAGTGAATAATATGAAAGCCCAAGGTTTAATATTACGATTACATACATTACTTTAGTCCATCATGCAATTACGAAAATAAGAAAATCAGATTTATACATTAACATACTATAACATTTTTTTACTATAAAGTTTTTCCTCCAAAAATGAGCTCAGTTGGTAGATATACTGGTAATAAAAACAAAATGCCTTATTTATACTTGATCAAGGAATTTGTTCATAATTATGCATTTATTCCAAATAAGATTTAAATTTAATTTATGTTAACAAAGATATTAAATCTAAATTACAATGATGTTTTAACTGTTTAAGAATATAGATAAAAAATTCTGCCCTGATCTCTGCTCCAAGATTAAAAGTAACACTATTAAGTTACACTGGAATTCTTAAAATTTAGGTAAAGTTGATGAAATTGGTGGTTTCATTCAGTTTTTGATCAGAAAAACTAAATAAAACAAGTTCCAGTAAAACTAAGTAAAACACAAAAAGTTGATGTCATAAAACACAATATGTTATTTTTGATGTTCAATAACTTTGTTAAATTGTCAGTAAACAAATAAAATGTAACAAACATTTATATAGAATCTAATTTTGAAAAAATGTGTGATAGTAACATTAACTTAAGATTTTATGAAATTTTACTTTTATTGTAAACAACGTACAGCAAAATGTGGAGAAAAGCATTTCATTATAGCTTTAAGCCGAAACTAGACTCATTCTAATATTGGAGATTAATTTAACTTAACCTACACACAACCATACAATTATTTTACATTTCACCAAAATTCAAGGAAAGTTATCTATTCTAAAGAATAGATGTAAAAACTTTTGTAGTTGTCAAACTGAATTTCATTACAGCAACTTGACATACGGTACAAGTTTCAGCAGTAGGTTAACTTCAAGATAAAGAATATTTTGATGTTACATATAACATTGTTCAAAGTGAACAATAGTATAGAATTAATATAA
Organism: Lycorma delicatula; assembly: GCF_047948215.1. NCBI lineage: Eukaryota > Metazoa > Arthropoda > Insecta > Hemiptera > Fulgoridae > Lycorma > Lycorma delicatula. The sequence goes on along the minus strand of NC_134463.1, from coordinate 112,783,516 downwards.
AGATAAATAACATAAAGAAATAATAATATTTTATATTAACATTGTTCAAAGTGAACAATAATATAGAATTAACATAAAGATAAATAACATAAAAGATATATTATTTTAGTTTTAACATTGAACTATTGAAATGTGAATTAAAAAATACTTTGAATTGTAAATTTTCTATTCTTTAACGTACTTTGAGAAGATAACTATTGACTGATTGTCAAATATAAGGAACTATAATTATCATTTTTGTTTGAAGTATTAAAAAATACTTATACAGGTACAATCTAAAGAAAATACTCTTATTTATTTTATGTGATTGCATTCTACTGTATTTTACATTTAGCATAAATGATTTTCCAAAACATAAATGGATAAAAATCAAATTCAGAATAATTAAAATTCTAAATATATAAATTATCAGTTTATCACTAATTTTTTCATACAACAACACAGTGTATTAATGTTGAACTGAAATAATACTGGCCAGTTCTGATCATTGTAAACTGGAGACAAATTAAAAATTAAGTTATTATTTTTCTGCCATATATTACCTGATGTTAGTATGACATTTACACTGTTCTAGAAGTTGTCTTCTAAAATATTTGTGATTAGTTTTTAACCAGCCAACATCAATTATTAGTGTTACATAAATATTACAGAAAGTGTAGATTGTACTTATTTATAGAACACAAAATAAGAAAGAAATAATATAATGTGGTAGGTCCTGGGGAAGGCAGTAAACTTATCTGGTGGTTCTACAACATGGGGATATTTCAATGATCCTTGAAGTTGAAGGTTAAAATTTGAAAAGTAATGATGAAATACGAAGATTCAGAGCTACATTTAAAAATTGGTTCCCATATTTCAGCAAAGTTAAAAAATGGCAGGTAGAGTGTCATTCTATGCTGTTACATTTTATTGATAGGTAAACAAGTTATATTGAATGTCAATTAATATTTATAAATGTAGAAAATACCTTTAAATTTGTATATAATATGTTGGAAAAAATGTACGATTTATCGCCAATTTAACAACGTTATTGAACGTCAAACGTAAAAAAAAGTTTTTTGACCCTATTTTTGGCGTTTTACATGGGATATCTTAGAAACTAAGAAAGATACAGTTCTCGGACCTATGTTTATCGATTTCCCAGCTCAAAAACCGTAAGAAACAATTGAATTTGCCCCTAAATTGACCTTCCCAGAATTTCAGAAAGCCTTAATTTACTCGGAGGAACTGAAATTCGGGCGAAATCTTTCACTCTGTATAACTAGTTAACAAAGCGTTTTCAGACCTATGTTTACATGAACGTTTTTCTTATTTTTAGCCTCTAGAATGAGTTGTCAAAGTATTGCCCTATCCTCCTGAATTACCCTGTATATACTTATATTTAGTTAATGTAAGTCACACATTCTTATTATTAATGAAATGAAATAAGTCATAATAAATTCATATCGATAACAAAGTATAAGTTCATATTGAATACACTAATATTGACAATACAAAACATTATAATTTACTTTATAAACAAAAATAATTACAAAAAAATAATGTAAAATGTAAAACTATATGTAGGTTACTCTTATAAGAGAACAACTGATAATAAATAATTTACAAAACAAAAAGTAAAATGAAATTTAAGATATTAAAATGTCAATGCCTTACGTTGTAAAAATACTTTAAATAAGATGTACAAATGTACATATCCACTGCAAAAAAATTAGCGCACAGTTTTAAATATAATGTCCCTATCATCGATATCAAATTTGAACTACAGATATGTTTTAGTAAAAAATTTCTAACGTTAAATAAATTCTTATTGAAATAAAGAATACAAACTAAAATGGTAACAAAATATATTGAAAAATAACTTAAAACTTAAACAAATTTTCGTTCTAGGCGTAGTGCAAATCTATATTCTTTAAACATCTTAAAGCCATAGAATTCTTTAATCTTAAATAACGCCATAGAAATTTGCAATTTATAACTTTTCTGTAATTTGGATCACTTGCCGAGAAGTGAATTAAAAAAAAAATACATGTTTCAGTCTCTATTATAAATAATTACGTCCACTGCAATAAATAGAAGGTATACTTACGTTCTGTCATCTACAGATACAGATTCAAACTTAAAAAATTGAGAATTTTAATGTAAATTTTCATCATAAAACAGAATTTTAAAGAATCTATATTATATTAAATTTAAAAAAAAATTGTATTGGCCAAAAGCCAATATTTTTAAATAAATTAATAAAGTTTTTAAAATAAAATTTAATTTAACCCTATATTATTTGGTGAACATATTTTTATAACTGCCGTGGAAAAACAGGAAATAATTTGTTTACCGGTGAAGATATATAAATTTTTATCCTTCATCTTCACCAGTAAACAAATTATCAAAAAAGAATTCAATTTAATTATAAAATTTAATCTTTAAAGATTTGCAAATAGATTTTGACAAAATTTCCTGATCAAAACCGCGCTAAAGAATGGGGAATCCAAGTATAATTACAACTTTTGGTTGATTTATTAAGAAGTATGTATATAAAGATATTTAAGAGTTAAAAACCAGAGAGGAATTACTAGAAAAGGAATAAATTCAATCAAGTAGTTTAACAGGTACGACGCTTCAACAATATTATACTATATGTTGTCTGTCATAGTAAAAAAAGAAACTACTATTAGTAATACTGATCTGTAAAGCGGATCGTTTCTGAACTTCTGTTTGCAAATCAAAAAATTATAATTTAAAAAACAAAGGATGAATAATCATCGCATAAATTAAGTGGATCTGAGAAGGTATACACATGAAGATATCAGAAGAAAAAACCAAAGTTACTCATCTTATAGAACTAATAATAACTATAATGTTATTATAGTTAGAATCCACAATTAATTCATAACTAGTTTTTTTTTGTGATAATACCATTTTAATAAATACATGATATTGCAGTATACGAGAAAGAATCTTATATTACGCTTCCATTACATTAATTTTTAATAGTGATCTATAAAACTTATTTGTCAGTTGTTAAGAGTCTTATTTCAGGATTAACCCCGACTTTGCAATCGTTTAATTTATAACAGAGCTATTGCACATACATGTGTATGTATGCATTGTATTTCATTATTTTAATGAAAATATAGCTTGCAATATGATAGAGTGTGGGGCGAGGTATTTTTATTTATAAAATACTACTAGTATAGCGGCGACAGTGTGATGTTACATCTCATTTTTTTACAGGTATGCCTGCAACTGCTCAGTCTTCAGATCAAAGACCGATCATTTTGAGATTGAAGAAAAACAGGTAAACTACAACCGCACCTACAGTTTTTCTAATTTACCATTACATATTTATTTAAAGTATAATAATTTTAAAGTTGTATTTAGGTTATCCAATTTAAAGAAGTTACTTATAAATTTTAAGTAGCACCCTTACAATGTCATACAAATTATAAAAATTGAAGTTTAATGTTAATAAATCAGTTGTCTACAATAATGAAGCATAAGTAATGCTGGTAAGATGCGTACTAAACTTAAGAGTTTTTTCAGATAAAAATCTGTATTCAGTAAAAAAAAATAAAAAAAAAATAAAAAAAACATTAGCAGAGTTTGATACAGTAGTAGTAGTAGTTGTTCATAAAGTAGTTGTAAACAGAATCAGGGAATACTGCTGCGGTTATTGAAAATGCAGCCACAAGCACAGCCATTGAACCTAATGATTCTGATATAATATAAATGCATTACGATCATTAGTTGTGCATAAACAAACAAATGAGAAAAATAAAAATTATAAATACGGCTTCTTTTATTCATATCCTTGACAATCTAAACTTAAATATAATAAAAAAATCCCTTTCAGCACGCCGGAAGACTGAGGTAGTTTAACTAGTGCAAAGTAGGGGATAAAAAAATTTCTACCCTAAAGTTGCAACAATGATTGCATCTTCTTACAATTCCAGCAACATCCCCTTCATTTTGGCCATCCCTTACCATAAGGGTTGGTCATATCAAAAATTGCTTAAAAGATTTTATGTAACGTTTAGAGGAATAACGACAACTTTAAACCTATTCGATACTGTGCCTTTTAAGGGAGATGATTTTTTGGTCTTTGAAACCCCCATTTTTTCCATCCCCTGGGCCGATGGTCAGGAATATCAAAAAAGTTAGATAAGTTTTAGGCCCTTATCCAAAGAATAGTAGGAACTTTAATGAATTTGATATTTTACTTAATAAGAAAGTTATAGCGATATTGTTTTTTTTTTTTTTCGAGAAAGCCCCGCCCATTTTCACCTTCGTCTGATTTAGCTCATGTTCACAAAAAGTGAAATACATAGATATAGATATGTTAAAGGCAAAAATATAAACATTTACCAACAGAATTTAATAATGCTTCTTACCTTATGATTATTGTTTTTTTGTAATAGTGCTTTCAAGGATTTCCCTCATCATCAGTTATAAAATTAAAAAAAAATTGTTATGCAACTAGCTATGGTAGCTACATATGGTACTGTACTCAATTTTTTTTAAATTTTATAATATTTAATATGACAACATATTTTTACACGTTTACAATTTTATTCTGAATTTAATGTGCGATTGTTTAAAAGAAAAAGTTTGACTGATGATGAGGGGAACCCTTGAAAGCGCTATTATGAAAAAAACAGTAAGCATAAGGTAAGAAGCATTATTGAATTCTGTACTGTTGGTGGTAAACGTTTTTTATACTATTGTCTTTGGTGTAATTAGTACAGGAGAAAATATGGACAAATACAATAACAAAACAATTGGTTTTGCTAATATATATATATACACACATTTTTTGAACTTTTACCATTACAATAGGTAGCTTTCTTATGAAATATACCTAAAAATAAGTTTTTCAGATAATAAAACTTTTTCCAACTACTTGTCCCGTTTAAACAATATTAGACTATTTTTGAATAGTGTTGTATTCTACATGAATAGTAGACCTTGATCGTTTTGTATTGAACTTAACTGAACTCTTAAACAAAATTTAATTAATAAAGTGAAAATTGAATTTAAAAAAATTGTTTAATTCAATGTTTTTCACTCACTGAAAAAAAAATAAAAAAAATTATAACTTTTTTAAACCGATATAAACAGATAACCCCTTGTGTCTTTCTGCATAATTTACAGCCAAAAACACCTGGTAAGAATCTTTATTGGTTACTGAGAAAACTAAAAATGTACATTACACATAATGCAAGTTGCATACATTACATGTATGCAAACTAACCGTATTTTTAGATTTAAAGGTAAAAGTTATTTCAAGTGTAAACTCTGTCTTTATAAACCTTTACAAAACCCCTTTACAGAGTTTACACTTGAAATAAACAAAGGAAAATTTCTCTCAATAAAAGTGAAATTTCCCGACTCTACAAAGAAATATTTTTGAACTAAAAAAGTTGCAAAAAACAAAATAATTACAAAAAAATTGACAAATGCTTCCAATGAAAACATTTCTTCAAAAAATTTTCTAGTCAACACATTTTGTAAGAAATAGGATAATAAACAAAATGACAAAAAAGTAATTAATTTACTCCACCATATAGAAACTAAACTTAAGAGTAATTAAAAATGGGGTTTACTATTGAGATGTAGTAGATGCGACTCCACTCTATAACAGTTAGCAATTTATGTAGCCGCTTAAATAAAATTATGATTTACCGCAATATTTTAACAAAACCTTCCAAACCGCTGAAACTTAACGTAACAATGGAAATTAAGAAAACAAAGACATTCATTAGCAGAAATCAGCTAAAATAAAAAATAAGATCATACAACCGATTAAAAATCTATAACAATTGATAACACGAAAAGTGAGAATACAAACTGAAAATCTAGAAATATTTGAAATAACACAAGGTGTAAGGCAAGGATGCACACTTATTTATAATGTGCTTTATAATTCTTTAAGACGTTCAATTATTACAATCTTGATGCGTTTTATATTCAAATTAAATTCAGCCTCAACTATAAGTGTACATTTGTAATTTAAACATTTTCAACGGCTGTCATCAGACAACATATTTTTTCAAGTTTTTACATTTTTGTAAAAGTGTAATAATTTTTAATTGTTTGTTTACAATTCAATTATTTAGTACATCAAACACCATTAACAATTGCAATCTTTGAACGATTCAAGGAAGGTGTGCTAACAGTTTTTGGTCCTCCAAACCAGATACTAAATGTAAAACCTAATAAGACTAATAGGAGATTGTGTTAATTTTTGTACATGCGAGCATTAGACAATAGCTATGTAATTGGATGTCAGACTCAACGTTGTCGAGTGTCAGCAGTTTAGTTAATGTCGCATAACATCCCTATCAACATATCAAAAATTATACACCTCAATAAAGATCAGTGTTCAACTGTATACCTGCATGGTTCTCCTTGACACTGATACAGTGTCTAATTAAAAAACACTGAGGATAGAATGTACAAAAAAAAACTCTGCATGATGTTTTGAAAGCAAATTAAAATACTTTAAAAAAAGATAAATTTCTAGTGCGAGGTGCAGAAAATGAACTCAAATGTATACCGCATAAAATGATCAAATATATAAAATCCTTTAATTTAAAACTGTGGCATGAGACTAAAAATTTGGAATTTTTGGAAGGAACTTCTACTTATATAATAAAGAAAGAATAAAATTATATATTAATATTAACATCATGTTTCGATATTTTATTTCTTCTGTACTTTAGAATCCTTATTATAACTACTGAATCAAGTTTCCAAACAACAAAAGTATATTAAATGTAAAACACACCATAAATTAATATTTTATGTGATCAAATTATTTTAATTGGAATATACATTTTTTTACATAAATTTTATGTTTTTTTTTTTTAAATTTGAGATTCAATTGTCATATTTAGCTTCAGAAAATTTGCTGTCATATGCTTCTTCAGTACTGAAATTAAAAAAAAAAAAAAATTAAATTAAAATAATTAAATTATTTTTCATTTAAAATTTTTATAAGAATATACAAAATAATGAACTGAATACAGATGACTGCACAGCATCGAACATATTAATTTTTGTGTATTCCTAGTAATTAATAACTGTTTTGTTGTTTAAATCATAACAATTCTTGCCGTTGCATTGATTAATTAATTAATTAAAAGGGACACTACACCATGTCAATCACAAAATATTTCAGTACCTGTTTTTCTTTAAAAGGAGCTGTGATAGTAGCTAGCTATACTGTGATTGAAATTCTTTATAGAATTTACTACAAAACAATCACAAACCCTAACCCATCATATTACGATATTATTAATATTCAATATATCATATATTACATCATATTCAATAAAAAAAAATCAATAATAGTGTTTGTTATCTTGGCATCCCAACCCTGTAGAGGGAAGACACCAAAAACCTTGTGACGTTACCAGTCGCCACACCAAACCCTCCGTTCCTAGCCCTGAGGGGCTTTACTGGATGTCGTCTTTTTAGACCCTCTGATTACATCATCTCACCGTAATCAGCCAGGCCTCAGTCAGGATTCCACCGACGTAAAAGCCCCAAATCGAATCAAACAATACCAATATAACCGTGGCACGATGCCAATATGCCTACCTCCAACCAATCCATGCCTAGGCCGGAACCCTAGCCACCCGGGATCCTGCTGTGATCAAATACCTCGACTAAACTCCCTCTGCAGACCTACAAAACTAACCGTCTGTTGACTATGGTGTCTGAATGTGTGTGAGGATGTATTCCCCTTCCAAAAGTAATACACACCAACTGTATCAAGAAGGGTGGGTAAGCCAGGGGTGGTTTAGTCTTTAATGTGCAGGAACACATACGCATTTAATATCTTGCAAAACCTCAGGCGCTCGTAAATTGGGGTTCTCTTTCACCACTAAAAAAAAAACCATACTGAAAAAAAAACTAAGAAAATGGCTCAAAGAAAACTCAGCTACTACAGAACACTCCTCGCGGATCATCCAGTTAATATGGAGATCCAGAATGGAATGTATTCTCTCAAGTTCCCTAATAGCTCGTGAATGTTCAACCTGGTATTGAGACAAACATACTGGAAGTGCTCCACTGTATCATCAGTCCCAAAATCCAGGCATTGACTCGAATCCACCAAATGAAATCTAGCCAAACTATCCCGAAAGGCACAATGCCCAGAGAGAAATCTTGTGATATACTGATTGGGGGGAAACCCATCTAATCGCACCTACAACAGACACTATAGGAAATATACCATTCGTGTAGCAACCTGTGTGGGATTCGTCCCATCTGACCTGCCAAGACACAAGACCTCAGGTCTTCCATCTCCTACTTTTATTCTGATGTCAATGGGTTATTTACCTTGGAAATGCAGTGTTCCTTACGCTCATTAGCCAAGATATCTTGGTTTGACTCCGGCTATAACAGCCTGTAACAGCCAGAAAGAGGAGTCGCTGGGCCCATAGCAAAATGTCTGCATAATACCTAAAAGCCAAGCGGTGAGCACAGACAGGTGCAGTATATAGGACTTTGCTTCACCGACACCACACCTTTGTAAAGGATACACACAGTATGGTAATTCAACCCCCAATCGGGATGAATGACTTGATTCTATAAAAAGCATAGGCATTTTTTGTTACATACTGTAACATTCCTTGAACCGAAAATTCTTATCAAGGATCACACCCAGGTACTTTTGAGTCTTAACATACTGAACTGGGAGACGAGTCATCTCAACCCTGTTATCTGAGAGAACAACACCAGTAGTAACCAAAAATGATCAAAAATGGTACTGTTTAGAAATACATTACTATAATTGCACTATTTATAAAATGCTGCCTGGTTTGTTTTAAATTTATAGTAATATTCATTTCTATTGCCACTTGACAAAAAACGCATATTGAAATTACAAATAACATTGTTTTTTCTTTAATTATGTTTTATGCCTGTCAGTGAAATAATTTAATACTTGTTTCTAGTCTTTCCTTGTGCATAACAGATAAAATTACATACCATATTCTGGTTTTCTAATCCTGAAGAGATTTGTATTATTTATGCCCTCTTTTTTTTAAATTGATAGATTTGTGTGTGAATTTATAATAATCGATCTAACAAGAGAATAGATAAGTATGAAAGCAAAGAATAGGTATTATTATTAGTACTTTTGTAAATAATAAATTATCATGAGAAAAAGTTGATTACTAATGAAATTTTGTTGATACCGCAAAAAATTATAATGTTCTATCTTGTTATAAAAACAAAATGCAATTTCACTAACCTGATTTTTTTTCAAATGAAACACTTCATTTTTCACCTCTGAATTTAAATTTTGTTTCACTAAGGAGAATAATAAATAAAGTTTCTTACACCCAAGTTGCTTAAATATTGATAAATTTTTATGCCTGTAAACACAAAGAAAAGTTAAATTAGAATGATTGGACATTAAAAATAAAATAATCTTAAATGCTAAATATATTTATCTATTTTAAGCAAGCAAATTAATCCCAACACAGATGTTATTTAACAAAAAATTAAATATGTTGATACAAAATCATATATGATTTTATATCAGTAACTTAAGTTTTAAGTTACATTTTATAACAGAATTGAAATCACTTTAAATAAATTTACTTTTAACATCTTTTTAAGAACTGATTTACTTTACATCCAATAAGAAAATGTCCTGGTGAACCTGGTGTCCTAGAGAGCCAGTGGTCTCTATGATCAGTGGAAATAGCAAAAGTAGGGCGAGAATTAAGACAAACCTAAATCTGTATCAACACTGTATAAAATTTCTCTATGTTGAGAACTGTTTTTCCTATTACACTACGTATGATATTTGACACTTGACTGCACTTTCCCACAAACCACTAAAATGAGGAGATGGAGGACGAATAAATGACCAACTAATTCCTGGTGATGTAGAAAAGATTTGAATATTTTGTTTTAAATTTGTCTTGATCTTAAAACATAATGAAAGTTAGCAGAGTTATTAGAAAATATATTAGGTATACCTCTTATGTGAAATGAATCTTTTGAAGGTGGAAAAAAATTATTGTAAAGTCAAATCAGAAACTAACTCTTAAATGAATAACCTTAGTGGCTGCTAAACATATAAAAAGCGGTAAGCAAGCCTTATTCAATGTTTTAGATCTTTGCCTACCATGACGAATTATAATTGGGCCACTATAATCTAATGTACAAGAGAATTTTCAGGAAGGAATCACTCTACCAGGCGTTAATTGACAAAGCTGTTGGAATTGAGTTTTGCATCACATCTAAAGCAAATTAAACACATGAAAGATTGACGAAATGATTCTTTTAGCATTATAATCCAGTATCTCTGTCGCAACGAATGTGTTAATTGTACACTACAGTGTAAGAGTTGACAAGTGTTCAAGTGTTGACAATTTCAGAATTTTCACTCAGATGTTAACGATAGGATGTTTAACGTGATTGTAGGAGAGAACGTTAAAGTCTGCCTCATACACAGATTAGACCTAAATCATCCAAAAATGGATCTAGTGAACTAAGCTTTGTTTATCAATGACCTGGTTCGTTATCTCATTGAAATACATGGACTGTGATTGATAACTCCTTAGTAGTTAAAAGTACTAAAATTACATTCTCAGACAGTTTAGAATTAATATGGTGAATGAATCAATCAGAAACTAAATGTTCGTAACAAAGTATGTAAAGATGAAAATCTTTGTGTTCAATCATATAAGATGAGATATACATGAAGTTAATATAGTTTTTACGCCTTTCTAATAAGCATTCAGGATTTAAATTATCATCATTAAACGTAATATTACAATCTGAATAATAATCCTAATAATCATATTATAAAATATATGAGGAATAATAATAATAACAATAAAAATGATAGATTTGATTTAAGGGGAATGTATATAATGAAATGTAATAAGATTTTTTGGTAAAACTAACAATCTTTTTAAAAATAATTATGGAATGATAAATGCTTAGAGAAACAGAAAGAGAGGTTGTTATTTGGGTTGTACAATACATACATTAAGAAAAACATATAAAACAAGAGAAAGTAAGATCAATTACAAAAGGACACGATATGAGGGAATGTGATGGGAAAAACAAGCTGAGAAAATTAGGGAATTACTAGTATGGAAAAGATGGAAAAAGAGAATCTGTAGAAGCAAATAATTTGAAGTGATCGGAGAAAATGATAAGACTGTAGGAATAATGGTGGCAAGAATACGAGCAAAAAAAAAACTCTGGAGATGATGGATAATTAAGATGCACAGGATGTATGCAAGAAATGTGAAGTGGTGAGTAACAAGGAGGAATGGAAGCAGGAGACATTAAAATGGGGAGATACGTAATTCAACACCTAATCCATGACCTGGAATAAAGGATTAACATGAAGAAGAAAGTGCATAGTAAAATATTAGTAGCTATTTAATAACACTTTAATAAATATATGTAGCTTTTTTTTAAATTTAAACAAGTTAAAAAAGTAAGACATAAAAAGTTGTTTTCTATAATCAAAACAACTTCCCAATTACTTTTCATTTAGAAAAGTAAATTCCATTAGTCTTCTAAAATATGTTTATGATTAGAGAATTGATAAAATTAAAAATTAAGAGAATTTAAGGAAATTTCAAGAAACAAGCTAACAATATATTTGCGTAAACAGTATATCACAATTCTTGTTTAAATTGATTTCTAACATCATTCATGGAATTACAATGTGTCTTATATTTTCATTATTTTCTTTTTCCTTAAAGTAAAATTATTACAGAATAATAATCGTTTTTATTAAAATAATTCATATCCCCATTATAAAGGTATGATAAAGGAATAAAGAACCTAAAGTTGAAGAGAAAGCATTGAATCCAATTTTAAAATGAAGTGAAGAAAGAAATCAGATACACTAGAATGAAAAAAATATTGGGAAGAAAGAAAAACGAAACATCAGAAAAATAAACTGTTAATTGCAAGCTTATGCGTAGTCAAAAGAGACTAGAATGCATTAAAAACACTTCATTGCAATTAAGGGGCAAAGGTTACAAAAAATGGTTCTGGCATTGTAAAAAATGAATGAAATGTGGAGGTTTGAAAGTTGATCATAATCATATTTCTAAAATTTCCTAACCAAACAACCAACAAGTTGAGAAAATTATTTTGATATTTTCAAAATGTTTCAACATGTTTATTAATGTCTATCATTTTGGAGGTCTTACTTTTGTGGCAATCAGTAGTAGCACATGTTCCACATGGTGAGTTATAGGAGGCAAGTAGAGGCAGCTTGTAGGGAGGACCGGACTTTAGATTTTACATACACTACAGTTTTTAATACAGAAGTTTTATATTTTTCGGTTCTTTCTTAATTACTGATGTAGAAATTTTCAAATATTTAGTTAAGAATATATATATATATATATATATAGGAAATTATCTTTTTAAGGTAAGAAAATATACATATATGAAATTATATTTTTAAATTAAGAACAATTGATGGAAATTATTATTATAGTTGATATAATGTAATCTTTGTATTGCTCCAAGAAAATTGATTGAATCATTGTACTTGATGTTTTGATATAACTAAATATACATAAAGAATTGCATATACACACACTTATATGCTCAATTAAACATCCACTAACATTTTTGCAGGTTTTATATATCAAGTTTGAGCTGGTTTTAAATATGGCAGTCTGTATGTATATATATTAATTATATTCAATAACATACAGTGCCAGAATTAAATAATATACTTCATAAGTACCATATTTAAATATGAAATATATATTTCTAATAAATTACAAATATATTAACATTTTAAAATAACTATTAAATTGGTACTTTATTTATTTCCAAAATAAATTTTTGTTTAAATTTGTCAAAATCTTTATTAATTCAATATTCATTCCTTAGTAGATTGAAATTCATGACTGAAAAATTTAGAAAAATATAAACTTAATAGTCTTGATCGTGATTCCTAGACTTTATTAACAGTTCAGGAAAAAGAAACACAATGCATTTAAAAATTAACTACATGAACAAGGTGAAATAGACCATATCTATAAAAGTTGAGATAATGAAAAAATAAAAAAAGATATAATTGTGTTGCATTAACATTTAAAATAATATTTTGTTAATTTCTTTTTATTTTTTCAAATTGTGACTTGGTCCTTTAATTATAAAATATCAGATTAGTAAATATTCTCTAATTTGAATTACAATAAAAAATTAACAATTCACAAAAATAGCAATTCATACATATGAATATAACATTTTGTGGTAGAGTATCAGTAATCTGAATGATAAATATCTAAATATGATAAAAAAGTGTGACCTGATTTGAAAATAAACTTTAAAGAAAACCTTAAAAACTTTTAATTTTTATTAATGATAACAGTGAAATTACTTTTTTTAATCCTCAATAATCACACATACTTCCAATTTGAGTAAAAAATAACACTTAATTACACATAGTCAGAAACTGTGTGTTTTTTATGGCATAAAACATTCTCTGAAAGATGAGAGAAGATTGAAAATGAGTGCCATCATCAAGAAGGTGTCTGACAAACGAGAACATTGTTGCAATTTGTTACCATTTGATGACTGACAATTGCTTCATCACTGATGAAATTGCTGCTTAACTTGAGATCATTATGGCAGTATGCAAAAAAATCAAATCATGATGATCATTCATGGGTACAGCTAAGTGTCAACTTGTTGGGTTCTGCTCCTTCTCTCAAGGAACCAAAGAAATGATGCTTGTCTCTTGAAATCTGCCAATGGCTACTGAATTAATATGAGATCAAGGAGAACCTTTTTCTAACCATTTATTTATAACCATTTTCGTAACAGTAAAATTCAGATTATGACAATCAGGGAGCAGCTAGTTTTACAGATGCTCAACATAGTCGACTAAGATAAATATGGAAAGCCGTTGCTGAACAAAATATTCCAAATGAACAGGATGTCAAGAAGCATATGTTAGAAGCCATTTCAGTAAGAAATCAACAAAATTGGAAAATTTAATGATGATATGCGCATTGGTATGTAGATACTGCAAATGTTTGGGGATGAACTATAGCACAAATGTAAAACTTATATCTACAATGTGTAATAATGAATTAAAAAGTTTATGTGCTTACCGTATTTTACTAAACATCACTGACAGTAAAATCAGATTTTGGAATAAAAGGACTAGTGCTAATTTTGTACTATAATTTTATTATTTTTGATTACTTAGAAAACGTATATGTACATTAACATTAACAATGAATTTAATTTAATTAGAAGATATTAATTGGGAGAGTAATGCCAATGATACTGACAACACATAAATGATATGTGCATCATTATGAGGCGAGGAGTAGCACTAGTGCACTCACTTTTTTTTATTTGAGGTTAGTATTAAATTTTAACTATATATACATATAAAAACATGCTTTAAAAATTAAAAACAGTTATAATTTGTTACGGTCTGACAGACAGGTTTTCCCTTGTGCACTGTGGCACCAGAACTACTTCCTATAAACTAGGCCAGCCAAGATATTAAAAAATATAGGTAATATTTGATATGTTCTTAAAATTAATGTGAACCATTTGTTTTCATAATTATTTTAGTTTATCATCAAATATTTTCTGAAAAAGTATTTGTATCTCATAAGATCCACTGTGTAGTACATACTTGAATTTTAGTTGAGGTTATGTTTGATCGCTTACAAAACTGTATGCATTTATATTTACATTTACAGCATGTTTTCTGCTGTCATTCTGAAATTTATTCATAATCTTTGCTTTTTGAATTTTATAAATTTCATTTATTATATTTCTTGAACAGCTTTGTTATAAAATATTAAATTTCTGCCAGATGACATTACTGCCATGGTAAACATACCTTTGGCAATATCATTAAATAGTGATGATGAACTGGAAACTGTTTTCTAAAACAGTTTATGCCTGCAAAGCCACATAGATGGGGATACAAAATATTCATTCTTGCTGGAATAAGGGGCTTTGCAAACAAAGTAGAATGAGACTTAGGACCAAGTGCAAATATAATTGTAAGATTCTCGAATGATTTCGAGAACTATCACTATAAGCTATATTTTGATAATTATTACATAACTCTTCCTCTTCTTGTGGAACTGGCAAAGAGGCAGATTCATGGTCCGAGTACCTTTTGCAGAAATCGATTTCTCGGCATTAAACTTTGTAATGAATTGTATATGAGCAAAATGCCTTGTGGGTACTCTGAAAAGTGCACTACTTCAATTGAAGTAGTAGAGATATCAGCAGTATCTTGGCCTCAAAATTTGTAGAAGAACCTAATACATCAGTAAAAAGGTATGATAGAAAAGAACGCAAAACAATTAATGTCGAATGTCCCCAAATAGTTACTATATACAATAAACATATGGGAGGAGTTGACTTATCAAACAGCATGATAGGTATAGGAATAGTTTAAGAAGCAAAAAATGGTATTTTAGGTTGTTTTACCATTTACTAGGCTTGGTAATTGTAAATTCCTGGTTGCTGTATAAAAGGGGTTGTTTGGAAGGAGGTGAAAAAACTAAATTAAGGCTTGCTCAGTTTCTCACAGAAATCGGAGTAGCCTTATGCAAGTACGGGGAACCCATCACTCCATCAAAAGGTCAGACAAGAAATGAAGTTGAAGAACAGATACGACTAAACAACAAAAAGGTCCAGCTGCTATAGCACCACCAAGAGATGTGAGACTGGATCAAACATCATACTGTCTCCTCTTTTGTGATACATGTCCCGCTTAGATCCAAACCAATTTTTGGGACATGGAAGTAAAGCAACGTGGGGAAACATTTGATAAATAATTTTTCTATTATTTAGGATGCATTCTGCGTGTAATATAAGTTTTTTCATCACAAATAAAAAAGTTATGCAGTAAGGGTTATTATGTCTGGAAAGTGATAAAATACAAGAATTTTCTTCACAAATAACTCGTTTAAGTAACATTATTTAAGTTTTTTGTTTCATATTACTGACACTCTACGTTACTTTTTAAAAATTTTTCATTTTAATCATACTAAGGTTTTACTACGATAACTATTATTTCTTTCTAATTCTATAATATTAATATATATAAACTTATATAGCACACACTTGATAATTTGTATTTTTGTATACATTATAAATGTATACAGGTTTAGCAGTAATATATTTCTAACTAATAAGTATTATTATACAATTACAACAATGTTTGCATATCAACAAAATAACATGTATTGCCTTCTTTTTACTTACAGTTAAATAATATAATAATAATATATATTAAAAAATTAACAAATCTATAAAATAAGATTTAAATTATATTTTCTGTATTAACAAAAATGTTTTTCATGTACAAATAAAAATATTATAGGTGAAATATTATTATATGGCCATCAATTAATACATTTTTTTTATTGGAATATATAAAAATTGATTAGCAATCTTTTTTATCATTTGAAATATACTGACAGTATATATTATCTTGCAAAAATTTTGAAATAATTCAGAATTAGCTTGAAATGCTATAATAATTATAAAACTCATATAGCATTGCCATTCTATTAGATATTTTCTGAATTTATTTTAATTTTTAAATATTAATAAACAAAATTATTGATGTTTTTATAAAAAAAAAATCAAGAATTACTGTTTATAGAATGTGCATATCAGAGCACAATCTGCTAGATAATTGATTAATTGTTATAGAGTATCAATTTTTAAATGCTCACCCAATATAAGCATGATTATATTAAATATTACAGAATAACATTTACCTGGTAAAAAATCAATGTGATTTATGACTTTCTTATTTTAAGGATACCTAATTTTTATACATCTCGAGATTTGTTAACTTGTAAGAAATATACAGTTGTCTAAGAAAAAAACATAAAATACCCGTTCATTATTAAAAAATTTCAATTTCTTTTTTCTAAATAATAAAAATAGTTTGATCAATTTCTGATTTATTTTTTATGAATTAAATGAAAATATTCATTCATTTAAATATTTCTATTATTACTGTAATAAAAATAAATTAACAATTTTGATCTTTAAAAAGTAGCTGAATATCAAAGGCTATAGTATTTTTCGGACTATTTTCTGGGGTTTTATTGTTTTCTTTCAGAAAAAGACAGAAAGGTGTGATTTTTAACAATTTATGTTCCTGTTTCTTCCAAAACCAGACATCTACGAGAAGTCTATTTTAAACACGGACATCTGTCCAACGAGTCAATGGCAGATTAGAATTCCTATTGACAAAACTTCATTTCATAAAATCGAAATTATCTTTTTAAAAAAATAATATCCAAAAATTAAGTTTTTAATTTTTATAATTGAAATAGTTTAATTAATGGTCTTTATTCACAAAATTATACAATAGAGAAACTCAAACTTTTTGACTTTCAGGAACAATGTAAAAACACATTTAACAGGTTGACTGCTTTGAGATTTGATACTGGATCTTAAGTAATATTTGTAGCTGGCTATGAGGCCCATTTTGATGTCTCAGTCCAATAGTGATTTCAAACTGTTGTTTCTAGTGCACGAAAAAACATCATACTGTCATAGAGCAAATCATGATCATTCAAACAGTGGGATGCCGATTTTCATGAGGTCCAACTACTCGAACTGTTTACATATCCATATTAGGCAATTTAAAAAAAATGCTTCTTAAAAAATCTAAAATAATATTATTCTTGTATATTAATTTTTTTTATTTTGCTTGACTAACTCACCACATAAGCTTGAAATTGTACATGAGAGGTGGAAATGGGATTTTGTAGCGTATGAAAAATATTATGCCTGACTGAAATTTGAACCCAGACCCTCCAGATTAAAGGCTGGGAATCTACCACTCCAACATCGAGCCTGGCAATATTTCAAATAAAGTTTAATAAAGTTTTGCTTCAACAGGAATTGTATTTTTATCAATCTTTGTTCTTTTGAGTTTTAAACTAACTTTTTTGTAATTTGTTTAGCCACAAAACATATGTAAACTTAGGTCTGTATTAAACTAATTTTAAAATTAACATCTGAAAATAGTGAAGAAAACACATTTACTGGTAGGCAAGAATATGATATAATGACTTATTGCTAGGATTGTCAAGGTTGCCAAATGAAAAACCTCATTAATGACTACATCATTATGAATGGTTGGAGGGATAAAAAGTATGTAATTCTATACAGATTCTTTGATTAAAACAATTATATGGTCTTGCGCTCATAAACAAAAATCAACATTACAGCAAGTAGAGATTGCAGATCTTTTTTTAAGACGAAATAGTTTTTAAAGGTATATTTCTGATTAATGACTAAGTTTTATTCTATTAAACAAACTGTAATTTTTTCAATTTTTTTATAATTTTTAAGAAAGTATATTTTTATGATGCATAGTAATTTAACTAAATTACTCTTCAATATGTTTTTTTTTTGAAAGCTTTATAGATATGTTTTGCAGGAAAATAATGTGAAATATATATTACACATATGCTCACATTAATAAATATGATTTAACAAAAATATTCATGAAATGAAAATTTTAAGCAGTTATAATGTACATGGATGATTCAAATTCCTTTTCTTCATCTCATTATTGGAGCAATGGTGAATTATATTAACCACCTACATGAAAGTAAATGAGAAAGAATAGGTGTGAAATACTACTTGGTATGCTCCACTATGCAAAACAGCTCGAGCTGATGACAGGCTTTATAATGTACAAGAGGTGATTGATGCTATTTTAGCAAATTATAGAATGATATAGTTCTAGAAATCAGTGTTTATAAATGAAAGCATGGTACTATTTTTAAGTTGAATTTTCTTCAGATAATATTTAAAAAGCAAATGCTATATTTATAGCATAAAAGTTTTTAAATTTTGTGTTAAGGATTTACTTCATTTTACTTCAATATAAAGTATATTGAAGTAAAAAAAAAATGTCAAAGACAGTTTTGAAAAAGTAATTCTAATACTAGCGGAATCTTATCTTGGTTATGATCAAATTCTACATACCAACAATTGATACTGAAGTGTTCAATTTGCTAAACATCTATTAAATCGTAGAACACATTTAGCTGACACGATAAGAATAAATAAAAAATCTAATCCACCAGATGTCACAGAATGGAAACTGATATTGGATGACTGTGTTGCAGAGAAAAATGAAAACAATGTTATAATTCTCAAGCGGTAAGGTAAAATAGATATCCTCGTAATCATATAGTTCAAGAAATTTCCTCACGTAACCGATAAAATGGTCACAAATCAAATTTGACAAAAACAAATTACAAAGCTTGCAGCAGTGATATATTTTAATAAAGAGAAATGTTACAGACCTATCAGATCAAATGATGTCATGCAGTAGCCCACTTAGAAGATCAGTCAAGCAGTACTAGAAAATAGTTTTTGATCTTTTAATCACAACCAGTACTGTAAAAGCATTATGTATTCATTACATTGTCATAAAAAAGACAATAAAAAAATTTAAAGAATAAATAGTATTATCATTATTTGGACCACATTCATGAAGAAAATGTACTGATAAATCAGTAAAGAGACTAGATGTAAATGATATTATAAAAAAAGTTTTAACTTGTGGCAAAGAAATGTAACTCAAGTTAAGGCCCAGAACATAGTACATTCCAGTATCAGGAATGTACTACGCATATGTGTGTGGGCTGTGTTTTTTCTACAACACTATTACGTTGAAATAATCAGATAAAAAGAACTTGTAAATAGATTGTTTTAAAGAGATGTACATAGATCCCCCTTAAATATTTTTAAAAACTGCTACATTCATTAGAAATATTGTATTATAAGATTCCTTTTGAATTTGTTATTACAAGGTAAAACAAAAAGGTGAGTATATAGAAATATTGGATGCAAATTTTTTCCACGTGTGTTGTAAACCATATAAATCTAAATAATTTCAGATGTGAAGTGAAATAGTTTTTTCCTTACTTCATTCTTGTAAACAAAACAGTGTATTGTAAATTATAAGACATCAATTATTCCTAATTCATTGTATTTATCATTTTTTGAGGTTATCAATTTTATGTCTCGCTTCTTTTATTATAATTACACTTTTTTATTATAAAAATAACACTTTTTTTTAATTATAATTACACTTTTTTATAAAATTTATGATAGAATGAAATTTTGTATAGAAAACATATACACAGAAAAGAAAAGAAAATGTTATAGCATTGCAGATTTGGGTGTTGCAGTCAACCTGTTAAATGTACTAAGTAGTTTTACAACATATATCTAGTATTAAAAGAATAAAATATTTTCAAAAAGAAATGAACCAAGTACAGCTTTATGATAATAGGAAATTCCATAATCCTGAGGGATACATACGTATTGCAGCTACCACAAGACAAATTTAACAATCAAGAAGTTCATCTTTTATAAGCTTACTGTACTGTAATTGTATTAAATGTGTTAGAAGGTATTTTAACATACTTCTTAAAGGGCAATTTTTTAAAATTTTTTTCTTCTAAAATTTGATCGGTAGAATTAAAAAATTTAACACACAATATGCACGCATGCGTGCACACACACACATATACACATGAGCATGTGCACACAGAACACAAAAAAAAAATTAACTAAAATTTGTTTTATCAATACATGCCAATAATATCAATAACTTAATACAATAATAAATAAAAAGTTAATAAAGTTATTTAAATTACTGCAGTGCAATTTTTAATTTTATGGATATACATATACTTTATACGAATGATAACCTACAATTTCTTAATAAAATATAAGATAATGTAGTGGGCGAGGGGTGGTGTGGCGGCCAGTAATGTCACAAGGTGGGTGTCTTCTGTTATGGGGTTGGGATGGTCTAGTGGTTAACTCATCGTTGCAAATCAGCTGATTTCGAGGTCAAAAGTTATAAGGTTTAAATCCTAGTAAAGACAGTTACTATAACATTTGATTTGAATACTAGATCATGAATACCAGTGTTCTTTGGTGGTTGGGTTTCAATTAACCACACATCTGCGGAACGGTCGACCTGAGACTGTACAAGACTATACTTCTTTTACATTCATACATATAATCCTCATTCATCCTCTGAAGTAATACCTTACAGTGGTTCTGGAGGCTAATCAGAAAAAGAAAGGCGTGAAGGATGTTTGGCTCTACAAGTCCTGTCAAATAGGCCCAGAAAAATTAAACTATTAAAACTAAGGTTACAGTAACCAATTTTTCATTTACATTAATTTTTTCTTAATACAATTCAATAATATTTAATTGTTGTAAATAAAAATACATCCACTAGTATGATTTTTAATATCTGGTTTGAAAATAAACTGATATTAAAGAAAAACTTGTTTTTGAGCTTTCATAAGAAAAGTTCAGGGCTTTCCTAAGCACCTATTTAGGTGGAGATAAATTTATTCAACTTTCCATGACTTTAACCCACCGGGTTGGTCTAGTGGTGAACACGTCTTCCCAAATCAGCTGGTTTGGAAGTCGAGAGTTCCAGCATTCAAATCCGAGTAAAGTCTTTTTACATGGATTTGAATACTAGATCGTGGATACCGGTGTTCTTTGGTGGTTGGATTTCAATTTACCATACATCTCAGGAATGGTCGACCGGAGATGATCAAGACTATATTTCATTTACACTCATACATATTATCCTCCTTCATCCTTTGAAAAAATGCCTTATGGTGGTTCCAAAGGCCAAACGGAAAGAGAGATTAAGAGAGGCTATATTTACAAAGCAGTTGTTAAATTATTCAACAATTAAAACAGGGTTTTCAGTGTTTGTTCCATTTTATTCCAGCTGAAGAGAATAATCTTTGGCAATGTTGTGGTTTCTTTCTTAGTTTACAATTTTCCACATTGCTTTGGTCTTATTTTGAGCATTATTTATCATTTTGGTTGTTGCTTTCTTTCTTAAGCTCTTTAAGTAGAGGTCATATTTTTTTACTTCAGGAATTCTTTCACTTTGTCCTCTTGTGATGCAATGAAAAGGTACCTTTGTTGAGCTTGCAAAAAATGTTCCTTCTACAATTTTATTTCATTATCAAAATGAAGAGGGGTTTTCATTTTCTAGAAACAGTTTTTTTTTAAAGCGTATACAATATCTAGGTTATATGTGAAGATTTCTAAGAAGATATTGTAAACAATTTCTACACATGATGAACTGTAGACATTATCCCACAATTGTTTCTTGAAGAGATATCATTCCTTCCAATATCTATGGAGTGGATTTGTCCTGCAAATCTGAGATGTAAGTAAAAATTACTTAAGTGTTCAGCTATAGAATGATCGGTGCAGTTCATATCTATAGAAGTTCTGTTATGTAGAGTGATTTGTGTGGGTGGTAAGTCAAGCCTGGTGATGTTTGAGCTGGGCTCAAGGTAGTCCATGTTGATATCCCCCATCACAATAATTTTTTTCTTCCATACAGGCAAGCTTTCAAGAACTTCTGTGATTACATCTTGGATTCCTTCAGCTACCTTGTGATTTGTAAATTTCAACGATGAAAATGCCACTCTTATTAATGATTAGTTTTACGGTACAACCTCACAGGTAGGCTCAATACCAAGGGTTTTTGAGTTGTGACTCTCTATTATGTTCAACAGCTCTTGACTTACAAATATGCCAACGCCTCCTTTTATGTGGTTCTGGTTATGTAATATTCAATGAGGACATAGCCACATATACATTGTATTAAAGCATTACATATAATAAATTGTTAAGTTGAAATTATAGTGTTAAAAAATTGTATAATCAAAAAACAGGATTTAAAAACAGCATTTACCAAATTTTTTTTGAATTTGCACAATTTTTCTTATTTTCAACATGAGTTCTTAATGGAATCTCAAAAAGTATAAATAATTTAGAAGACTTTATAAAATTCATAAAAATGCCATTAAAGATCTTTAAACATGAAAAAATTTAAGGAGATGATGTTTGTATCAACATATAATTTATTGAGTTTTATGTTTGTACATACGTGCAACTGTTTTATACAAACATTATTTAGCCTAAAAAACGAAATTAAGTTGTCCGAAATTAAGATTATCATACAAGGAAAGAGAGAAAGAAATATTGACATCAAAAAATATAATATTAAATTATTTCCAAAGATCTGACCATCCATAAAGACTAGCTTAATAAAGAACTGTCAAATAATGTAAAATAGTGTAGAAAAAAATCCCTTTCAGCATGCTGAAGCAACATTTTGATCATCCTTTGCTGTAAGGATTGGTCATATCAAAAATTGTTTAAGATAAAAATTTTAAGTAATATTTAGAGGACTAACAACCACTTTAAACCGATTGAATACTGTGCCTATTAAGGGAGGTATTTTTTTTTTGTCTTCAAAAGCACAGTTTTTCCAAGTTTTATAAGATAATTGTTTTAAAGTTTATACACTTACATTTTTATCCACTAAAATCCTCTATGAAAACTCAAACTTAAGCACAAAAATTACAAATAACTGTTCCTGAAAAACGAAGGAATGAACCCAGTTCAAAAGTGCAAAAAGTATTCTGTGAAAGTTATATAAAATTCTATTAGTTTCAAATTTCATTGTTTGAATTTTTTGCTAAAATATAGTGTTAATTAAAAAAATGTGCTTTTACAACAAGAGAAACAGGTTTATTTAATTTGTTGTCCTATTACTAATTTTTGTAAAGCGTATGAGCAAGGAAAACTAAAATAAGTTTATTCTCTAAATTTTGTTAAAGTAGGTTATATCAGTCACATGTAATCTTAACAAATAATAAAAAAGACAGGAATCCAAATAACGATGCATTACTGTTAACATAAAAATAAATTGCATGTGCAGTACAACTTGAAGGTGTCACAGCATTTCACCCAAACAAAACCAATTCTAAAGCTAGCATTTACAATAAAAATTTATAACATATTTTTTCAATTCACTACAACATAACAACACATACACATCATTATTTAAATAAGAATTAATTAATCTATTTATAATAGAAGTCCTCAGCAAGCTATATTGATATAAATATATAAGAAAAAAATGTAGTTTTTAAAGAACTAAGAAAAGCAACCCACATACATAAAAATCCTGAAAAAAATTATTTTTTTTAGCACCGTGTGGTTTTCATAATTTTCAGCAAAAATTCAATGAATAGGCAGCTTTATCATATATGTAAGTTACAATGGTAAAAACAAGAAAAACAAATATGCAATTCTGCCATTAAATAATTATCTACAGAGTACACACTTTTTGAATGTAAATAATTTTTTAGGACAGCTTTAAATTAATACTACTGATACTTAAAGTGCCATTTGGAAAGTATTAAACAATTATATTCTTGAATAAAAAAGGCCTCTATCAAAAGAAGTTAGTTTGCGATCCGATACGTAAGTTTACTTTTTTATCCTTTGTTAGTTGTGGACAATCTGAGATCTTAAGAGATTTTATATTTTTTTTAAATTTATGTGGGTGACAGCTCTGAACTCCCCTATTGGTTGGCCTTGAACCATGTGCTCTTTAGTCACACTCTTGTTATGTTCATTGTACTTAGCAAGACTGTTCTGGATCTGGTCGACTCCCACTATTTAAATCATAGGTTTTTTAACTTAATATTTACTTGAATTTTAATATATGATTTTTATAATTATTTCAGAAAAATAAATAATTTTTCATTTTATGTTATAAATAATATAATAACAATTAACATTACAATAACAGAAGGGAAAGTGCTTATCTACTCTCCAGTCTAATAATGATGACATGTTAAAAAATAGGGCTAGAAGAAAAAACAACAGCTATTGTTGTTTTATAGCAAAACTAAATGGAATGTAATGATACTAAGTTGGAATGGACACTTAGATCAAATGTATGCCTGCTATGATGTACCCAGAGCCATTAAGCACTGTAATTTATTTCATTATTCTAAACGCTGCTGGAGTAAACAGTCAAATTATTCACGCTGATAATAAAAGTAAGATTAAAAGCTGGTGTTTTTTTCACATAATTTATCAATTGCTTTGGTCTCTAACCACCAGCTGAAATATGACCCAAAACGTTTTTTCCTACTGGCTTGAAGCGGTACATGGAAATGAAACCTGCTACTTGCTTTAATACTAGCCAAAAGAGGCTTCTGTTTGCTTTACATAAGTAAAAAATTAAGAAAGCTTATGAAATAGATTTGCCATGTTTGCAAAGCCAGGTTATCTCTTGGAACATTGTAGAATGAGAAGCAAAACTGGCTGTGATTAAATTGTTTCTCTAACGATACAAATGACTGAGAGATTGACAAACTTAATAAACGTTTTATTAACGTTTTTTTAGTTCTATTTTACGTTCCTATAATTTTATAGGATATAAATGTGAAGAATACAGAACAATTAGTTTAACTAGTCATGCATCAAAAATCTTAACTAGAACTCTATACAGAAGAATTGAGAGGAGAGTGGAGGAAGTGTTAGGAGAAGACCAATTTGGTTTCAGGAAAAGTATAGGGACAAGGGAAGCAATTTTAGGCTTCAGATAAATAGTAGAAGGAAGATTAAAGAAAAACAAACCGACATACTTGGCGTTTATAGACCTAGAAAAGGCATTCGATAACGTAGACTGGAATAAAATGTTCCAGCATTTAAAAAAAATTAGGGTTCAAATACAGAGATAGAAGAACAATTGCTAACATATACAGGAACCAAACAGCAATAGTAACAATTGAAGAACATAAGAAAGAAGCCATAATAAGAAAGGGAGTCTGGCAAGGATGTTCCCTATCTCCGTTACTTTTTAATCTTTACATGGAACTAGCAGTTAATGATGTTAAAGAACAATTTAGATTCGGAGTAACAGTACAAGGTGAAAAGATAAAGATGCTACGATTTGCTGATGATATAGTAATTCTAGCCGAGAGTAAAAAGGATTTAGAAGAAACAATGAACGGCATAGATGAAGTCCTACGCAAGAACTATCGCATGAAAATAAACAAGAACAAAACAAAAGTAATGAAATGTAGTAGAAATAACAAAGATGGACCGCTGAATGTGAAAATAGGAGGAGAAAAGATTACGGAGGAAGTAGAATTACTAAAGATGGACGAAGCAGGAGCGATATAAAATGCCGAATAGCACAAGCTAAACGAGCCTTTGGTAAGAAATATAATTTGTTGACATCAAAAATTAATTTAAATGCCAGGAAAAGATTTTTGAAAGTGTATGTTTGGAGTGTCGCTTTATATGGAAGTGAAACTTGGACAATCGGAGTAACTGAGAAGAAAAGATTGGAAGCTTTTGAAATGCAGTGCTATAGGAGAATGTTAAAAATCAGATGGGTGGATAAAGTGACAAATGAAAGGTATTGCGGCAAATAGATGAAGAAAGAAGCATTTGGAAAAATATAGTTAAAAGAAGAGACAGACTTATAGGCCACATACTAAGGCGTCCTGGAATAGTCGCTTTAATGTTGGAGGGACAAGTAGAGGGGAAAAATTGTGTAGGCAGGTCACGTTTGGAATATGTAAAACAAATTGTTAGGGATGTAGGATGTAGAGGGTATACTGAAATGAAACGACTAGCACTAGATAGGGAATCTTGGAGAGCTGCATCAAACCAGTCAAATGACTGAAGACAAAAAAAAAATAAAAATAATTTTATAGGTTTAATATAAATGTGGTTTATGATATGATATGGTGGTCTACAAGCAGACCACCATACCATATTGATGATTCAATGATTTAAGGACATGATATCCTTAACATAGTCTTACAGAAACACAGAACCCGAAACCAAGAGGAAGTGATTACATATACAAGGATAAGAAAAAGGGTAAATGGTGAAAAAGGATGATTCTAACCTTGAAGAAACCACCGCATGAGACAAATACTCTAATAAAGGAATAACTCAAGGCCTCTTCAAGGCAGCTAGCATCCATTTTGTTCACAATCTTTCACGAGATTAGATTTTTGTTCGCTAAGGATGCAGCATGTTACAGATTCCAACTTGCATTCAGCTAAAACATATATTACAATAAATTTTTTTTTCACGCAAATTAAAGCGCCATTGAAACTTACTGTTAAATTTTTCAGCTAAACTAGTAGCAGTATATGAAGCAAGAAAACTGTTGAACTCATATGTATCATATAATTCTAAACTTCAATCATTAAACAAAGAAAGGGACAATTTTTAATTACTTAGGAATATTAAAGAAACATACTTTCTATTTATTAAATAAAGATATATCTGCAATAGAGAACTTCAATTTATAACGTAACAAATAACAGTATTTAAGCAAACAAAAACAAAGCAAGACAGCATGATATACATAAATCTACAAAAATGTGTAGAGTATGAAACAATCTAAAAAGCAACTAAATGAGACTTTCCAACACTAACAATACAAATTCTGAAGCAATAAATATAATTGCTTCTTTAAAAAGACACAGTTTCAGCATTGGGTTCCATTTATTAGTATCAATCTTGTTTTAAGAAATCAATCTAAACTATATGACTGTTTTAAAAAAAACAGTTAAGTAACTGCAGCATGCATATATTATACAGGCTGTAACAGACTGTTTTCATTTACATAAAATATTCCCCTTCAATAAGAAATTTTAATCTGTCAAATATTTAAGAATAAAACTAAGTCTTTATGTTTCTAACATTATAAGCATTTTATAATATCCATTTCATTAAGGTAAATCAATCAGTATTTAGCTTAAATAAAGCTGAAAAATTATCCATTGATAAGAAAATAATAACAGATCTACCATGGAGTACAGCTCATGTTAACAATTAAACAGAAAAAATAGACAATCGCTTATTAACAACTGTTACATCTAGTGTGATGAAACATCTGTGGCTAAATACCACCATTTAAATGTAACATAGTACATACAAAATAGATAATATTATATAAGAACTTCAGAAATCACTAATATCTTACTTATCATTAATGCTAAAAGAAGTATTAATTTGAAAAGCAAATATAAAATTAAGCAATGAAGTTTAAAATTACAAGTGGTAAAATGTTAACAAGAATAGCATCCTAAACAGCACATAAGTAGCAATCCTCAGATTCCCTAAACTATTTTAAATGAAAAATTTTGTTGTACTTCATTAATTCAGTCATACACTTCTGCACAGTTTAAAGACTATACTTCTTTTTTTTTACAAAATTGTCAAGGAAATTTCTCTAGTTTACTTAAAGGACGGTTAATTATATTTACTTATCTGCATGTTAATTGTTTATGAAGTGGTTTTGTAGCTGACTATTTAGTCAACTATTCATTATAACTTTCTAGTAAATAAAAAGCAAATTTACACATTTTTGTAAGCATTTCTATTCTAATCTAATGAAAGTTCTTAATAGAATTAATCTATTACAGAACATCAGTAAAACTCACATCATTATATTCTTGTACTAGGAATGTAATTATAATACCTTGAATTTAAAATTAAGATAAAATTTCTATAAAAAGAAGTGGAAGAACACATTTTTCATATTTACTTATTTCTCCCTTGCTATCAAAGTTTTCTTTTAAATAGTCATTTCCGTATCTTAATAACTATTATTTAATATACAATGTAATTATATACATATATATCTATATTTAAGCACAAAGCTCACAGTCAAATGAATAAAAGAGTCAAGTCTCTTATGGCTCTCTCTCTCTCTCTCATATATGCATGCATGTATACACACGTGCGCATGTAGTAAGAACTCTTTGCATTACGATACTTCTTTAAAATATGCACGTTTTTCTTTTAATTATTAAAAATAAAATAAATAAATAAATCTGATTATATATCGGTGCAAAAATAAGTTAGATGCTTGTTAAATTTAACAATTTTTTTTATATTGGATTTTTATTCATTTTTTAAATATATTTTTATTATAATTGAATTTTGTTTATACAAATGAAACTATTGTTTATTTATGCATAATGAATGTAAATAAAAAGTAAAACTGTTTCTTACTTTTAACATAAATAATATTCCACTTTTTAAACTTCAAACACTGTGTAAAGAGACTACATAAATTTAGAGTGTTGTATATTTTATTTTTTTAATACATAAGAAAAATTCTGTTTAAAATATATCATTCATTATCAGGATAATCAAACACAAATTAATAAAAATACCAAATGCCAGATTATTTTTGAAACTGCAAATTCATATGCTAACATTTTTTTTCACCGATGTTTTAAAGTCTAGTAGTACTCATAAACTGGTGCATGTAATTTTTATTTAAATTCGTAAAATTTTTAACCAATAAAATGAATGCTGTAATAATCGGTAGGGTTATTACAAGAAATTTAACGATAAAAAAAAGTGCTATGCACAAGTTCTACCCTACAAGACCCATGATAAATGTGTTACAATTTGTCAACATCTGTAAATCATGATCTATAAATTTTCCGATCCACCGATCACAAAAGGTTTAACAAAATAAATCTCTTTAAACATAATTTTTGTAATTTTCTAGAATCAGTTAATTGAATATACTCTTAATTTAATTTCTCACACTAAAACTCCATTAAAACAATAACACTGAATACCTAACATTTACAGGGAAGAAATTAATTTGAGAGATAACCTATTACTGAATTGGAAAACATTTTTAAATTAACCAAAGACAAGGAAAAACTATGCAGTGCTATGGCCAGTAAAAATAAGTAAACAATCAAAAAAAAAACTGAAGAAATTTTTAAAAAGAACAAAAACTCAATGATAAGCCTTCTCTGTGAATTCAGTAAACGAGATATGTACCTTAGCTTACTTTTTCTTGAGAAGTGACCAAGAACAAGCAGTGAAACCTAAAATACAGCAAGCATCAGAAATAATGATAATTAAATGAGTAGTACAGAAATATAAGAATTTGAAATATAATATTTCAAAAACAGCCAAACTCTGGTAAAAAGTGAATCTTATATGTAGGAAGACATTAAGCCGATAGTACGATATAGAAAAAAGATCACTAGCTGATTGTCATAAAGAGATTGCTAGTAATATTGGCAAAGTAAACATTCAGTACACACAATTTTGCAGATTATTTGAGCATACACAGAATGGCTGTATAATTTATACCCGAGTTGCTTTTAACTAAACAGAGAAAAGAGTTTAGCCCCGTTCCACCCACCTAGTCTGTAATCGGTTTATAAAAGGCTATTTTCCATGTTTGTCAAGCACCTCACTCTCCAAACAAGATTCCCTGTGATAATTGGTTATTATAAAAGTTAGATTTGCTATTTAAAAGGTAATAATATAAGATCCATGAGAATGCTATGAATAACACAATGTAGCTGACAGTCATTCTAAAGAAAACTTTGAAAATTTTTAAGCGATAGAAAAAGTCAAGTAAATGACCACAAGGATCGCAGTTTGAAGAACAAGAATAAGTTAATGCAACTTATTTTTGTTTAATGTTGTATAGCTAGATACTTTCGTGAGCAAACTTTGTTAATCTCACATTGTCGGGAAGGGACCCATTTTCCCCAAGAGCTACAAAATTTAGTTTTATTGACATGTATAAAGGCAAATTATTTTATGAACACAGTAAAAAGTTAACTTCTAAATTTTAATTTCACCAGATGTATGCCACATCTAATAAATATAGCAAAAAATAATGAATGAAAATCATTTTAACAATTTTATGGTACATCACTTCCTTCGACTTTAAAGAGCTATTTTTAAGAATCTACCATTAACTATTTAAGAAAATTCTAGAAGAATAAATGTACAGATGTCTAATAACATGATGTATCCAGTAATTAGGTTATCATATCAAGTCGGGGGATTAATAAGAAAAAAGATGTGGGATTATAACCTTATAATATGGAATATTCAATTTTCTCTACACTGCTTGAACTATTTCTAAATTTCAATTTTTCTAAAAATGTATTTCTAAGAACTTATTTGATTATAAACCTTTTATTTTACGTAGAACAGCTTTTAGCCATGCCAAAACATAAAGACCTGTAGAAAATTTATTCCTGTATTTATAACATTAATACCAAAATAAAAAAATTCAAACGAATAAATGCATACATACTTAACTGAAAGCATACATACTTAACTGAAATCATGACAATAATCAACTGTATTTTTTTAATCAGGAATTCTAAATAGTAAAATTTAAATTATTACCAAGGGATTGTGAGTAGTTAATATTGAAATAAATAGTATAATTAAGGAAAACAATAGTAATAAAAAATACAAACAATGAATTTCATGCAAAACAAGCAAAACCTAAAATGCAAATAGAAATGCAACTAGCACCAAAATTAAACCTTAAGAAGACTATTTATCACTGCCTGTACTGTTATACTTAAAAATGTCTGACTTTTCAGAATCACTTCATGTAATAATGTCTCTTCACTAAATTTTTATCAATTGAAAAAAATGTTGTTTTATTTCATTGTTATTTAATTAAAATTAATATTACATTACATCCCTTTGTAAGAATATGTTTACATACATTACATTATATAGTATTACATTTACACACAAATATATATATATATATATATATATATATATATATATATATATATATATATATATTTGTGTGTGTGTGTGTGTGTGTGTGTGTGTGTGTATGTGTGTGTGCGCGCGCGTGTGTGCGCGTGTGTGCGCGCGTGCGGGTGCGGGTGTGTGTGTGTGTGTGTGTGTAAGTTAACAATGCATGATCACACACAAGGGTAATTTTGACATATCATTGCTTCATACTTCACAGATAATAGTATAACTTCCCATATAGATTAGCCTAAATAATCGCTTAACTACAAAAATTTCAAATTAATCTTAATGTCTGTAAACCCAGAATTAACTGAAGAAAATGCAAAGGCAAAACATAGAAATAAATGTATATAAAATAACGGCAATGACATTTAATATAATTAAAATAATTTATAAATTTATCACTTACATGAGATATGCCATTTACACCATAGCCAGAATTAACGAAACCCTGTCAAAATAATAACAGCACAATTAAAACTTACAAATATAAAGAACTATGTTTAGTGGTTGTTAAAATAAATTAGAAAACAAAATTATGTTCATACTTTACAAAAATTATGCTCATACTTTACAAAAATTACACTAGAGTACTATAAACTAGATTAATTAGTAAATTAATTTCACAAAATAGATTTACAAAAACCATTCATTAGAAACAGTTTCCGAGTGCACACTTTTGTCAAGTTTATAATTCTGCTTTAATTTTTCATTGTTCAAAATCTTATATTCTCTTACGGGAAATGTGAAAGCAGAGGAAGGGAAAGCAAAATTATGGAAATGCTGATAGAAATCAGGAAGGAAGGAATGAACTAATAAAGAAACTCCCCTGGGTCAAGAAAATAGAGGACATTCAGTTGAAACCTGTGAAAAAAAATTCACTAAAGGAGTTAAAGTAAATACAGACAAAACATTATGTGTATAGTTAATGTGATGTTCTACAGTGTGGCTGTAGATCAATGCTGCAAATTGATGACGTTTAAAGATTGATATTAAAAAGTACTTTTTTTTAAATATTATCAGCAATTCAAAAACTGTGATAAAAAGAGATAGAATCTTCTACAAACAACACACCTACATAATTAGATTCACATTTAAAATAAACACTTTTAACCTAAAATTCCAATTTCTCATGTAATTTCCCTTTCCTAACATAAACAACCACATAATAACATTTCAATGATTAACATCTGAAAAACAGAATTATTTAAATATACTTTTTTTACATATATTTAAAATAAAATCATAATTAATACTAATTAAAGTTCAAAATCTATATAAAACTGTCTCGCTCAGACTAAATCCTAAAAATTTCACATCTGAAAAAAGATTAAAGAATTTGTTTAAACAGAAACAAGGACTATTCCAATAGATTCAGTTTTACATCCTTAAAAAAATAAATAAATATAATTTTCCTAGGCTAAAAGGAAGACAAATCATAGCATGATGCTTGACAGTTGTTCCAATATTATTCAGTTTTACATCATGAACTGATAAATATTATCAGGAAGTTCTTCAGTCATTCTCATGATACCACAAAAGTCAAAGACTACCAAACCAGTGTAAACTGCCAACACACATTATGGAATTGGAAATCCCATGACTTTTTGCCAATTCCTTGCTACTAGTCCAGAACTCTTTAACTCGCATACAATTCAATTGTTTGCCAAGCAACTTACTCTCTAAAATTGGCCCCAGCAGTATTTGAAAATTTAAGTGATTGAAAAATGACATTTAACAGCCAAGAAACATTATGAAAGATGCAACATCTGAAAACCATTCCACCACAAGATTTATTTTCAATAAGAAAATTGTTTATCTAAATTTAAATCGTTATATATTAAGAATACTTAGAGAAAATAAGCTAGAACAAAGTATGAAGTATTTTTCTTTTATTAGCCCATGAAATCAACAGATATACTTTTCGACAGATTTTTTTACTAAATGTATACACAAATACCTACTTACAGTATTGTCATTTTAAAAAAAGAAAGTATTCTTAGAACGAGATTTAACACTTCATAAAATCAATAAAAATACATATAGATCTTATTTTACCTACAAAGAGTACAATAATGATGAAAAAATGAACACTAAAATATTGCATAAAAGATGATCATAATTTTTTGAGGAAAAGTCTGGGGTTTGAAGGTTATTGGTGTAGGAAGATGGCTCAATAATGGGCGTACCTTTAATTAGCATTATATCAGAAACATTTTTACAATATATGGAAGGTGTGATAAGTATTATAGTTACTAATTTACGAATACAAATTATATAAAATATTAAATTAATATATGTTGATGAAATTATGATAATATACAATAAAAAAAATTGTTTTGAACATGATATAATACTTAGCAGGTTAATTACTACACCCAAAACAGCAATACTACACTGCTATAACCCTAGCCCTATAGCAGGGAGAAGGAAAAGATTTATAATCAGAATTTGAGCATATGCGATTTTCATTGGATCATCACGTTTTGACATTTAAGGAAACCAAAAAAACTGGATGGAAATGATGGCATCTATGTGTATGCATTCGGTGTTTCACACTTTATATCACCAGAACTACTCAACCGATTTTAACCAAAATTGGTCAGGTTACTAATATAAATAGGGTATTGATGTCATTAAATTTTCAGCTTAAAGGTCAGGGTGGTGAGACCATTGAGAAAGGTCACCCTCAGTATCCCGAGATTTTGCATAATAAAGGTCTTAGTTTTCATAGGCAAATTTGTTAACAATTAAAAAAAAAATCGCAAAATAAAAACTTTTGCAAAGTCGTATCACATACACAAAAGAGTACGACAAACATCCACCTCTCCCAAAGATGGATTCTGTAACTACCTAATCAGAAAAAACGCTGATAAAAATTTACACAACAAATGTTCACTCATCAGTATGTCAGGTTACATATAACATACACCTCTTATAGAATATTTATGTTACAATCTAATCAGAAAAGTTAAACCGATATAATTTTAACAACCGATATTAATTTGTGACGACTAGTTAACTACTAGACCAGCCCATTCGGCTAATATTTATTTCTTAATATACATGTCCTCCTCTATGAATCATGAGACCTTGCCGTTGGTGAGGGGGCTTGAGTGCTCAGGGATACAGAGTAGCTGGACCGAAGGTGCAACCATATCGGAGAGGTATCTGTTGAGAGCCAGACTAAGGAATGATTCCTGAAAGAGGGCAGCAGCTCTTTCAGTAGTTGTTAGGGGCGTGAGTCAGGACGACTTAAACGGCCGTATCAACATCACTCAGTCCTCTGAGTACTGCGCAGCTGAAAGCAATGGAAAACTACAGCTGCTTTTTTTCCAAGAAAATGTGGCTCTCTGCATTTTCACATAGCAATAATGGAGGCGCCTTCCTTGGTAAAATATTCCGGAGGTAAAATAGTCCCCCGTTCGGATCTCCGGGTGGGGACTACTAAGGAAGGGGTCACCAGAAAATTAAAAAATAACATTCTACGAGTCGGAGCGTGGAATGTTAGAAGCTTGAAAAGGGTTGGTAGGCTAGAAAATTTAAAAAGGGAAATGGGTAGGACAAATGTGGATATAGTAGGAATTAGTGAGGTTCGGTGGGAAGAGGAAGGCGACTTTTGGTCAGGTGATTATAGAGTAATTAACTCAGCGTCAAATAATGGGCAGGCAGGAGTAGGTTTCGTGATGAACAAGAAGATAGGGAGGAGAGTGGAGTATTTCAAAACGCATAGCGATAGAATCATTGTAATAAGGATAAAATCAAAACCTAAACCGACAACGATTGTTAACGTCTATATGCCTACAAGCGCCCATGATGATGATGAGGTAGAGTGTGTATACGAAGAGATTGATGAAGCAATTAAACACGTAAAAGGAAATGAAAATTTAAGAATAGTTGGAGATTGGAATGCAAGCATTGGAAAAGGCAAGGAAGGAAATATAGTGGGTGAATACGGGCTGGGCAAAAGGAATGAAAGAGGGGACCGACTTATAGAATTTTGCACAAAGTATAATTTAGTAATTGCCAACACCCAATTTAAAAATCATAATAGAAGAATATACACTTGGAAAAAGCCAGGCGATACTGGAAGGTATCAGATAGATTATATCATGGTTAAGCAAAGATTTAGAAATCAACTCGTTGACTGCAAAACTTACCCTGGAGCAGACATTGATAGCGACCATAATTTGGTGATAATGAAATGTAGATTGGGGTTTAAAAACCTGAAGAAAAGGTGTCAGATGAATCGGTGGAATTTAGAGAAGCTTGAGGAAGAGGAGGTAAAGAAGATTTTTGAGGAGGACATCGCAAGAGATCTGAGTAAAACAGATAAGGTAGAAAATGTAGAAGAAGAATGGGAGAATGTTAAAAAGGAAATTCTTAAATCAGCAGAAGCAAACTTAGGCGGAATAAAGAGAACCGGTAGAAAACCTTGGGTTTCAGACGATATATTGCAGCTGATGGATGAACGTAGAAAATATAAGAATGCTAGTGATGAAGAAAGTAAAAGGAACTATCAGAAATTAAGAAATGCTATAAACAGGAAGTGCAAACTGGTGAAAGAAGAGTGGATTAAAGAAAAGTGTTCAGAAGTGGAAAGAGAAATGAACATTGGTAAAATAGACGGAGCATACAGGAAAGTTAAGGAAAATTTTGGGGTACATAAATTAAAACCTAATAATGTGTTAAACAAAGATGGTACACCAATATATAATACGAAAGGTAAAGTCGATAGATGGGTGGAATATATTGAAGAGTTATACGGAGGAAACGAATTAGAAAATGGTGTTATAGAGGAAGAAGAGGAAGTTGAGGAGGATGAAATGGGAGAAACAATACTGAGATCTGAATTTAAGAGAGCATTAAAAGATTTAAATGGCAGAAAGGCTCCTGGAATAGACGGAATACCTGTAGAATTACTGCGCAGTGCAGGTGAGGAAGCGATTGATAGATTATACAAACTGATGTGTAATATTTATGAAAATGGGGAATTTCCATCAGACTTCAAAAAAAGTGTTATAGTTATGATAACAAAGAAAGCAGGGGCAGATAAATGTAAAGAATACAGAACAATTAGTTTAACTAGTCATGCATCAAAAATCTTAACTAGAATTTTATACAGAAGAATTGAGAGGAGAGTGGAAGAAGTGTTAGGAGAAGACCAATTTGGTTTCAGGAAAAGTATAGGGACAAGGGAAGCAATTTTAGGCCTCAGATTAATAGTAGAAGGAAGATTAA
This sequence comes from Lycorma delicatula, assembly GCF_047948215.1. Classification (NCBI taxonomy): domain Eukaryota; kingdom Metazoa; phylum Arthropoda; class Insecta; order Hemiptera; family Fulgoridae; genus Lycorma; species Lycorma delicatula. The sequence goes on along the minus strand of NC_134463.1, from coordinate 112,746,787 downwards.
AGAAAAACAAACCAACATACTTGGCGTTTATAGACCTAGAAAAGGCTTTCGATAACGTAGACTGGAATAAAATGTTCAGCATTTTCAAAAAATTAGGGTTCAAATACAGAGATAGAAGAACAATTGCTAACATGTACAGGAACCAAACAGCAACAATAACAATTGAAGAACATAAGAAAGAAGCCCTAATAAGAAAGGGAGTCCGACAAGGATGTTCCCTATCTCCGTTACTTTTTAATCTTTACATGGAACTAGCAGTTAATGATGTTAAAGAACAATTTAGATTCAGAGTAACAGTACAAGGTGAAAAGATAAAGATGCTACGATTTGCTGATGATATAGTAATTCTAGCCGAGAGTAAAAAGGATTTAGAAGAAACAATGAACGGCATAGATGAAGTCCTACGCAAGAACTATCGCATGAAAATAAACAAGAACAAAACAAAAGTAATGAAATGTAGTAGAAATAACAAAGATGGACCGCTGAATGTGAAAATAGTAGGAGAAAAGATTATGGAGGTAGAAGAATTTTGTTATTTGGGAAGTAAAATTACTAAAGATGGACGAAGCAGGAGCGATATAAAATGCCGAATAGCACAAGCTAAACGAGCCTTCAGTAAGAAATATAATTTGTTTACATCAAAAATTAATTTAAATGTCAGGAAAAAATTTTTGAAAGTGTATGTTTGGAGTGTCGCTTTATATGGAAGTGAAACTTGGACAATCGGAATATCTGAGAAGAAAAGATTAGAAGCTTTTGAAATGTGGTGCTATAGGAGAATGTTAAAAATCAGATGGGTGGATAAAGTGACAAATGAAGAGGTATTGCGGCAAATAGATGAAGAAAGAAGCATTTGGAAAAATATAGTTAAAAGAAGAGACAGACTTATAGGCCACATACTAAGGCATCCTGGAATAGTCGCTTTAATATTGGAAGGACAGGTAGAAGGGAAAAATTGTGTAGGCAGGCCACGTTTGGAGTATGTAAAACAAATTGTTGGGGATGTAGGATGTAGAGGGTATACTGAAATGAAACGACTAGCACTAGATAGGGAATCTTGGAGAGCTGCATCACACCAGTCAAATGACTGAAGACAAAAAAAAAAAAAAATATACATGTAAAAAATTATAAAATTGCTGTAAAACAAACATTAAATAATTATATAAAATAATTAAAAACAAATCAGATTACAATATATATATTGTATATATTCAAAAAAAAAGCATATATATTTATGTTTTTTTTTGAAAGTTCAAATAATTCATTATCATATTGATTACTGAGTTAATACAGTTTAATACTAAATGTATATAACTAAATATAAATATTACAGCATTCCAGTACTGGACAGCAGAATTTATATAATCAACTAAATAAATATCAAAATTAAAAAAAAAAAAACAATTTTAACAAATTAACAAAATTATAAATAAATATATTTAATGTAAATTATTAAAAAAGTGAAAAATCCACCTTACCAGCAAATTAAATATGGATAAGATGGAATTTCACCTTTTTAATAATTTATTAAATATATCAGCGGTAACCACGTTTGAAAAATTGATATTTAATGTCAATTATAACGATAATAAATAAATTATAGAATTTAATAACTGAAGATGTGGGATATGTGGAAATTAATTCTTGGAATTAATATGATAAGTTTAACTTATCTGTTTACTTATCTATTTATGTTCTGGTTGTTTATATTTCATTATTAAATATACATTAATATATAATATTTATGTGTTTATATAATATTAACCACAATAAAGCACGAGTTTTTTATAATATAACAGAATATGGAAAGCAAAATTGTAAAAAAACAAGTCATATATAGGTAGAATGACTAAAGATATTAATGAAAAAAACAGTATTTTCAGTAACTTGTACAAGCATAAAAATTTAATAAAAAAAATCTAATAATATAGAGATAATAATAAATATGTCAAGTACTGATAACATATGAAAATTAAAAATAAGGTACAGTAAAGTTAAATCTCATAAGAAAATATGCGTAATAAAAACTCAACACAGATATAATTAATTAACAAGCAAAGTCTGAACTTGGTGGTTGCATTTGGAATTGCAACAACACCATAATAACTCATTTTATATTGTGGTAAATATACCTCTGTTTTTAAAAATGTTCCAAGGTTTGTTTTTAATCTAATATATATAATTTTATACCTTTTGATGAAGCAGACATCTGTGGAAAAAAGCTTATGTGAAGAAAAGACATGAGATAAACAGTAAGTGATTGATTATTAGTTATATATAATATACACACACACACACACACACACACAGAGACAGAGACAGAGACAGACAGAGACAGACAGACAGACAGACAGACAGACAGACAGACAGACAGACAGACATGCATACACTGTAATCACTTTTAAATGTTAACAGTTACAAATAAATAAGCATAAAGATTGTACCTACTTATTTACCTTATTCACCTAAAGGAGTGATTTTAATGAATCGGCCTATCTTTCAAGAGAATTGAATTATAAATTTCATGTATAAAATAAAATTGCAAAATAGCCATCTCCAACTCCAGCTATGGTCAAAGAAAGATATCTTATTTAAAATGAAAAGACTTCTACTGGCTAATTTTCAATTTTTATTTTGTTTATATGTGTAATTGACAAATAATTCATTTTTATTGAAGACAAAGCAATAATTTTGACAGTGTACTAACTAGTAAGTGTTCTTACTTCTTGTTTGCCTGAATCTGATGAATAATATTTTATGGGGTTTGATGAAATAGATTTAGTGATATTATAAAGCATAAGTACTGTTAAAATACATTTTAACCAAATTATTCATATCTTATCTCCTATTGTTTTGTTAAGGTAAACAAATAGTGCGTGGTGTTCAAAGATAAAAAAAATAACTGTATGAATAAAGTTTATATCTGGCACATTTATATTTACCAGTTTTTATAAATATTTTAACTTAGCTGGTAATAAGGTTTTATTTAATTATTTTTGTATATTCAGTGTATATTCATAATTTATAACTACAGTTGGACTTTTTAATACATCATAAAAACTACTCAATAATTATTCCAATTTTTATCTTGGTTATAACAAAATTAATTAGACTGAGGAACAAAATTAAACTTTTATTTGGCACAAGGAAAAAATATATGATCCTAATAGAAATTTTCATGCTGAATGCAAATGTGTAAATAGATTTTCTCCATCACCCACTACTGTTTTGTGATAAGCAGGTAAATTTTGAAAAAACTATTCAACTTTCAAATGAGGTACTTGTTTTCTTTTTGTGTTTGACATCTAGAACATCTTTCTTTAGTATCCAGCAATAATCTGTTAGCTTTTTTGCACTTCATTGTTACTGCCAGACTGAGATTTACTGGTGGAATTATTCCACCATGCTTGCCACTTACATCACAGATCTTCCAGAAAGGAATCAAGGTGAGAATTAAAGATACAGATTTTCAGGGATATATTACAACCCATATGTTTTAATGAATGTAACAATTCACCCACAATGTTAGAATAGTTGAGAGATTTATGATTTCCTAACAAGTTTTACACAACACTTTTAAATGACCTCCACACTGGACTTTTCAACTTGTCTTCTTGCTGTAACAGTTCTTCAAATAATCCATCTCCAATCAAAGTTCTTATTTAGGACCCACAAAAATTCCTTCCTTGATTTTAGTGTCACTAACGCAAGGAGAGTTTTCTTTTAAATGTGTAACTCAGTACCATTTTTATCCATCATCTGTGACTTATCAATGACTTTGATAAGTCCTAATTTTATATGGAGTAGAAGTAGAAGAATCATTTGCAAGTTAACTAGCAGGAAATCAATTTCGTTTTCTGTCTAGACGTAAGTGCTTCACACTTTGACCATTTCTTCCTGATATAATGATTTGTTATCTTCCTGCTGTCCTGTACACACTAAAAGAAACAAAATTTAGAGTAGCCAAGCTACAAACTCATTAATAATGCAACAACTTTTAAACCATAACATATAATCCAATGGTAGCTGTACAGAATTTTTTTTAATGGGATTTTTTATTACCATATGTTTCTTCATCTTAGTTGCGTACTAATGACACAGAAGGAAATTGTTACTATTGTGAAAAGGCTTAAACTAGTTTTTGAAAAATCAATGAATAGCCTCTATTCTATAGAGTTAGGTGAAAGACATCTATGACAACACAAATATTGCTACAGTATACTAAACTATTTGATTCAGAATATAAACCTTGAAACTCTTCCTGAGAATTATGAAAGAAACACACTTTAGTATCAGTATGGAGAAGATTCCAGCCTTTCAGCCCAAATCCCGAAAGCTTAGCTTGTTTCTTTGACAAGTTCAAATCCCGAACAAAGTTATTTAATTCACTTTAAATTATCAGTTCAAAGGAAGAGGATTCTGTTTCTAAAGTAGGATCATCTTGCTCCTCATGTTGAACTTCAGTGGTTTTTTTCATATTCAGACTCATCTTCTGAACTCTTCACTCAAACTTTAAAGTTAGGTATGTTGGAGGATGGGTACAGGTAACTCCATGCCATAAGGCAATGGCCTCATACCAGACTGTTAATTTGGATACTATGTGTATGGATTAACAACTTATTCCTTTTATCTTTATAATACAGAAATAACAATCTGACTAATGGTCTTCTGATTTCACGGAGGTCGAACAACACATGTGAGGAGCTGAGCTCTGAATTGCAACTTTACAGCCAAAATAAAGGTTATTACATTTTTTAACTAGTGAAGTCAAACTTTGTCATGTTCTTTAAGCAACAGGTCCCTACACACTTAACAGAAGTTATTTGGATCATTTACGCACTTCCTTGGCATATTTATTCATTACTACAATAGACTTGACATAGTAACTATAGTCACAAAAAAGAATAAAACCACAGTATGTACATATACAGCAAACATTTAAACAATATTGATGTGTTAATTGGTAGTTACTTTATATGGATTAGAATACTAGATTGTGGATACTGGTGTTCTTCTGTGGTTGAGTTTCAATTAACTACACATTTTAGGAATGGTTAACCTGAGACTGTATAAGACTACACTTCATTTACAGTCATACATATCATGCTCACTCATTCTCTGAAATAATACCTATGATGGTTCTGGAGGCTAACAAAAAAAAAAAGAGGTGTGTTAATTGTATGACAGATGACTGCTCTGTGCTGACATGTCAGAACCTAAGTAAATAAATCACAATGCATGTACAGCCAAGCTTCTTAATACTATGTTTGTACCCCACCCGCTGTTAGAAATCATTATAAACAAATTATACCTAAAAAGTATGTAATTCCATAGAAGCAATATTTCATAACTTTTTATATAAGGTCTGTAAATAAAGTAATGAGACTGGTTCAGAAAAACTTTTTATTATAATCCAATTATAAATGGACTCTATCACATTCGAAATAGTTTCCTTGCGAAGCTATGTAACATTTCAAACGGTTTTTCACTCTTCATAACAACTCAGAAAATGGAATATCCTTCAGATGGTCAGTTACATATTTTTTTTTTTTTTTTATGTTTTCTAGTATTCCAAAATGGTGTCCTTTGAGGTATTTATTTAAAGTCAGAAACAGGAAAAAGTCACAGGGACCCAAATCAGGTGAATAAGGTAGTTGAGGAACTACAAAAATGTTTTTCTTTGCCAAAAACTCATTAATTGAGAGTACAGTGTGACAAGGTGCATTGTCATGATGCAGCATCCAGTTGTCTTTGATGGCTGGTCTCACACAGGCAACTCTACTTCTCAGTCTTTCAAGAATTTCTCAGTAAACATATTGACTTATAATCTGTCCTGTTGGCAAAAACTCCTTATGGACAATGACATTACTATGTAAGAAACAAATTTGCATGGTTTTGATTTTTGATTTGCTCATTTTTGCTTTTTTGGGACGTGGTGAGTTTGAAGTGTGCTACTCCTTGCTCTGGTGTTTTGTTTGTGGGTTGTACTCAAATATCCAAGATTCATCACCAGTAGTAACGCTTTTTAGAAAACCAGGATCAGTTTTAATTCACCCTAGAAGATCACGGCACACCTCCACCCTGTTGTTTTTCTGTTCAACACTGATGTTTTTTGGGACCAATTTTGCACAAAATTTTTTCATGTCCAATTTGTTTGTTAAAATTTGATGGATTGTGGTACAGTTCAAATTCAATTGTTCTGCAATCATTCTGACAGTTAATTGCTGGTCACACCGTATCAAGTCTCTAATTCGCTCAACATTGTCGTCACTTTTTGAAATTAACAGTCTTCCAGAGCATGGATTGTTTGCAACTGATTCCTGGCTTTAAACCACCTTTTCAGTTAAAGCAACTGAAAATGCTCTAAACCACTCAAAAACTTTGGCTCATAACAGAGCATCTTCTCCATACACGCTTTTAAATTTTGAAAAATTTTCAGTAGCATTCTCACAGAGTTTAACACAAAACTTGGTTGCACAACGTTGCTCATAATTAATATCATTCATTTTTGTAACTCACAACAAAAACTTGTTTCACTAAAGTTTGTTTATGTCTCATGTAGCAACAATAGACTTAAACTATTAATACTAACATAAATCAGCTGTTTATATAAAATAAATCATAATCTAGCAATCAAATTAAAATAAAAGGACTATGCAAAATTTAATTTGATGAAGTTTAACAAAAACTATTGCTGAAGTAACACAGTGCATGCAGAAGGGCTGCCAAAGTGTTTTATTTTTTTTACACTCAGTTGTTTGTTATCAATTCTGTTCACTATTAGTAATTTAGTAATTGATAAAACATGGAAGTTGTTATCAATTACTAAGTTGTTATCCCGTCAGCTTTATGATACATGGTGTGATTTATTTTTTTGCAAGTAAAAGGAACAGTGCAATAATATCCATAAAAAAATCATATTACATGTATAGTAATAATGTTGTTATTACAGTTACAAGTTGTACTTTTTTAACTAACAATCCGAATCCTGGTCAGGCATGGCATTTTCACACACTTCTTGTCATTTATCTCATCCTCTAAAGCAATGTCTAACGGTTGTCCTGGAGGTGAAAAAAAAACTAACAAGCCAAAAAAAAATATCAACTAGGTATTATTGAAGCAAATATTATGGCTGTAATATTTTGGGAATCTAAGAGAATTTTTATGTTATTCATGAAACCTGGGATTCCAGTAGCCAGTAGTCCGTCAATTATTCTGAAATGAAACATTGAACAAACTTTCAAACAGATATATAAAAGAATATGAAGATATAATTAAGGATGTATCATGTATTAATTATGTTAGATTAAAAGATTTGGTAAAACTGAAAAGTAAAGAGAATAGTATCAAATCAATAAGTAACTAAGAAAAAAACCAAAGATCATTTTTTTGGTAATTTTGCTTAGATTTTAACTTTTTCATTTTAAAGGTCTAAAAAGAAAAAAAAGCTACACAAAGAAGTATAAGTTTTTCTCATTAACCAGGGATTCACAGGGCTAAGTTGATAACCCTTCCAGTGACTGGTGAATCAGCTGATTGATTGATTGTTAATTAAACATAATACTGTTTAATCTTTCTACTTAATGTAGAAAAGCACAGCTTTTTCCCGTAGTTAGATCTCATTAAAAATTATTATAAAAATGTTGATAAAATAAATTTGCAAAAAAAATTAATTGTAATTTAAATAATGAATAACAGAATAAAGTTGTGTATTTTGTAATTTAAACTAAAGTTGTGTTTTTTTTGTTTTAGTAACATATGCTCTGAAATGCTCACTTCTGTGTTTGAAGATTTATTTTTAAACAACTAGATGTTAATAGTTTTTATTTATTATAAGTAATGAAAATTCTAAAAAAAGTCATTTAAAGTTGTGAATAATTTCTAATTAATTTTGTTTTCTTTGGTTCTGGTTTACAGATATATATTATCAGTTTTTATAAAATTCAAAATGTTCTTAAAACAGTCAATAGTGTCCAACTTAACTTTTATAATTTTGTTTTATATTGATATAACTAAGCAGCTAGACTCTTATCGCCTTCCTGAGACCATAAAACCAAAGCATTATCATCTTAAAATTTTAACTCACCTGGAGGAAGGGAATTATTCTTTTGAAGGCAATGTATTAATTAAGGTATTAATAAAAATTCTTCTTTGTAATTTTTTTATCAGCAGCTTAATTTTATTTCATAAATAACTAAAAAACAGATGGATAATCAGATTAATTGGTTTATTTTTTTAGAAATAGAATTAAAATCTCTTTTCAAATTTGTTAACAGTGAAAATTGTGAAATAATAGATTATGAAGATTATAAATAGTAAAATTGTTAAATTATTTGAAACCGTATTCAAAATTAAAACAAAAATGAAATGAAAATTGAATACTGATCCTAAAAAATCTAAAAACTGATCAATCAATTAAATCCATTGATAGTGTACTTAACAAAACGAAGTAAATATACTACTACATACAAAGTAATCTTTCTGAAAAATTGAAAAGAAAATAAGAAAAGTTCTTCTTTTTTCAAATCGAAAGAGTAACAAAGAACGTAGTTAAAATTTTTGAAACATTACTTTTAATAAATACTGTAAGCTTAATTTTTATAATAGATTTCTGTTTAAATTCATTCTGAGAATTTATAAAATACTGAATTAAACCAAAAACTTACCCACCTATTTGCAGAAAATAAATTACACCGCTCAACACTTGTATGATATTACCAAATTCTCAGGAAAGAAGGTAATACTCTAAAAACGTTAACTCTAAAAACAACAAATACTAAAGATAATACGCAAATTAACAAAACAACAGACAGTGTCAAGCACAATAACCTAGGCATATACATAATTAAATAGCAGTGATTGCAGTAAAAACTACATTGAATAGAATAACTGGACTCGCATTCACCCAACAAGTACAAAACACAAACAGGTATTATACTTAACAAAAGAGTTAAATTTTATATATCACTTCATAAAAACAGGAGACACATACAAAGAGTTTTAAAAGTTTTACAATAGAAAATCAATAATTTAAAAATTTTACAAAAGAGAATAAAACTAAGGTTTCAACACACTGAATAACATGAAATCAATGAGCATAAGAAATTTGACAAAAATAACATATTAAATGAACAAAAACAACAGAACTTGAAAAAATTATTTGAATATATACTTAAGGAGTTTTTCCTAATATTTTTTGGGATCATGATGTTTAATATTTGTACTGCTCTAAATCACATTTTTTCATTGAAGATGTTGATGATAAATGATAATTATTGCTAAAAAGCATTAGAAAATGTTCAATAAATTTAAAATTGATCAGTTTATTAATTAATAATAAATAAATTATTAATTGTTTTATAATTTTTAATGTACTGTTTTTAAAAAAATCAGCTTTGAATTTTTTAATTTTTAATACTTGATTTCTGGAGATTAAAGGGAAAATATGATGTGGACACCAGATGACTTCCTTGTACGCCTAATAAATTACATATACACATTTTTTTGCTGCAAATGATTCTCCAATTTTTTAATAAAGTGGACAGTTACATAATTGCTAAAATATTAGTTTTTATTAATATCAAATATTTATACAATTATTAATTAAACAATCTTACACAAAAAATTAGGATAGAGAAAAAGTTCCGAGTTACTGATTAACAAAAGTTTCAGATTTCTGGTGTGTCGTAAAAATAAAAGTTCACTAAACTATCCTGTTTAGTGAACTCCTGTATACTGGTTAGAATTGTTAATGTTGACCTTACAATGTAAAATATTCAGTTTTTATTATTGCATTATTTGGTAAATAATCAAAAATGAAAAAGAAACAATCGTAGAGGAAAAAGAAAGATACTATGAAGAAATATATCTCAAAAAAAACAAGAAGATGAATATGAAGAGGAAGAAAATGTTAAGAACAAGAGAAGAATAAAAAAATTAAGAGAAGATGATAAATATAAAGAGGAAGAAAATCTTAAAACCAAAGAAAGAATAAAAAGATTAGGAGAGATGGTAAATATAAAGAGGAAGAAAACGTTAAGACCAAGGAAAAAATAAAAAATTAAGAGAGTATGATATATGTAAAGAAAGAAAAAATTTGAAAACTACAGAATGTGTACACAAATATACAAGGAAAATTATATCAAACCAAAGAGTGATTAAAGGGTTGGCAACAAAAAACAAATAAACAAAATTATGATCAACTCCAATCTAGAGAGAATATTGTCCGACAATATCAGAAGAGTAATGAACAATAAGATAAGAATTTTTTGCAATTTAGTAAAGATCGGGCATGTGTATATGTTAATCTTGTTAGGATCTATTTTCAGTCACTGTGTAGTTTAACTTTGTAGATAAAATTAAACAGAAATTTGAGAATAATTAAATAAAATTAAACTAGAAAATCCAAAAATAATACGATTCTAAATAGTAATTTTCAATTAATATTAAATAATCAGATGTTTCCCCAAATCTATTACATTTACACATGTAACAATGCCTATTAAATTACATACAACATTTTTAAAAGTACATAAAATTTTATTTCACTAATAACTTTTTTCTTATTTTATTTTTTTTTTTATTGTTATTGAATAATTATTTATTGTAATTTTTTTTACAATCACAGGTTAATAATTATTAATAAATCAATATATTTAAATTAAAAATAAAGTTAAAAAAATAAATTTAAGAAAAGTCAAAAAGAAGGGAATGAAGTCTAATTCGAACTGATGTGCCTTCCCTTGTAAGATCCAAATTCATTAATTAACATTTTATTTAGCTATAACTCTGGAACCAATGAAAATAAGTACTACTTATGATATATCTTTGAAAAGCTCTCAATGAGGGCTTATTACTACAGTTAAGAAAAAGTTCAAAATCCAAATTGTTTTGGATTTTGAGCCCTTCTGGCTCAGTCGATTGCAATCATAAGGGGAGGTGCACAAATAGATGTTACAACAGTCCTAAATCCAAAATTTCAACATCCTGTGGCTAATCGTTTTTGAGTTATGCGACACATTACATACATAATACATTACGTTCGTACAGACGTCTCATTGAAACTAATCAAAATGGATTCAGGGATGGTCAAAATGGATATTTGCATGAAATCTGAAAACCGAAATTTTTTGTGATCCCAATACTTCCTTTACTTCGTAAAAGGAAGTAAAGATTAAGAAAATACAAATTTAATAGTAAGAGATGTTCATATTTAGTTTTTAAATTGCAAATAATAAAATAGAAATGTTTTAAGTCATAGAAGAACCTTAACTTTTATCAAACAAGTGAGATTGTTGATAATTCTGTAAATTTAAAAGTAAACTTCTTCAAAAGAAAATACTGATAAGTATTGGTTGAACTGGTTATACAAAATTAATAACGTTTTTCTTGGCTTTGGTTGTTTTAGTTTTTTAATAAAGAATTCCTGTGATGCAAATGGCTAAAGATTAAAAACAATTGTATAAAATATTCAAAGAAAGGATTCTTTTTAATATTTTCAATTTAGAAGTAAAAATTGTGTTAAAAGTAAAATATGTTACTTATTTTTTCTGTTTCAGGTAATTATTACTGAAAATACAAATGAAATAAAATTAAATGCCAAAAATTTAAAAATAGCTAGTTCAGGTGTATGGGTTAAAAATATAACTGATAAAAGTCAAGAAATATTAACTATACTAAATGTAACATTAATTCCTTTTAATGATTTTCTTATAATTAAATTACAAGAAGTCCTTATTACTGGTCAAAAATATTTAATAAATATACCATTTTCTGCTGCTCTTAGAGAAAGTCTTAAGGGTTATTATCGATCCAGTTATGTAGATAGAGACACAGATAGACTTAAGTAAGTATTTTCTTAATAAATATTAAATTTAACAAAAAAAAAAAAAAAAAATGCGTACTTAGTTACATGGAATGTCAAAGGTGAAAGTTATAATAAATTTAGATAATGGGTAAGAGTTTAAACTTTATAAACTGATGGTTCTGCAACTCCTGGAAAATCTTGGGGAATAACAATTTCATCCACGTTAAAATTAATGTTTTTAAAAATTTGAGAGTTGCATAAATAATTAAGATTTTTTATATTAGGAAAAAAATATATGTACATATGTATATGTGGGTATGTAGAAAAAATGGAAGTCTGAAGAAGAATTCTTTCATGAACTGTTAAAATAAACCACTATCAACCTTTTTCAATGTGAAAATAAGTTATAAAGTTCTTATTTTATTCTAGCCGAGAGTAAAAAGGATTTAGAAGAAACAATGAATGGCATAGATGAAGTCCTACGCAAGAACTATCGCATGAAAATAAACAAGAACAAAACAAAAGTAATGAAATGTAGTAGAAATAACAAAGATGGACCAATGAATGTGAAAATAGGAGGAGAAAAGATTATGTAGGTAGAAGAATTTTGTTATTTGGGAAGTAGAATTACTAAAGATGGACGAAGCAGGAGCGATATAAAATGCTGAATAGCACAAGCTAAATGAGCCTTCAGTAAGAAATATAATTTGTTTACATCAAAAATTAATTTAAATGTCAGGAAAAGATTTTTGAAAGTGTATGTTTGGAGTGTCACTTTATATGGAAGTGAAACTTGGACGATCGGAGTATCTGAGAAGAAAAGATTAGAAGCTTTTGAAATGCGGTGCTATAGGAGAATGTTAAAAATCAGATGGGTATTTAAAGTGACAAATGAAGGTATTGCGGCAAATAGATGAAGAAAGAAGCATTTGGAAAAATATAGTTAAAAGAAGAGACAGACTTATAGGCCACATACTAAGGCATCCTGGAATAGTCGCTTTAATATTGGAAGGACAGGTAGAAGGGAAAAATTGTATAGGCAGGCTACGTTTGGAATATGTAAAACAAATTGTTAGGGATGTAGGATGTATTCAGTATATAGTATACTGAAATGAAACGACTAGCACTAGATAGGGAATCTTGGAGAGCTGCATCAAACCAGTCAAATGACTGAAGACAAAAAAAAAAAAAAAAAATTATTGTATTACTGTGCAGTTATTTTAAATTTTAAGTTAAGAAACATTTCTTTGCATATTTAATATTCCTAAGAAGTAAAAAGTTAAACCAAAAATATTTTAACAATGTAGACTACATAAAAAATAAAAAATTTAGAACACTTCTGACATTTCAGCTACTAGTTTTTGCGCAGCCTCTCAATATGTCAGAATTCTGGATGATTTGCAGAAAGAGAGTCATCATCATTTACAAAGTAATCTGGATAAAAAAATATTTATCTTAGCAGCATTTTTTAGCTATATTGTTGAGAAGATGGTAAAGAGTTGTTTTCTGGATCTATCTCCTTTTACAATACAACTTTAATAAACAAATTTACTCAGTCCTGTAGAATTCTATATAATGTATTTTATGAATTTTTCTACTATAATTTAAATACTCTTTTATTCTGATGAATTTTAATGGTTAAAATATACATAGAATAAAATGATTTCAAGCATATATTTAAAAAAAAAAAGATAAAACTAGCTATATTTTCATGGAATAACAAATATCAAAGACTGAACGTAGCGATAAAGTAATTGAACATGATCTATGCCATATGGGGATGAATATTTCAAAAGTTACCTAAGAAAACATTATGTCTAATTGAAAAATTTATAATTTTAAAGATATATTGATGAATTATTTAATATAAGAAGTGTCCATTCCTTGGACAGAATTTAAGGTTTACAGTAATTTGATGTTTTCATTTATAAATTGCAGTATTCATTTTGTAATGATATTCTTAAATTTTATTACTTAGTCTACAGTGATTTTGATTAATTTATATTCATTCACATTGTTAAAATAATTTTCATAATAATTGTTGTTTTTATTGATTTGTGGTTTATATATATATACTGAAATTAATCTTTTTTAAGATTCATATTATTCTTCAGTATTGTTAAATTATGTGAAATAAACCACCTAGTACAGAATAATGAGAATAATGAGATACTTAGTACTTAGAAGTACTTACTTTTGTAGGATCCCGCAACCTCAATCATGATTTAAATAATTCCATTATTGCATAATTATTTATTTTGCATTATTTTAATTAAGTATGAAAATACTTTCATGAAAAATTAAGGTAAGATATGTTTTACCTCAATATTCCGTACTAGGTGGTTTATATAGTTTAAATATACATATTACTTACAAGTTGACAAGAAACTAATCCCCCAACATTCTATATAATAAAACTATTAAAAACAATTTTTTTATTTCAGATGGCTTGCCATTACACAGTTTCAGTCAATTTTTGCTAGAGAAGCATTTCCTTGTTTTGATGAACCTTCAATGAAAGCAACTTTTACAATTAGTCTTGGCCATAAGAAACGTCTGAAAGCAATCAGCAATATGCCATTAGTTAAAACAACTCCAATGTAAGTATTTTATATAGCATAAGAAATTATTTGTAAAAAAATTGTTTTTATGGAACTGTGTAATAATGATGAAATATTCAGAAGCCGTTGCATTAATTTACCCTTTTATTGCATGTAATATTACGTACGATATAAAAGAAATTTACTATGTAAAATTTTATTTATTTTTTAATAATTGACTTAATCAATATTAAGGTTGTGGTTAACAAAAAAGATTCTTGTGCAACACAAACAACAAAGAAAGAAAGTTGAAATCATTTATATTAAACAGACTGAAAAATCTACTCCACATTACAAAAATAATACAATTGTTATAATTAATACAAATTACCCCTAATTTATTTAATTTTCCATTTCATTCTTATCAAAAACATTACCAGATGCAAAAACAGTTGAACAGAAATAAAATTAATGAAAATCCTTATCTTTCTTAAATTTTTTTAAAAAAAGGATTTAAATTTAATGAAAAAGTATTTAATCTAATATTGCTTTCATTTCCTATTTCAAACATAGAATTTTTAATATTGTGTCAAAAAACATTTGAATTTTAATTTAAACTAGATAAACAATGGAAAAAATCAACTATAATAAAGATGAAAAAATTGGAAGAAAACATGTGATTAAATAGAATAATTTTGAACACAAGAACTAATTATAATTAAATCAAAAAATAAACTATTATGAGTAAAATAAAAAATATAATTAAATCACAGGTAGAAAAAAGTAATAAAATAAAACCTGATTAAAATCCCCATCTCAGAATAGAAATTATTAAACAATTTTCAGAAAATAAATTTTATCTTGGAGAACAATATATATTTATAGCACAAATATATATTTATTATAGTACAAAATAAAAAAAATAAAAATAAAGAAACCCTAAAGAATGTAAATAATTTAAAAGATCCCTTACAACAAAAATCTTAGTCCTCCTAAATGATCACAAGCAATACCAATTAAGTAAAATAAACTAGATTAAAAAATCCATGTTCAACCATAAAAGAAACTCAATCAAACCTAAATTAGTTATAATTCACAAATAACTAAACTTATGTGACAAATAAGCAATGAGAATTTTTAACCCTCTAAGAATTAAACAAAATAAAAAATAAGCAAAGATTAACAAAAAAGAATAGCTATAACTAAATAAAAAATAAAATAATAAACAAATAATGAATTAAACCATGACCACTAAGCTTTAATATAACACCAATTAAAATTGTTGATCCAGAATTGGAGCTTCAATATCAGCTTTTGGTAATCACGTGGGGGGGAAAAAAAAAAAAAATATATATATATATAGATATATAAATATTAACTTAAATGCAATCTATTTAAGTTTATTTTCCTCTTGAATGGATAGAATTAAATATAACAAGACATATTTTACTTTAAAATGTTATCTTTATTAATCTTTTGGATTAACCAATAAACTATACAAACTTATGAATTAAATTCACTACATTTTACTTAGAATTCTCTAAGCTTCCTCAGGTGACAATATACATTCACACACATTATACAGAATTTTCTTGCATACTAAGAAATTAACTGATCCTTTTATCCCATATAAGAAATTAACCCATCCTTTTTTTTCTGTTTAGCCTCAGGAATCACAGTCAGGTATTACTTCAGAGGATGATATGTATGAGTGTAAGTGAAGTGTAGTCTTGTACAGTCTTAGGTCAACCATTTTTGAGATGTGTGGTTAATTGAAACCCAACCTTCAAAGAACACTGGTATCTGGTGTCCATGATCTAGTATTCAAATCCGTATAAAAGTAACTGCCTTTTCTAGGATTTGAATGTTGGAACTATCTACTTCGAAATCAGCTAATTTGTAAAGATGCATTTACCACTAAACCAACCTGGTGGGTTTGAACTACCCATCCTAGATAACAATATTTTGTCTCCACCCTTATTGTAATAGATCCCCCTACTCACACATCGCTCATCTTATATTTAGAAAATTATATGTATCTCTTTATATAACCTGATTACTAATTCCTGTGTATTGAAACCTTTACAATGCACATATTTTTCTCAAAAATTACAAACAAATGTAGATTGGGGTTTAAAAACCTGAAGAAAAGGTGTCAGATGAATCGGTGGAATTTAGAGAAGTTTGTGGAAGAGGAGGTAAAGAAGATTTTTGAGGAGGACATCGAAAGAGGTCTGAGTAAAAACGGTAAGGTAGAAAATGTAGAAGAAGAATGGGAAAATGTTAAAAAGGAAATTCTTAAATCAGCGAAAGTGAACTTAGGCAGAACAAAGAGAACTGGTAGAAAACCTGATTTCAAACAACATATTGCAGCTTATGGATGAACATAGAAAATATAGGAATGCTAGTGATGAAAAAAGTAAAAGGAACTATCGACAATTAAGAAATACTTTAAACAGGAAGTGCAAACTAGCGAAAGAAGAGTGAATTAAAGAAAACTGTTCAGAAGTGGAAAGAGAAATGATCATTGGTAAAATAGCCGGAGCATACAGGAAACTTAAGGAAAATTTTAGAGTACATAAATTAAAATCTAATAATGTGTTAAACAAAGATGGTACACAAATTTATAGTACAAAAAGAAAAGTCAATAGGTGGGTGGAATGGAATATATTGAATTGTTATAAGGAGGAAATGAATTAGAAAATTGTGTTATAGAGGATGAAAGGGGAGAAACAATACTGAGATCTGAATTTAACACCATTAAAAGAATTGAATGGCAGAAAGGCTCATGGAATAGACAGAATACCTGCAGAATTACTGTGTACTGCAGGTGAGGAAGCGATTGAGAGATCATACAAACTGGTGTGTAATATTTACAAAAAAGGGAAAGTTCCGTCAGACTTCAAAAAGAGTGTTACTGTCATGATACCGAAGAAAACAGGAGCAGATAAATGTGAAGAATACATAACAATTAGCTTAACTAGTAATCTCATCAAAAATCTTAACTAGAATTCTGTACAGAAGAATTGAGAGGAGAGTGGAAGAAGTGTTAGGAGAACACCAATTTGGTTTCACGAAAAGTACAGGGACAAAGGAAGTAATTTTAGCATCCTGATTAATAGTAGAAGGATGATTAAAGAAAAACAAACCAGCATGCTTGGCATTTATAGACCTAAAAAAGGCATTTGATAACGTAGACTTGAATAAAATGTTCAGAATTAAAAAAAAATTAGGATTCAATACACAGATAGAAGAACAAATTAGAATATTTACAGGAACCAAACAGCAACAGTAATAATAGAAGAGCATAAGAAAGAAGCCGTAATAAAAAAGGGGTCCGACAAGGATGTTCCCTATCCCCATTACTTTTTTAATCTTTACATAGAACTAGCAGTTAATGATGTTAAAGAACAATTTAGATTCGGAGTAACAGTACAAGGTGAAAAGATAAAGATGCTACGATTTGCTGATGATATAGTAATTCTAGCTGACAGTAAAAAAGATTTAGAAGAAACAATGAACAGCATGGATGAAGTCCTATGTAAGAACTACCGCATGAAAATAAACAAGAATAAAACAAAAGTAATGAAATGTAGTAGAAATAACGAAGATGGACCACTGAATGATACGAAGAGAAAAGATTGTGGAGGTAGAAGAATTTTGTAATTTGGGAAGTAGAATTACTAAAGATGGATGAAGCAGGAGTGATATAAAATGCCAAATAGTACAGGCGAAACAAGCCTTCAGTCAAAAATATAATTTCTTTACATCAAACATTAATTTAAATGGGGAAAGGATTTTTGAAAGTATATGTTTGGAGTGTAGCTTTATATGGAAGAGAAACTGACAATCGAAGTACCTGAGAAGAAAAGATTAAAAGCTTTTGAAATGTGGTGCTACAGAAGAATGTTAAAAATCAGAGGGGTGTATAAAGCAGATTGATGATGAAAGAAGTATTTGGAAAAATACAGTTAAAAGAAGAGACAAACTTATAGGCCACATGTTAAGGCATCTTGGGATAGTCGCTTTAATATTTGAGACAGGTAAAAGAAAAAAATTGTGCAGGCAGGCAACGTTTGGAATATGTAAAACAAATTGTTAGGGATGGAGGATGTAGGGGGTATATACTGAAATGAAATGAATTGACTAGCACTTGACAGGGAATCTTGGAGAGCTGCATCAAACCAGTCAAATGACTGAAGACAAAAAAAAATATTAGGGTTTATTAATCAATCAAAATCTGTTATTTATTTAAAAATAAATCTATTTATTTATTTTAAACCATGGATAAAGTTGGACTGTGCATTACCATTTCTCAGAGACAGGTTGTATAGGATATGGCATAAAATTCTCACAGCCACAAAACTAAGACTGAAAGTTTAAGAAAAAGATATATATGTGGATTATGGCAGCTAAAAAACATTTTAAAAATATGAGGGAATTACCTGCAAAGAATCAGTAGAGAATTAAAAAACCAGTGTACTTCTATGCCTACTATTAAATAAAAGATATAAAAAACATACATAAATGTTGAAGGTAAAATTGCTATTTTTAATGAACGTGGTTCTTGTATCTAGTTTATTTATAATTTTTATTAATGTCCTACTTTCAAAAAAATAAATAAATTTTAAGATAAATTTTATGGCAAAGCTACATCTTTTGCAGATGATACTACTCTAGTATATTCATAAGAATCTTGATAGGTTGCAAACTATAATGCAGAGTGATCTGGATAATTTCAACTTATTGCTATCTTCACCTGATAATAATTTTGCAAAATGCTATTGAACAGGTAATGTGTGGTGCAACTAGGAAAACATTTTCACCTTTTTTTCAGTAAATACCTGTATTTTTCATTAATCTCTTTGTTTATAAGGTCTTCTAACCTTTTACAAATGAAGTGGTAACAGCTACGGGTGAAAGCTATTATATAACTAAGCAAACTTTTACAGAAAGTATTACTGTTCCAAGGCCTTACTATACATTGTTTTAAACATCTTTATTTTGTTACACCTATGTTCTTTAAGCGCCTAATAGGTAGTATAAGAGGTACCTTTATAATTTAAATTAATTAATTTAAAAGAGTGAATTTTTTACTTTACAATTGATTAGATGAAATGGAAGCACTGTATTCAACGGTGATTTTGTCTAAATGAGAGTAGTCAATTTTAAATTTAAATGTTACGTTAATATACATCGTGGTATCAATATTTTGTGTGTGTGTGTGTGTGGAGGGGGGGAGGAAGAAACGGAAGAAAATGTTTCTAATTATAATTACCGATTTAGTACTTCTACCTACGGACAAGCTTTTCCTTTATAGGTAAAACATTTTCATATGCAACTATCAAAAACAGTGAGCTAAGTTTATCGACATATTAATACATATGTGTACATTACTACTACACTAATTGAAATTTGACATAACCTACAAATGTTACCTGAACTTAAATCCAAACTAGCACTTGGTTCTATATTAACACGTGCTTTTCCCCCATTTCTTTTCTTCCTGGACGAGTTACAGATTTTTAAACTATATATTTGGTTTATCGAGGGCTTTTTGTATTTAACAACAAAATAATCGAACGATTAACTCACTATTTATAAACACACACACACCCAATGCTTACTTGAAACTTCAATAATAATTCTAACAATGAAGCCAAAAAATGAAATAAAAAAAATTCTCTAACGAAAATACCACTCTGAAAGCCAGTATTAAGAATTGAAACAAAAATTCACAACTGTGATCCCAAAGCTGTAATTCAGGTTTTACCTGGAAAAATATGCTTGAAGTAGGGGAAAAATGAAAAAAATTAATACTTAATTTTGTATTACCTCCCCTTAAACCACTATCAATTACTTTGAAGCACAAGGTAAATTTGAAAGGATACGTTGGTTGTAAAACTGCTTGACTTCTTATAAGCAGTATACTTATAACTTATAATGTTGTTAACTACTACTAGCCGAGTGGTAGCGTCTCGGCCTTTCATCCGGGGTTGGAATCCCGGTCAGGCATGGCATTTTCATACACGCTACAATTATTCATCTCATCCTCTGAAGCAGTATATAACTGTGGGCCCGGAGGTTAAAAAAAATCTATTGCAAAGATAAACTTGCTCTAAGTATTTGCAGTATCTAAAATCTTAAATAACATGATTGTCTTAAATACACGCTCTTTAATATAGATTAAATAAAGAGCGTGTAGATGACCATTTTGTATAGAATTTATTTTTCACATTTTTTTAAGCATATACTCCAACTTGTCATCATATGTCTAAGTCAGTTCAACTGCTGAGCTGCTATGTTGGAACAAATATGCATCCTAAATATATTACACTCCTTTTTGAGCAGCGTAAAAATTGAGATACAACAATATTTAATGTTCTTTCTCAAAATGGATTTTACGTTCAGAAAAAATTATCTAGTAGAGGGATATTCAAATCCCTTCCTGCTCCATTAAGTCTGCGGCCTTCCTCCTGCACCCTTAATCAATAAAAATCAGAGTATTGTACTGCAAAAGCTTTGTTTTCCAAAACACTATCTGCCTTCAAAAAAAAAACTACAAAATATTAGGAAAGTTCATATAATACTAGTGAATCTGTACTCTTAACAAGAACAAGGTCATCAATAGGAATTCTGAGATTTGTAAAAAACAAATCTACTTTCAATTAATACTTTACATCTTACGATGCTTTCTAATTTGATACTTACAATTAACTGTAGACACATATATTTAGCTGTCGACACATATTTTAGCAGTTTTCAATAAAACTTGAATGATTTTCAACATCATTTTTGATAAACAATTGTAATATAAATTGCAAAACTGATTGACTACTCGGTAAGCAGTCTACTGCTTTATTTTATATTGTTGTAAATCTACTCCAAGGATAAAATTTTCATCAAAGAATTAACTAACAATAGGCAGATAATAATTGGAGTAAGAAGAGATGATTGTGATTCTATGAGATCAAATCATTGTTAAAAATTCTTTTATATTATGTATGTCACTTTTAAGACCATAATGGATCACTTTAGTTCATTTTGGCAAGCTTTCTTTTCTTGCTGATTTGTTGTTTTTCAGCTTTTCTTTTTTGCCAGTAATTTCTGAGGGTTTCAGATCTTCTTGCCCTTTCTTGTTCAGAGTACACCGCGTTATTGTTTTCTTGGGTTTTGATATGAATCTTGTTTCTTTTTTAATTTCTCATAGTTTCCAGTTTGTCGGTAAACCTTGTCTGGTACGGTCCAAATATGGTTTCGCATCCATAAAGTATTTCTGGTTGGATAACTGAGTAATAATGTCTTATTTTTGTGTTTATGAACATGCATTTTTTGTTATAGATGTTTTGTGTTTTTATTGTAGCTTTGATTAGTTTATTTATTCTTTCATTCCAGTTTGGATTTTCTTGGAGGTTGTGTGTGATGTTTTCCCCCAAATATTTAATGTTTTCTACTAGTTCTATGTCATTATTATTTATTTTTACTTTGCTTATGCATAGCGGGTCTCTCACCATAATTTTGGTTTTTTTTTCTGCAATCTTCTAGTGTTGACAGTTGGTATCTGGCCTCTTCTATATTTTGGGATAGTAGGGCTAAATCGTCCGCAAAGCCTAGGCAATTTACTGAGATACCTTTTCCTATTTTAACGTTGTCTTTATTTAATTTTTTCCAATCCAGTATTATAAATTCAAAGGCACAGTTGAATAAAAGCGGTGACAGTCCATCTCCTTGTCTCAGTCCTGTTTGATGTCGAATGGATCAGATATTTCTCCCCTGAATTTGGTATCCGTTAGTGTTAGTCTGATGATTTTGACTAGTTTTGGGTGAAGCCCTAAATTTCTCAGGATTTTTGGCAGGGATTCTCGATGTACACAATCGTATGCTTTCTTGAAATCAATAAAAGTCACTACCAGCTGTTTACTCCTTAGTTTATACCTTATAATTAATTTTAAATTTAGAATTTGTTCTGGGCAGCCTTGCCATGGTCTAAATCCCCCTTGTTCTTGTTGGTCTTTGATTCTGTTGTAAATTATTCTAGATAGAATTTTGTAAGTGCAATCTAGTATGGAAATTCCCTTATAGTTGTCAGGCTTGGTTTTATCACCTTTTTTATGTAAAGGGTGGATTATTGCGGTTTGCCATTCTTCCAGAAAATCCTCTTTGTGCCATATTTTTACCATTAATGGTTTTATTGATAATCTCTTGAACCTTCCAATTTACAATTAGTACAAAGTAAGTTTGAACTACCTCTAACTAGGTACAAATGGTGTTACAGTTATATTAGAATATGTTAGAATACATAACTTTTATGTATATAACAATAATATATATTCTATAACAATAGAAACAAACCTGCAAACCCACTTCAGATTAATATTTTACTCGTACGTCCAGCTTTCCTTTCTAGTTAGATACTTATGCTTAACTGTAGACCAGACGAATACTTGTGCTGTTGCTGCTTTTTTGAGGTCACAAATCAAACTTTATTATCAAATATTAAATGTAATCATAACAGCAAGTGTTTCCTTAAACTCAATTGATATAATAATGAATATTTAATAAATAACAGTTGGATTTTTTGTGAAGTCTACAGTAGGGATCATATACTGCCGTATTATATTGTGTACCTAATTATTTTAACAAGATTTGTAATTCTGTTAAAATAATTAGGTACACAATGGTGATATGATCAGTGATCAATGACAGCCGATTGATTATTTATTACATTACTGTTATGATAGTGCATTATGATTAAAATGTAAATGTACATTACCAATATAAATTGTAAAAATGCTCGACTTCTTTATAAGCAATATATTATATTTTATTTGGTAATATAAATCTATTTAATGTGTTCTTGCAGCTTTTTACTTTCCCGCCTAGCACTATAGCAATAGAAGGTAAAGTACGGTAATCATTCAAATTTGGACATATGTGGTTTACATCGGATCTTTATGTTTCGAGATCTAAGGAACCCAAAAACCAGATGTTCATATGTACATGTTCAGTATCGCATCCTAAATCTCCAGAACTACTCAACCAATTTTGACCAAACTTTGTCAGATTATTTCTATGTATGGGGAATTGATGCTATTAAATTTTCAACTTAAAAAGTTAAATGGGTGAGGCTGTAGAGCAAGGTCACCCTCAATATCTTGAGATTTTGCCTAATTAAGGTCTTATTCTTCTTAGGACACAATTGTTAACAATTAAAAAATTATAATATTTCAAAGTTTGCAAAATCTCACCCCCACCCCAAAAAAATTCTCAAAATAAACTAGCGGCCAAGTGGGTACAATAATTCATTAGTACCCACTGTCACCACAAGGAAAACTAGTGTAGCACTGACGTACAGCTACTGTAGTTGTCTGCTGTTGTAACGTCAATAGTGAGCAATAGAATTAAATAAATGAATATTTAAGGTGTAAAAAGTATTTAAAGAGGATGCTAGTACCACCACACCAGCACGAATTAAATACAGTATGTGTGCGCACTTAAATAAACAAAAAAATACATTTTAAAAAAATTAATATTTTAAATCAAGTTGTGCATCAGAAAAAGGCCACGTGGCGGAAAGTCCTACAATTGTGTTAGCTTTTTGAAGTCGCAAATCAAATTTTGTCGTCAAATAATAAACATATCTAACAACAATTTTTTTCCTTAAACCCATGATATAATAATGGACAGTTGGACCAAGAATTTGTGTGTGTGGACTACAGTAGTGATCATATATATTGGCATATTATATTATTAACATAACTTGTAATACATTTCAATAATGGTTTTATTGTTGATGATGATGGTCGTATGATCGCTGAACAAAGAACAATGATCTGGACCAATCGGTACCCACTGAACGATCTGATCTAACCGATGCTCATTGGACATGGATCAAATGCACAATGAACGGTGATTTATGACCTGAGCGGTGCTCAGTGAATAATGGTGATCGTGATCTGATCAAAGCCAATGACAGCTGATTTATGGTGATGATTCCTAATTATTAAATTTCTGTTATGTTATGTAATGTGCAAAACAAACTCAACTAATTTTTTTGTGTATCTGCAACTGAATGGGGAAAAGTTGATAATATTTGTAAAATAAGTTGTAAAAATCCTTGACTTCAAGTAAGCAGCATACTATATTTTATTTTATAATGTAAAGTTAAACAAAGGACAGATTTACATCAAAGAATTAACAGTTACAATAGGTAGGTAGTGAGCATATATTGCAATATTATATCATTTACAGGACTTTTAATACATTTCAATAATGGTTTTATTGTTGATGATGATGGTCGTATGATCGCTGAACAAAGAACAATGATCTGGACCCAATCGGTACCCACTGAACGATCTGATCTAACCGGTGCTCATTGAACATGGATCAAATGCAGGTTTTTTTTCACTAATGGATCACTTCTGACTAATAATTAGGTATTTTTTATGTTTGTAAACAAATTTTATAATTTTTAAATTCAGGAATTAACATTATTTTTTATTATACCATTCATTATTTTCAATAATTTTGTTACAAATTCAATAATTTGATAATAAATGTAATCGATTTAACCTAATAGATAAATTTAAAAATAATACATAATACTTTCAAAAAAGGAAAAAGAAAAAAGACATTAATGTTTAATTAAAAACAAAAAATTATGTACAGTTAATAAATCAGGACATAGATAATTTGAATTCTCAATACGTTCAAATTTTTGAACATTCAGTATATTATTATTAACTAACATTATAATAGAACACTAAAATAAATTATGGAAAACGATAAATACTCAATGTCATTTATATAATTTTTATTGTGGAAGTTGAATAAATTGCATAGAAATACCTTACAGCAAGCAACAGCAGAATATTTTTAAATGGCCAGAATCATAATTAATAGACTATTAACAAAATATTTATTTTTAACAAATGAAAAGTTATGAGAAATTTTGCTAATTTTTTTATGTATCATTACTTTACAATTTATTACTCCAAAATTTAACTGTAGTAATCTTCTTGAATCAGAAGATTCAAGTCTTCTGAGACAGCTAGTATAGTACAATCTCTACTAGAAAAACACCATAACAGGATGCAGGTGGATTGGAGGAATAAGAGAGGATCTTAAGGAAACTGTCTTACACCAGAAGACACCACATTAAGATAAAATTAAACAAGAAAATCAAAAACAAAGACGCCTGCTTCACACTCGCCAGAAAAACATACAACACGAACATTTTTAACACTAGAAAGGGCACAAAGAACAGAACTTATTAAAAAGTACTGGCAGGAACGCAAGGCTCAAACAGTCCCATCAAAGAGACTTTGATAATGGCTGACCAAAATGTTCTTATTATGTGGTCATAAAAAATTATATATATTTATATATATATATATATATGTCTCTTCTTTTAATTAAATTTTTCCAAATGCTTCTTTCTTCATCAATTTGTCGCAAAACCTTTTCATTTGTCACTTATCCACCCATCTGATTTTTAACATTCTCCTATAGCACAACATTTCAAAATCTTCTAATCTTTTCTTTTCAGGTACTCCGATTGTCCAAGTTTCACTTCCATATAAAGCTATGCTCCAAACATATACTTTCAAAAATCTTTTCCTGACGTTGAAATTAATTTTTGATGTAAACAAATTATATTTCTGAATAAAGGCTCATTTCATCTGTGCTATTCGGCATTTTATATCGCTCCTGCTTCTGCCCATCTTTAGTAATTCTACTTCCCAGATAACAAAATTCTTCTACGTCCATAATCTTTTCTCTTCCATATTCAGTGGTCCATCTACAATATTTCTACTACATTTCATTACTTTTGTTTTGCTCTTGTTATGTTCATGTGCTAGTTCTTGTGTAAAACTTCTTCCAAATCGTTAATTGTTTCTTCTAAATCTTTTTTACTCTCGGCCATAATTACCATGTCATCAACAAATCGTAGCATCTTTATGTTTTCACCTTGTACTGTTACTCCGGATCTAAATTGTTCTTTAATATTATTTACTGCTAGTTCTATGTAAAGATTAAAAAGTAACAGGAATAGGGAACATCCTTGTCGAACTCCCTTTTTTATTACAGCTTCTTTCTTATGTTCTTCAATTATTACTGTTGTTGTTTGGTTCCTATAAATGTTAGCAATTTTTCTTCTATCTCTATAATTGAAACCTAAATTTTTTAAAATGCAGAACATTTTATTCCAGTTTACGTTATCAAATGCGTTTTCCAAGTCTATAAATGCCACATATGCAGGTTTGTTTTTCTTTAATCTTCCTTCTACTGTTAATCTGAATGTTAAAATTGCTTCCCTTGTCCCTATACTTTTCCTGAAACCAAACTGGTTTTCTGCTAACACTGCTTCCACTCTCCTTTCAATTCTTATGCACAGAATTCTAGTTAAGATTTTTGATGCATGACTAGTTAAGCTAATTTTACTGTATTCTTCACGTTTATCTGCTCCTGCTTTCTTCGGTATCATAACTATAACACACATTTTGGAATCTAACGGAAAAGAGATGCGATGTATATAAAGTATATAATATATTATTATTATTTACTCATCAGAATACAAGATTTAATTAACTCATTTAAATAAACTTTCTTGGATGCTAAAGTAACATCTTGAAACTTCAAAGCCAAGAGGAAAAATGATCTGTCATTAACGGCGAGCCCTTATGGCGTAAGCCATACTGGTGGATTGAATGTACAAGAATCTGTCAATTCATTCAACTACAGCCAACAAGTCTATTTTTTGTGAAGGTAGATACTTTCGATGGCTAAATTCTTGCTTGTGACCATAACGGTGTATAGACATCGACCGCAATTGTAATCGCGCAGCTAAAAGAAGAGTTGTTACAGTAAATTAGTCTAATCATAAAAGGGGAGTCCGTCCCTGACTTCGTTTAACTTTATTTTATTTTACCAATTATAAGGCCAAATTTCGTATTTTAAATTGATGCAAGAGTAGTCTACATACATTTGACTACGGGACTAATAGCTCTATCTACGCTATTATCTATTTTATACCTAAATATAAGTTTTAAATATTTAGCTTTAACAGTAAATTGACTGCTAACTAAGATTACAATTAGCAACAGTTCCAAAGACCAGACTGCAGGTCTCTATGCCATCATTAGGTAGCCTAAAGAGGTAGCAGAAGAAAAATTAGTTAAAAAATAAAAATTGATTCATTAAATTTTAATCTCCCTCATCTAGAGTTGAAAACGATTTGTTTGTTTACGTCACTCGTATGAAGGGCAATATTCTGTTCATACATTTTGTAAATTAAGCATAGTAAACGATATTTGCTCATTAAAGCACAATAATTTTTTGATTTATTTATAACTGGAAAATAACTGATAAGTTTTTTTTTTGTTGCAAAACCCAGAAATACATATATATATATATATGTATGACAAATATCAGTACACAGGATCAAAATACTGTTTAGATTTTTATCTGGAACCGATCAGAATAGATTACATAATTGTAAATTTCTATGTTTGAGTTCATTGTTCAAAGAACTTTTATTCTGTTAATCCACATATCGATTACATTCATTGTAATTTTCCTTATATTATATAAGACTTTTTTAATATTTTATCAAAAATGTATTCATAATCGATCGTTAGAATTGAAGTAATATACTCGTGCTTTTAATGAACCACCTTAACACATAATGTGTTTTTTTTACTCCATTCTTTCTATATTCTCCTGAAGACGGGTGTAACAGGTGAAAACCTTTCGATAAATTTTATTGATAAGAGATTGTAGATTGTTATTATTATATAATTTTTATTTCTTTTTGCAGGGAAAAAGGATGAATATCACCAGATGTGGAAGAAATTTATAAATCATAAAGATTTATTATAATTAAAATTGTAATATTATCGTAATGTATAAATTTTTTTTTTACTATGTTATAAGCCTGTAATGTGAAATGTATCGTAGACATAAATATTGTTAGGCTGTTCTTATCAAGGTTTTGCCACGGTTTCCCTTGATACAATAGGGCAAATGCCGGAACAGTTCGTTTAGTTTTCCGTGGAATTTAATCTTTGATATCCTTATTCTTACCTAAAATAATGAAAATAAATATTTATTTATAATTTTATTTTTTGTAGCTTTTTTCATTACCTGCTTAATGCCGAATTAATGTGACCCCCATTAACCACTAAAAGTTGAAATTTAGCTCAAATACATAATTTTCTATCGGCTAGATGGCGCTCCGCCGTGTTACAGCAACCGTGTCCGTGCTGCATTATACATCGGTTTCAAAACAAGCGGAATGGAAGAGGAGGGCTGATCGCACGGCCACCAAGGAACCTAAACCCCATTAGATTTCTTTTTGGGAGGCATATAAAAATCATTATTCGGAGAAAATCCGCGACATCAACCATCTACAGGAGAGGGTTGTTGCAGTGCGACGGTAGCATACATTACACTCGACATCCTGACGAGTACGTGGGAAGAGCCGGATTACCGTCTGGACATTTGCAGGGCAACGAACGGTACATATATCGAAGTACACCAAGAAAAACTTCAAAATCTACCCGTTAAGGATAGACACTAATGTACAGTAAGTAAGTTATACTACCTTAAATATAATGCCGTTTAAATCGTACTTGAAATCAAACAGTTCTTATATAAAAACTCTGTATGTATATTTATTTGAGAGTAAAATCATATTTCTATGATTTGCATAATTTTTCCATACGCAACAGACATCCACACGTGGATCTAACTTACGAAGGATATCTCTACAGTAAATTTAAAGTAAAGTTTTAAGCGATTCAACGGAACATTTTTCGGAATTTTACAGAAATGGAACATTAAATAAACGGTAACTATCAGTTACCGTTAACTAGCATAGATGTCGCTCGGATTTCAGTTCCCCGGTGAAATAAGTCATACTGAAATTTTTAAGGCGTTATATAAGGGGTAAAATTGATGGTTTCTTATGTTTTTTGACCCGAAAAATAGAATAAATAAACCCAGAACTATCATCCCTTATTTTCACGATATCCAGCGTAGAACAGAAAAGTTCAGTAACGAAAACCGTTTTTTTAGGTTTGAAGTAGAATAACTTTGTTAAACAAACTTGTAGAGAGTTTAATTCTGAGAAAATCGTTGTAATATACTGTATGGAGAAAAAAAACTTTAAGGATTTGTAAAAGTAAAAACAACCGTTTTCTTTTTTTTATTTAGTAAAATATGTTTAACCTTTGAAAAATTAAAATAATTTTAATTCACTTTTAAAAAAAAAATACTCACTGTGGTTTATATTTTTTTAAATTTAAAATAAACGTTGGAAAATTCCACCGTTGACATCGATGCACTTTTCAACTCGTTTCCTTGCGTTCCTTGATGAGGGGCAACAGCACTGAGAATGCAAGCGATCAGTTCGTCACGTGCGTCTACTCTTTGCTTGTACACCTCTCATTTCATCCGTTCCCGTAAACAATAATGTAAGGGATTTAAGGTTCAGCTATCTACTCGGACAATTTACCAGCCCTCTACGTCCAGTCGTAGAGGGCTGGACGTAGAGTTTACGTAAATACCGGTACATTTTTCATCTAAAAACCGTCTTACTTTATTCGGGAAACGGGTCGGTATTCCATCAAGTCGATAATACATTTCGATTTGTTTCTACGATGACAAATTTTCAAGCAAAAAAAAAACATCGTTTAAAAATTTCTCCCCGTGACACGTTTTAGTAAGAAAGGGCCTAATTTGTTGTCGATCGTGCCGCATCAAACGTTCACCGAAAATTACGGCTGGAAATTTGATCCGACTGGAGCGTGTGGTTTTCTTCACACCACCGATGTGAATTTCACGTGTTGTTTACGCCGTTACGGATACAAGTAGCTTCGTCCGAAAATAGTACGAACGAGATTTAAAAGTAATTATGTTAACCCGCTGAAAAACCCGTCCGGCACGATCACCAAGCTTGAGGTGTTTTATTTTCTGGACGTGACAAGGATTCAGTCCTTGAGCGTGTAATGTCCTCCGTACTGTACTTTGTAGAATGTCGAGTAACGTAGAAATTCTTCGCGTGCTCGTTTTGGAACTAAACTGTACTACTTGAAGAAATTTTTCTTTTCATCGGCTTGTACCGGTTGGCGTTCAAATGAAACACGAGTGCTGTGAAGTGTGCTATTCTCACGAAGATTATTAAATTCTACAAATCAATTTGTTGTTTGCGATCTAAATTTATTACGCTAAAAAGTTGTTTTTAATTTTCATAAATTCATTCGCTGTTTTCTGTTAAATTTTGTTCCGTTTTGTTTTTAATAATAAAAGTTGATATTTTTTTGTTTTTCGTAGACTTCATTTCATCAATTTTCTCAAAATTAAGTTCTCTACACGTTTTCTTAATAAAATTTACGCATTTTTCAGTCGTTTAACAAAGTTATTGTACTTCAAACCTAAAAAAACGTGTTTTTCGTCACTGAATTTTTCTGTTTTACGGTGGTTATCGTAAAATCTATGGGAGATACAATATTGGGACCTGCTTTATTCGATTTTTCAGGTGAAAATCATAAGAACCCGTCAAGTTTACTCCTTTTATGACCCCCTTAAAAATTAAGACGTTTCGGTTAATCTGTTTTGCTTAGTTTTTACACGATAAGGTTTCCGAGATTTAAGTCGTGAAGAATCTTACAAGATGTGTATTTTACACGATCTTGGTGCGATAATTTACCCTATAGATTTTTTCGGACCGGCAGATATTGTTTTTTGAATACGGGCTATGGCTTACGGAGTCCTGACGAAAGGTCACCTATTTGGTTTTGAGTTTGAAACGGACTCCGTTGTGCGCCGTTTTTTAACCGAATCGTGTACTACTACTCTTTATCGGGATACTGACGTTCGAAAACTTAACGAAAATATTTTACGTTTCTCTTGAAAGGATCCAAAGCTTCCTCGATAGCAGCCCTTTCCTCGATGGACTACTGTATTTTAGAATAAACATAATCGTAAAGAACGAAACTATATCGCACTGTAGCTGGAACAGTTTACAACCGACAAAAATAGACGATTAGTAATAGCAGTATTAAACGCGACGCTAAAATAACTACACTTCGAGCCGATTAGGCTCGATTTTAAGTCCCGGTATTACAATAATGAAAAAGCTGCTTCAGAAGACCTTGCGTGCGAACGCACGCAAGGTCACGAAGACACGTGCGTGCGTGCGAACTCTTGCATTACTGATAAAGACATATACACATATAGTTTTATCCAGCTGTAACATTAGATTTTATTAAATAATAGAAAGCTTCATCAACAACCCCTTGTAAATAAATTTGTACCTTCAAAACTAGATTGAACTAACATACAATCTAGTTTTGAAGGCACAAATTTATTTACTGTAATATATAATTTGTGCTAGATTTTAAAAAATTCAGAATATAATAAAAGCGAAGTGTTTAAAAAAAAAATAAATATAAATAAAATAAATTTAATAAGTAAATTTTTTATAATAATAAATGCTTTAATAGAAAAACAATACTTCGATAGTCAATGATAAAAAAATAAAACAATAATTTATAAAATTGTATCGTTCATACGCTGTCAGAGGTAATTATTTTTTTGTTTAATTTTATTGGGATCACGCAACAACTAAAAACAACTTGTCAGTCTGACTACTGCTATGACGGTGCGGGGAGAGGGGGGAGATGAAACAAATGCAGCAGGTGGCTAACTTCACTCTGATTGGCTACCCTCGGACAGTACTGGTCACGCGATGGTACAACAATTCAAATACAACCGTAAATGTGCGTACGTGTGTGTGTATTGCGGTCGAATAACAAAGTTAATATCCCTAATATATTTCTTATATAGACGTTCGATATAATTAAATTAAATCAAGATTTGTCGATCATTTTATATCTCTATTATTACATTTTATTTAAAATAATAATTAATCTCCCTTAATTTTAATAATTTTTTTTAAAAATATTACGATTAAATTTATCAGTTTTATAAAGTAATTTACAAAAAAAAAAAGATTCTAATATTACATAATAACAGATAAAAATTTTCCAGTTTTATTTACAATTCGACCGACATTCAGTTCGTCACTTACTTTTATTTCAAATTTTAATAAAGCGTATAAAAAAGGCAATTCTAACCGAAATTTGAACACAGAAGTTTCTCTCTACCTATACTACCTGCAATTCTAGTATCTTTTGCCATAATGTTATCATTACTATTATTTTTGTTTTTACTCTTTATTCTAGTAAATACAAGTTTAAAATTATAATTTATTACCGATAAATTTCAAGCATTTTAAAATACGAAATTTAATATTTCAGAAACTAATAAAAGTGAAATACAAAATACCGTAAGAATTTGGTATGAAATTATATACTTATTTAGAGAATACGATTATCAAAATAAGAGTCGCTCTTGGAAAGTAATAAAACATCACAATCACTATCATCACCCCGTCTCTTAAACCTCACTCTGTCCCAGACAGCGCGAAAATTCTCTAACATTCTCTCTGTGGGTGCGTGTGAGCGCGTAAATTTTGTGGGGTATAAAGATCATTTAATTTCTTACCGAAGATGCACTATAGTGGATAATAATTTCTTATCGGATCTAACTTCTCCAGGGCGCTTTCAATTTCCAACCTCCACGATATTTATGCAAAATCGTAGTTCTGTTAAATATTATAAGGAATAAATATAGCCAAATCAAATTTAATTCGAATCTCTGACATATTTTTTTATGTATGTGTATCGATTCTATGAAATTATTTCGTAAGTACAAAAATTATATTTCTCACTGTAACAGGAGAGTAATCCCGTCTAAATTTTTTAAACGTTCAAGTTGATCGTCGCATCAAATTTACAAACTTTATTAAGACTTTTAGTGAAGAAATTATTTTATCATAAATGATGTTTTTAAAAAGGTAATTTTTATAAAATGTAAACTATACATTTTATATTTGCGTATTTTTATTTTATATTTTAATTTGTGTAATTAAATATATATGTATACACACACAAGATGATTTAGGAGGAAAGAGAAATAATTTGGGAACCGATTTTAGAGCTTGAAATTAAGAAGAAGGGTTCGTACAAACATATGTCCGAAAACAGTTTGTAATCGAGTTACGGCTAGCATATTCTTTAAGAAGAATTACGAAGAAGCCGTTTCCCGTTAGATACTTTACTTAGCTAACATATGTTGTCGCGTAACAAGGTGCTAACCTACTGAAACGGAAATGATGTTCAGTTGTACAAATGACACCTTCACTTCTTTCACCTCAACGAAGGCTGTATATACCGAGCATCATTACTATCCGAGAAAGCAATTCTTATTGGTACCTCCTATACCAGAGACGGTTTATATTTATCACAATCGCAAGAAAGAATGCGAGAAATTAATGGATTCTTTCTTCAGGAAACGATGTATTATACACCGACTCCAGTTTGTGTGGAATGTATAGTAATTAAGTCTATATCAGATAGTTTTCTACCGATATAATTTATTGTTTCTTAAAAGCACTTTTACAAAATTAATAACAAAAGTTATCGTAATCATTTTTTTTCATAAAATGATCAACAGTTTTGTAAAAAAAAATCGAACTAGCGAGTTACAAATTAAACATTTTAATTGCATGAAAAATGCGTATTATTTTTACGAGTAAATCCAGTATAAACTTTTCTTTATACTTTTGTTAATGATTTTTTCTTTATAAATTAAAAAATTATAGTTTTTATGAATGAAAAAAGTCATGGAAAAGGGCAAAAAGAGGCTTGACATTTGCCCCAATAGTAGTAAACTAAAAAAAAATTACCGCTGTCTATCTACTTTACAAAAGTTATTGTAATCATTTTTTTTTCATAAAATGATCAACAGTTTTGTAAAAAAAAATCCGGTGTTATAAATCGAAAATGCAGTACGTGATAAGAAAACAAAAATAATAACACTTATTTTAAGCTATATTAAAATAATATTAATATAAAAAAACTTACCTCCATCAGTAATGAGGGTCATTAAACACCCAAAACAAAATAAACAACGTATAAGAAATAGTTAAACAAGAATGACCGCAGACACGAGGATCCAAATTGAACTGCATATCACAGACCATCTGTAATGTCGCTAGATTCCATAAGCTTTCGTTCTCTGCCACGCACGTTATTTCTCTGTCGCTTCAAACAAAGTCCGAACAACAAACCTGCAAAATAAATTATAAAAATTAGCGCGCCAACTAAAATATATTGCCTACACTGTACTGTTTCTCCTCTCATAACCGACAGTATAGCATTAATGTTTTACAGATTTGAACACTTTTAATTTTACAAAATAATAATTGAAACCAAATTTTCGCTTAAACCTATGTATACAAAGTTAACAAAGGAACGTAACCAACGTTAAACTGTAATGTTAAGGTTTTCAGTTATTTCGTTTTACCTAATATTCAATTAACGGATATAATTTACACTCAAGCATATTTTATGTCCATATTGCTCTTGGACATAAAAAAAAAAAACTAGAGCGCCCGTTCATCTTTTTTACTAACTATTGCTATTTTCTTTTAATATAAAAACAAGTTTATAAAAAAAACGTAATAGCGTAATTAAAAATAAAAATACTTAA
The DNA here is from genome assembly GCF_047948215.1 of Lycorma delicatula. Taxonomy (NCBI): domain Eukaryota; kingdom Metazoa; phylum Arthropoda; class Insecta; order Hemiptera; family Fulgoridae; genus Lycorma; species Lycorma delicatula. Next base: position 112,711,822 of record NC_134463.1, on the reverse strand, counting down.
AAAATAATTAAATAGTAGAAAGCTTCAACCCCTTGTGAACCGCTGGTATATTCAATCTAGTTTTGAAGGTACAGTTTTATTTATTGTAATACATCATTTGTGCTAGATTTTAAAAATTCAGATTATAATTAAAGCGAAATGTTTAATGGTAAATAAAATAAATTTCTTATAGTAATAAATGCTTTAATAAAAAAAAGTAATTCAATAGCCAATAATAAAATAATACAATAATTTATAAAATTGTATCAGTCATACGGTGATAGAGATAGACTATTTTGCGAAGAGAAATTTTAAGAGGTAATTATTTTTTTGTTTAATTTTTTGTGGTAGCAGCAAGCTTCAAGTGAAAAGATTTGTCATGTCAGTCTGTGACTAATGCGAGAATGGTGTGAGGCTAACTAACAAAACTGCGTAGTTGTCTTCCGTTGAGTCTGATTGGCTACCGTTGGACAGTACTTGTCACGCGGTGGTACAATTCAAATACTACCCTAAACGTAACGGTCATTATTGCTGTGCAAGTAAACGTTAGACGTATGGACGTTCGATATAATTAAATTAAATCAAGATTTGTCGACTATTTTATATTTATTACATTTTATTTAAAATAATAATTAATCTCCCTTAATTTTAATAAATATATTGAAAATATTATGATAAAGTTTATTCGTTTTTTTAAGGTAATTTATAAAAAAAAAAAGATTCTAATATTACATAATAACAAATAACATTTTTCCAGTTTTATTTTCAATTCGACCCAGTAGTGCCTGCCATAAGCCTGTATATTCCCAGGAATATACGTGTGCTTCATATCACTTAACATTTAGAAATCTACCGATGCAGCTGCAACCTTTACAAAGTGTACAGAATAATTATTCAGTTCTACATAGATTCGTCGAGTAAAGTTCTATTGCAGTACTCGTTCGATACACTTCATCGTCCTATTTAATTCATTAACATATACGCAAAATGTTAAAAGTTAATTATTTACAGTTAATATATATACCAGTTGTAATAATGTTAATTTTAAAATTAAAGTTCATGTTTGATTTTTTAATAATTATTAACCTTTGATTGTAAAAAAATCGTTTACGGTAAATTAGAATTCAATAAGTTATTAATAAAATAAAATTTTATGTACTTATCAATTTAAAAAAAATGTGAATATGTAATTTAATAGTCGCACAAGTACGTCATGTAGTGTCCACATCAGATTTTTTTCTTTAATAGTTTACTTCACAAGAACAATTGATCCAACTCTGACAAACTACTAAAGTTCAAGCTTCTACGATAATAGAGATACCTGGATAAATTTCTAATTAAAATCATTCTCTAAAAGTTTAATTAAAATATTGGTAAAAGAATTGTTCAAATCACGTCAGTGGTTGTTGAGTTAAAAAGATAACTGCACACGCACGCGCACGCACACAGACATACACACACACACACACGATTTATTATCCATTTAACAAATTTATTGTACATCAAACATAAAATCAGGGTTTTTTACCCATTTTATTAATTTTCACCACAGGTTACTTAAAACCTGCTGCAGATACGGTTCTAGGACTTATTTAAAATAATAACTAATAAGAAATGATCCGGAACTGAAAAAAAAAATTTAGAGAAAAAACAGAGAAAAGATTAAAGAAATGATTGATTATGTTGGCTTTTTTTTAATAATTCAAATGGAAGATATCTTGAAGGAAAATTGTATTTTTATTTTTACTAGGAAGAATATGACCGAATTAAGTACTATGAAGCAAGTACAAACTAGCGTAGAAAAAAACATTACCGTTAAAAAAAGGAAGTGAAACCGCAAGAGAACCGATCAGACATAAATCAGTCGACATAAAAGCAATGAGTCATCTCTTATTACAGTAGACAAAATAGCGACAGCTGTCCAGTATATAAAAACACAAGCATTGAAATTTCGTATCTCTTGTACAACAGTCAGACGTTTTAATATATATCTATATCTGTGTAGAGAGAGACTGAGTGAGAGCGCGCTCTGCTACATAAACGATTTATTATGAATAACTAACAAATCTGTTCATATTCTTCCCTTTCGGTTTTTTGACTATGCGATCTAATTGTGCGTCCATTATCTTTCAATATATACACACGCACACCCATAGGACAAAGCAAATAAAATGTTTAGACTGCAGAATTAAAGGAAAGAACTATTACAATTATTTTAATACTACATTATTTATACGAATACGTGTCCCTGATTAAATGTTTTTAAAATGTTTGCATTTCCAAGCATATAACGTAGAAGGGATACAAGGGCTTTTAAAATATTAAAAGCTGATAATTTTTATTACATTTAATAGAGGAAATAGAAAGAGACAAAAAATTTTCAGCTTGCATTACGATGCAAAAGCGTACTGCCGGGTTATTTGTCTGCTACAACTCGATTGTCAACGGAATTTTACAAATGAGGTGTCATTATGTTCAGAATAAAATGCTTAATAAATTTTGTAATAAGTAAAAATTTATAAAATAATTACAAAGATACTGAAGTATAAAAAATTAAGAAATTTTTTATTTCGTTTTCAAAATTTTTTATTTTGTAAAATAAAAAATTATATTTTCTAAATTTAATTAAAGTAGGTTTACCCGCTCCTGAGAAATAATTATTTTTGTTGAAAATCAAAAAATGGTGTCCAGAAGGAAAACAAAACAAAGTAGGACTTATGTCGATATGAACTTTTTTGCACATTTTGGTGTCCTGAATCAGTTTCTGGAGTTCGGCGAATACGTCGTACGTGAAAAGTTGAGTTTTTTACATTCGTTACTTTAGCATGGTGAGGACGAGATTAGGAAAAAATAATTACATACTTGTAGTAAAATATCAAGAAAATATTTTACATACATAGCAAGAAATTTTAATTCTTTACTGTTGAAGAATATATACATAACAGCAAAAAAATATAATTAACCTCAATTCTATATATATTGACGTCTTTTTCGTTTGTTCCCGATTTCAGATATATATTTGAGTCTTTAACTAGCAGACCCGCCAATGCTTCGCTATTGCCAGATTTGAGTGTATATATATATATATATACATTGAGTATATATATATATATATATATATATATACACACTCAAATCTGGCAATAGCGAAGCATTCTATATATATATATATATATATATATATATATATAGAGAGAGAGAGAGTTTAAATGAACACAAATGAAAATTTGATAAAAAAAATAAAAACTGAACATTACGGAACTTCACAAATTTTACCTTTCACTTATTTTCCTTCCCCTTTTCCCTTTCACCCTTCTCCCTCGCCCCTCTCCCAGTTTCCTTTTTACCCTTTTCCGTTTTTCTCTTTCCACCTTTTCCCGTTTGCCCGCGCGTAAATCGGTCCATTAGTTTTTTGGTCTTTAGCGCACACACATACGAACATGCCTTTTATATATATAGATAAAAAAGTCTGTTCGTATATTTGTTTGTTTGTTTCGTAAATATCTCGACACCGGCCCCAGCTAGCGGGTATAGTTTTTGCAAAAATATTTCTTTTCACGTAACTAATATTCATATTCTGAATATGAACTAAATCGTTCAATAATTATAATTTTTCTAAATATCTCAACCCCAGCGCCAGCTAGCGGGTCCAAACAAATTCAGAAACCTTCCCTGGCATGCGTCTAACCATTCCCCAAAGTTTCATCGCTATCGGATGAACGGTTTAGGATGCCATAAGAGACATACAGACAGAAAAACATTTATTTTTATATATATAGATAGGCGTAAAAGGAAGTCATACGGTGCCCATGTCAGATTTTTTTATTTATGCGATTGTTTTTCTTCGTAAAATAATATACTATAACCAAAAAGTAGGCACCAGAATGTACCGATCACTAGCGCGAAAATTCCTATTCGTTAGTATCTTTTTCTACAGTTAAATTTCTAATCTAACTTTCGTTATATCAATATTCATCATTCAAGAAAAGAAATTTTTACAAAAGAGGTAATCAATTTTGGACACCTAATAATCTCATTCCGAACGCGACCCGCCCGGAGGGCCGGCTAGTAATATAATAAAAATGTATATCATTAATTAAAATATTATAGTTCAATTTTTAAGAAAAAGAAAAACTAATTAAGTAAATATTACTAATAAGATACTTGTAAACATAACGGCATACGTCAGTTTTATTGAGATAAATCTCAGTAGAGACTGAAATATTTTTATTCTTTCATTTAATTTATAGATACATATTTATTAACTTAGCAAAACCAGTTCTTTTGTTATTGTATTTGCTCATATTCCACTCTGTACTAATTATATCAATGACAAAAGTATAAAAATAGTTTACCACCAAGAGTATAGAATTCAATAATGTTTCTAACTTATCCCTATTGTTATTTCATAATAGCGCTTTCGAGGGTTTTCATCATAATCGGTTAATAAAACTTTCTCTTTTTAAAAAATCACACATTAAACTTAAAACATTAAAATTGTAAAGATATAAAAATATGTAATCATAAAAATGTAAAATATTAAATTTTTTTGTTGTGTGGCTGGCCACACATACAGTACGGTACTTAAACTTGGTGGTAAACTGTTTTTATACTTTTGTCTTTGATTATATATATACAATTTGAGACATTTGATACCTAGAGATAACATAAAACTTAATTATTTTATCAATTATAAAACTTCTTATACAAAAAATTATAGTTAACTGACATACCGTTATGTTTCTCTCAGCCTCCCTACCCCCTCTCAAAATAATAAAAATATAATATTTTATTATTCAATAAAATATAATAGTAGTATAAATTACTTAATTTTATTGCCATGTGGTGGTAGTGGCCTTCGATAACAACCAGATTGATTCGTGTTCTTTAATTAAAATGTCATCGATCAGCACTTTTATGAACTAACAGAACATCAAGGTATAGACTTGGCACCGGTGGATAGAAATGCTGAAGAACGCAAATAAGACCACTACAACGCCGAACAAGCTGAATAATGATACCTTCTTAAAACTAAAGTTCAAATCCTGGTTTGCTGTTTTTATTATTATCCTAAGCTATCTATTTTCGTGAAACACCGTGAAAATAATTGTCAATATAAAAAAACATAGTGAATTTATTCTGCACCGATTAAAATAATGAAAATTGAAATTATCTCATATTTATAATAATCGTACATAAAGAAACAAAAGCGGTAAAAAATACAAACTTTTTATTATATACTTTTTAATAAATTCCAATATTCTGTTTTCTGATTTCATTCACCGATTTTGAGCTTACGCCGATTCAAACAAAACACACAATAAAAACATAATAATGTTGCTGAAGCACATAGATGATGACTGAAGTTCGCTTAGACTCTAAGCGAACTTTCTTATTATTATTCTTCTTATAATCCTCTAAGCCTTAGAGGATAATAAGAAACAGGATGGACTATACCCCCTTAATATAATATATATTAAAAGATTACAAGAAACTAATTAACCTTTATTATTAAAAATAATTTTAATATTATTTTCAAGCAACCGATTAAATAAACTAATTTGCATAATTAGGAGGCGGCTCTACGAGGCTAGGAACAGGACTTTATGAGGAATTCTTGCTTTGAGGAAGTAACGGCCACGCGATGCTTGACGACGCCGTGATCAAGGGGATTTTTATTTATTTATTTATATATTTTTTTATTACTTTGTTTTACAGGAGAAGTAGGATAAGGTGCACTCATGTATGTGTGACGGAATGTTATAATTAAAAATAAAAAGGGTCGAAGCGTGGCGACATGTAGGGCCAGGGAGGTATAGTCTTTTTGCCTAGAGTGTTCGGGTCCGCCCACATTCAAGAGTGGAGGGGTCGGAACTCCCCGATGATGGCATAAAGAACCCTTAAGGTATGAGTGGGTCGCGAAGTGAAAGATGTGCGAAACGTACATCTGGAACTGTTGGATTAGGGACAGGATGGGTAGCTCCTTAGCGGAAGGACAAAGCGGCTATCCGGAAGAGGAATGTCTGTGTATCCTAGTGAAGTTGGGGAGACCCAGGTGGGAAGCCCCAGAAGGGGGCTAGGGTGGGCAGACTGCTGCCACGACACTCCGAGGTGACTGTGTTTTGCTTAATGGCGAGGATCGGGTGCATGGGGATGTTTAAAAAATAAAAAAAATAAATTTGCGTAAATTAAATTTAAAAAAAAGGGTTTTAAATAATGTAAAATAATCTCTTAACTTTAATAATTTTACTGTAAAATTTTAGTTCAATTAATAAAATTAAATTAATGTGGCTAAAATGAGCTTTTATTTTATATTATTAAGATTAAAATAAATTAAAAAATTAAATGTAAATTTATTTCTGAAAAGAAAAATTAAATGAACAGTCTAAATATTAAAAAATTAAATATCACAAGCATAACCGGACGTCAAACCGAGAATATTTTATTCGACACTACTCTCTTTTCGCGATTATTATTTTCATACTGTTTACTATAATAAAATTAATATTATTAACGCATACTTTATTAATCTGTTTTATTTTATACATATATTAAAATAATTCAAGCTAAATATGTAATACTGTGCAAAATTAATAGAAATATATAAATTATTTAGTGTACAAAAAGAACGGAATACAGACGAACTTCAGATACAACTCGCCCTCGCTGTTAACAATATATACGAGTAACAGTTAAACAAAAAAAAAAAAAATCCCTTTCGGCACGCCGGAAGGCGGAGGTAGATTTCATCGGTGCTAAGTAGGGGATAAAAAAGATTTCCACCGTAAAGTTAAGAAAAACTTCAAATTTACTCAATACGACAATGGTAGCATGTGGAAAAATATTACACATGTTTAGCATACGACAAGCCCCATCTTCTTACAATTCCAATCATATTTTGGTCATCCCTTACCGGAAGGGTTGATCATATCAAAAATTGTTTCAGAAAAAAGTTTTAGGTAATATTTAGAGGACTAACGATTACTTTAAACAGATTCGATACTGCGCCTATTAAGGGAGGTATGATTTTGTTTGTTTTCGAAACCCCATTTTTTCTACCCCCTGGGGCGTGATTGATGATATAAAAAACCTTTACTTACATAAATTTTAGCCTCTTATGCAAAGAATAGTAGGAACTTTAAAAGAATAAGAAATTAATTAATAGGAAAGTTATAGCGATATTTTTTTTTCAAAAAAAGCCCCCATATCCACCTCCGTGGTCTGATTTTTTCCAATAATGAACTCGACAGAGATTTTTGGTTGTTATATGTTATATATCAATTTGAAAGTGATTGGCGCAAAATTAGGACAGTTATAGGATCCACAAGAAAATTAAATACATACATATATATATATATATATATATATATATAAAATAAAATAAAATAATAAAAATAAAATAAAATATATATATATATATATATATATATATATATATATATAGATACAGATATAAATGCATATATAAACTTTTGAACTGACGGTGGTTTTGAAGTCTGGAGGAGAAACGTGAAGATATGTCGAAATTTTCCAGAAATCGAATCATGGTACCCATTACAATAGATAGCTTTCTTATGAAATCTACCTAACAGTATGTGTGTGTGTGTTTGCGCGCGCCCTCCATGTTCTTTAATTACGCAACAAACTCAAAACTTAAAATATTTTTTGTATTACACGAATCCATTCTTTTGATTTCATTGACCCAAAAATTGTACGGGAAGAGTACTTTTTTTAGAGAAAATTTACTGCATTAGAAATTGTAAGGTCAATTGATACATACGCTCAACACGTAATATATTACAATGGCAACAGAACACAATTTTCTCGTTATTTTTTTATTACTACCGTTATGGTTGACAAAAAAGTACATTTCATTTTACTTATCAGATTAAATGTATCACGTGCCTGACTTATATCCGAAAGGTTCTGGATTCGAATCCCGTTAATTTTTTACGTACCAAAATCTTTATCTACTTCAATGTCATATTTAAAAATAAGCAAACAATAATTATAAGTTTGGGCATGAGATGTAGGCGTTAAACGAAAAAATAAATACAAAATTATATAATATAAAAAAAAATGCGTTAAACAGCGTAATCCAGTCAGTTTTTCCTTTTTCACTGGACGGAAATACATTCGAATAAGAAAATAAGAAACTGAGAGGTCGGTTGTATAAAATCAGTGATTATTTTACTAACTGTATTTTTACAACGTAAAAATTAAAATAAACAAAAAAGTTATTAAGTATGATTTTTTTTTAGTTTTTAACACTATACATAAAACGACAAATATGATATAAGTTCATTAATAGTAAGTACAACCGTATTGTCAAATGGAGAATATAACATCGATTTAAAATATTTTACGATTTTTTTTTTTTTTTTTTTTTAATAATAGTAAAATTATAATATATTGATTCGTTAATAAATTTAAAAAAATGTAAAAAAAAATTTTACCGTAAAAATAATTTTTTTTTTTTTTCACTTCCTTACCGGTTAGCTTGGATGTTCTATGTTTTGTTGAATAAGTCAAACGAAACGCAGCAAATTATATGATGCCGAAATTGGCGGGAACGGAGCCAAGGGTGAAGGAAAATTCAAGTTAAATGGCAACACGGCACCTGTCAGTCACTAAATGTTTAAACTGTGTTTTATGATGAATACAAGCTTCCTATTAAGAATAGATTCTCTGTATATCAACCGAAGCGAACCGGTGTCTTAAATAATTTTGAAATAATTTTCAGTTTCAGTAAATCTTATTATCTCTTAATAAATAATACATTAATTAAATTATTTATTTATTTATTTGTATACTCACACACGCGCGCACAATTTTAATTATATATATTGAAATATATTACTATATTTTCCGACGCTTTTATAAATTATCGGTAAATATTTTTTAAACGTTACGAATAAAATTTTAAATATTTTAACGTTCGCTCCGAATGTTTCTCCGAAAGAAAAAATTAATCTACATGTAATTTATGAGTAATTTCTGTTTAAATTTTTACTTATGTGTAGTTAATGAGATGAACTGTGACTGATAAGATCCCGAATGATGCCGGGATTCGAACCCAGGATTATCGGTATATCCAGTCTGTTAAATTACCAACCGATTGATCTAAGGAAGGTCATTAAATTTTTCTTAAAAATCATTTTCCTCTAAAAGAATAATCAACATACATTTTCAACAATTTTATGATTTTTTTTTTTAATTCAACTTAAAAAAAAGATAAATTAAATATGGAAAATGTTAAATATAAAAGCTCATAATGAATTATTGTCATATATATCTCATTGTACTGTTTTCGAATAATTTGTGCTTTAAATATTATGTATGTGTAATCAGATGTTACATGATAATATCAAGCTCTTACCGGGAGTCGAACTCGGAACCTTACGTAAATTATAAAGTATTGGTTGCTCTTCTGCAAACTAACTACCGATGCTTTATCCTCTCTTACAATTAATTTTTATTAAATATATATGTTAAAAAAATACTATATATGTTAAAAACTACAGCCAGTAAATTAATAAAAATATTTTTACAAATTTATTAAAATGTTGCTTTTATTTGCTGCTTTCTTTCCTAGCAAAATTTTTTTTTTTTTGTTATTCCTGAGAATAAATTCATTTATGAATATTTAACGACAAGAACTAAGATCGGTGAACAAATGGTAAGTTATTTGGGAGATGAACCCAGGAGCTCCAGTAAATAGTATATTTTTGATAACGATACCGCTGCGAATTTTTACCTTGCTTAGTAAGCTTCATTCTCGTTACCCAAATTAAAACTTGTTAATATATCAAAAATGAAATATCTTAAATTCCATGTGTAAAAACTCTTTCTTTTTATTCAGAAATAAACTTTGCTTATATCAGTACAGTAAATTTGATATACAATATATTTTACTTCCCTTGTTAATTAATGGTCAAATAACCAAATATTTAATTTGTTTCGTTTTATTTGTTTATTTTATCGATAATGTTTCGCTCTATTTAGATACATTATTAATTTATTTTGTAAAAATAAATGAGTGTAAATTGGATTCTAACATTTTTAATGTAATAAATATTTTAAAAATGGAATGTTCGAGTAAATACAATGACAGGTAGTTTATTGTTTAAATAACGAACGTAATAAAGACGGTTTTCGGGTGTAATATGGCACTCAATAATCTCAAAGGGAATAAAATCTTTTGTGTGAAATTTTATTTACGGTATCTTGAAGTACAATTACATTATAGTGAAGTACGTTTCTCTTCAGTAATCTAATCTTTCTACGAAAGAATTTCTGTTAAAAAGATTGTTTAATTTACTCGTATTTTATTTGAATAACACAAACAAAGAATAAAACAACTGCAAATTATTATTTCAAAAATTGAAAGAAAGTAAATAAAACTCACCTTAATCACTAATAACGAATATCTAAATAAAAAGATGTAAATTGGAAGACATTACAACTGGACGTTAAGCAACAGCGTTCTCTTCAAACGTTAATTGTAGTGCTTATTGAGTATCTATGTATAATTTACCGCCAATAACTATAACACAAGACTGGTAGCTGTATTTCGTATGTTATTCTCTGTTTACACTTGCTTCTGCTTTACCCCCACTACGACAACGATCGTCACCGGTAGACATCTTTAACACCACTACATCTAAACAACAAAGTTATCATGAAAAATAATTCCATCTAAAATTTTGGTTCGCAAACTATTTCATTCACCGTAAATTTTCTTTTACAATAGATAATCCATTATATGCTGTCTAATATTAAATTATTTTTGTTATTTTTACTTCTTATACGAAGTAAAGGAAGTATTGTGATCGCGAAAAATGTTAGTCTTCAGATTTCAACGGAAATATCCATTTTGATCATCCCTGAATCCATTTTGACCAGTTCGGCGTGACGTCTGTACGAGTATGTGTGTGTATGTCGCATAACTCAAAAACGATTAGCCGTAGGATGTTGAAATTTTGGATTTAGCACTGTTGTAACCTACAGTTGTGCACATCCCTTTTTGATTGCAAATTAAAACTAAAATTTTAATTAATGAAATATTTTGATCTTAAAATGAAGGCTTCATCTCCTTTTGTTTTTTTCATCTTTTCTTTTCTTTTCTTTAATTTAAATATATTGATTTAATAATTATTAACCCGTGATAGTAAACAAAAATTTTTACAATACATAATAATTCAACGATAATAAAAAAAATTATTAGCTAAATAAAATTTTATGTACTTTTAAAAATGTGTAAATGTAATAATAGGCATTACATATGTGTATATGAAAATAGATGTTGGTGAAACATCTTATTTAATATTAACTAAAATTATAATTTAAAATCGTATTATTTTTGGATTTTCTAGTTTAATTTCTGTTTAATTTTACTTAATTATTGTGGAATTTCTGTTTAATTTTATCTATATTAAAGTTAACTACTGAGTGATTGGAAAATAGACACTTATAAGAACAACATATACACTGAGACATACCCGATCTTTAATAAATTGCAAAAAATTTCTATATTTTAGTTCATTACTCCTCTGATATTGTCGGGCAATATTCTCCCTAAGTCGGAGTTGATCATCATTTCGTTTAATTGTTTTTTGTTGCCATTCATTTAATCGTTCTTTCATTTGATATAATTCTTCTACTCTTAATTTGTGTACACGTTCTCTAATTTTCAAATTTTTTCTCTATATTCATCATCCTCTCTTAATTTATTATTTCCTTGGTCTTAACGTTTTCTTCCCCTTCATATTCATCTTCTTGTAGTTTTTGAGATACATTTCTTCATGTTATTTTTCTTTTTCCTGTATGATTTTCATTTTTGATTATTCACCAAATAATCCAATAATAAAAAATGAATATTTTACACTGTTAGGTAGAAATTAACATTTGTAACCATACAGGAGTTCACTAAACGGAATAGTTTAATTATTATAAACTTTTGTTTATACGGCACTCCAGAAATCTAAAACTTTTGTTAATCAACAACTCATAAAGATACGAATAATAGTTATCTAGTAATACGAGAAATAAAAGGACTTTTACTCTATCATAATATTTCATGTAAAATTGTTGAATTAATTATTGTATAAATATTTGATGTTAATAAAAACTAATATTTCAGCAGATGTCCACTTTATTAATGAAATGGAGGATCGTATCTCACTTTCAAATGAAATTAATTAAATGAAGTGCAGCAAAAAATGTGTATATGTAATTTAATATGCGTACAAGGAAGTCATGTAGTGTCCATCAGATTTTTAAAATTTATTATTAAGCTTGCGGAACTTATACTTACATAAAATATTAAAGAGAATAAATTTTCACTTTAACTATAAATGAAATTTTTAATATAACAGCCAACCACACACAAAGGGATTATAATGAAATTTTCACTTATTTTTTAATTACATCTTTCTTTTTCCTGTTTAGCCTCCGGGAATTACAGTTCAGGTATTATTTCAGAGGATGAATGAGGATGATATGTTTGAGTGTAAATGAAACGTAGTCTTGTACGTCACAAGTCGGCCATTTCTCAGATGTATGGTTAATTGGAACCCAACCACCAAAGAACACCGGTATCTATGATCTAGTATTCAAATCCGTATAAAAGTAACTGCTTTTACTAGGACCTGAACGCTGGAACTCTCGACTTCCAAATTAGCTGATTTGGGAAGACGCTTTCACCACTGCTAGAACAACTCGTTTTAATTACATCTAATAATCAGCTTATATACGTAATCAAGCTCTATATATAGTAGATTTAAATACATACCCGCACGCCGCGCGCACATACAATATTATTACTATATTTGTTTAAATATCAAATCAGGAATTAAAAAAAAAGAAGATAGTATTAATTTTTTTTAGATGAAACATGACTTCCACGCTATTAGAGAGGTAGCTGCGTACCTGTTAGACTAGAAGTTCCGAATTCGATACCCGGTTACGATCTGGAAAATTGAGCTCAAAGTGAAAAGTAACAGAACCACATCTTTTATGATATAAATTATAGATACCATGATCGGTAAGTAAGGAGGTAACAATATTATTTCTAAAATTAAAAGTAATCATATCCAACCGACCACCATATTTAACAGTTCAGCCTGTCTACAGTATCCAAATCAAATGGGTGTTGTGCGCAAACATAGATCCACACATCTATTTATTAATACACTTTATTATACCTGTAAAGCCTTATTTAATTTTATTTAGATCTTTTAAAATATATTTCGTTGTTCTTAAATAATACTTGGGTGTCACTGGATAAAAAATTTAATTCAAAAATTATATTGAAAGTTCATTAAGTGACAAGGAATTACATTTTTTCGGATCTCGGATTTTTATAATCTATTTTGTCACCTCCTTAATATAACTAACGAATGATATACTGAGGGTTTTGAGTTCAATTCTTGGCTTGGACACTAATTCATATGTTTAAGCTTATCTGGATATTGCCAGTTAAAAAAAGGCAGTTAAAACCTTTAGACCTTCAGTTTAAGGTATTTTTCTGCTTGGAGACAGTTCGCAACGTAATATGCCTATCCTGATATCATCTTTAAAAATCATTATGAATAATGATCACCACACAATTACTTGCGTAATGCTTCTGTCTCAGATCGCTTATATTAATATAAATATTAGATACGGAATCGATTTATTCTTTACATTGTTCAGTTTTACTAAGAATCATCTGTAAATAGGTTCGTAATTAAAATTTTGAAAAGAATCGATTGATATTCTGAAGGTCTCAGGTTTAATTCCCAACTTAGACACCAGCTCACATACCTATAGTTTAACCAGATTAAAAAAACTGCAGATCCTAGGTTAGATTTTCGGTTTAAGACACCTAAAATGTAACCAGATTAAAAAAATTAAGGTACTGGGTTTCATTTTTTGAATTAACGGTTTTTTTAATATGCCATTCATAATTTGATCATAAAAGTAATACTTAAGCGCGCAATAGATTCAAAAATAAATAAAAATAATCAGACGATGAAAGCGAATGTAAAGCGTAAAGTGTCACCTTTTATTTGATATTTTTGACTTTATTTAATTGTTTTATAAAATAATATTCTCATTTCTACTATCATGTAAATGATGTATTAAGTGGTAGACTGTCTAATCTTGAACCCTCATAGATGGTTGGAGGGAGAAAGGGTTACGAAACAATCACGAATAGCAAAGAGATGCTTCGTTTACTGTTTCCTCCGGAACTACCGGAGGAACTTCAGAGGATGAATGAGGATATATGTATGAATATAAATGAAGTGTAGTCTTGTGCAGTCTCAGGTCGACCATTTCTGAGATGTGTGGTTAATTGAAACCCAACCACCAAAGAACACCGGTATTCACGATCTAGCATTCAAATCCGTATAAAAGTAACTGCCTGTACTAGGATTTGAACTTTAGAACTCCCGAAATCGAAATCAGCTGATTTTGCGAAGACGTGTTCACCACTAGACTACCCGGTGGGTTCAGCGAAAAGATGCTACCCAGATTGTGCTGCGCGGAACTGTTATGTAACAGTTTTTATCACGCATTACTGAAACAAACATTAATAATCTATTCATCTTAAATAATTAATTTATTAATTAACATGTTAAAATTTTTTTTTCTCTTTAATTATGAAATGCATTTTTAGGGTGTAAAAATATTGAGTCTTGCTGGGATTCGAAGCCAGAACCCTTTGGTAACATGCCTTACTTTCAAACGGTTTATTCTGTAAAAACACGAATCAACACTATCATTTATTAATCTATCGTAGTGCACGTGTTTTAAAATCTGAAAATTGTAATAGTTAAACTGAAATATTTGGACATACACAGATTTAGTAACTACAATGACAGGGTTTATTTATTGTGTACAACTATTAGATGGAATTCGAGTATAATATTGCACTTAATAATTACAAAGAGGGGTGTTAATAAAATCTTGTGTGCGTTTGTGTTTAGCTTGAAATTTTATTTAAAGTAACCTCAAGTATATATTGAAGTACGTTTCTCATCAGTGATTCTAATATTCTGTGAAAGAATTTCTTTTAAACAATTTTTTTTAATTTAGTGGTATTTTAACGAAAATGATTAAATATTTTAATCAAAATAAGAAGTACTTTGAAAATAATATTTGCGTAATAGTCGATTATCCGGGTCTTCATACATAATCATTCTTCATATATAATCTAACTGTAATTAAAAATCCTTTTGTTTTTGTTTTGTGAAAAAATTGTTAATTACATTTAAAAAATCCTTTTTAAATATATTACGAAAATGTTAAAAGTATACAATCGAAAATTAAAACTAAATAATTCAGATCAATAAGGAAGTAATAGTAAAAAAACCTATTGTAAAAAAAAAAAAACATGGCTTCGACAAACTTGAAGTCGACAAAATTGAAGAAAAAACATTTAATTACTGCGGCAATTTTGTACGTAGTGGTGATTGTGAGAGGGAGTGTTTTCAGAGAATGGAAACAAGATAGCGTAATTGCTGCGACGGCATCCGACTCTCTCATATTACATCTAGTTAGACAAAACAAAAAAAAAACTGCGCCACAGTTAGTCAAAACAATTGTCGGTCAAAATCTGTGTTACAGCAAGTTGATGAAAAATTATATTTGTTTATACCATTACAAGTGATGTAAAAATAAACAAAACTTAGTTTGCATATTATGTAATATTTTCTTTCTGATAACTTATTAAGCTAAGTGTTTGTTTAACGTTGTCATATACAATAAGAAATATGTAATTCTTTGCAACCTACAGTGGCGTATTTTAAAACTGTACCAAAGTTGGTTTACATAGTTATTTGTGTTTAGCTTATTCTAAATATTTTACGAGTATTAGTTATGTTATATGAATACAAACAAGAATTTACAAAAGACTTGTACATATAAACTAGGTAAGTACTCTGAATAATATCTTATATTAAAAAAAATAGTATACAATCAAATAATGTGATTAATTTCAAGAAGGTTAACTTATTAGCAGGAATGAAAATTTGATGAACTTAACGTATTATATCATTTGCACACTTTGTACAGCTTTAAAAAAATGATTACTTTTAGCTTAGCCAAGTATGTTTTTATTTTTGCTATTTCAACCCTCTGTTTCAACCAGAAAGGCCCTCGTTGTAAAAATAATGTAAGTACTGTGAATGCCCGGATAGATTACAGATTACAAGGTAATCATGAGACCACTTGTGCAGCTAATTACACTGGCACAAGTGGTAGATTGGAAGTCACAGGTACACTGGCTATTTTTAATCTATGCTTTCTGACTATAATGTGTGTTACCTTCATGAGTCTAATCTTTCTGGTACTAATCTTTCACTAGCCATAACTCGTAAACAAAGCATTTTAGGACGTATGTTTATTATGAACTTTTTCAATTATTTTCACGAGTATAATAGGTTATGAAAGTCATGGTAGAACTGTGTGATATACTCTGTATATTACCCATTTATTTGTTTTTTATATTATCATAAGTTAATACTGTTACTACTAATTTATATGTTTGTTGTTTACAGCTTTTCTGTAGAACTGACAGTTATTTAAATCCTGATTAAATTTATTTCTCACTCCAATCCCTTTAGGTCCTCTGAGCATTATATTTTTTTTCTGAAATTTGACTTTCTTTTTTATCATGCTTTAGTGACAAACAATGCTCAAATTTCATGGGCTAAGGTTCAGTTATATTTTTAAGTTACAGTATTTTTCCACAGAAAAGCTCAGGTTTATGAACTCAAAAATAGAATTAACATAATTAAATTCATTTGTAAAATATTAATACTGGAATATCCTACTCCTCAGTATTTCTCTATCGTACATTTTTACATCAGAAGTCTGCTGATCATTGTTACATTGTAACATGATCATGATCATTGTAACATCATTGTTACAGCAAATTTTTCATTTTTTTATTCTTAAATATACTGCTCATACAAGCTCAGTTGTATATTATACAAATCAAACATTTAAATTCTAACTTTTTTATTTTATTTGGAAAGGCTTTAACTGTGCATATTCTGAGTGTTTTGTTTTTGTGAATGATATAAAAATATAAATTTTTATTATTAAAAAAAAAATAAAAAAATAATGAATTTAAACATAAGAGAGATAGTGAAAATTAATCAAAAGCTACACTTTACTAGTAGAGCAGTGTACAATTTTTTATTTGAAAAAACAAATACTTTTACATTTTTAAATTTTTTTATTTATTTGTATTATGAACTCAGAGACCATTAATTAACGTTTGAAATATAAGAATAACATTATGTGAAATTTACTAAAATGCTAATATAAATAATATTATACTATTTATAAACCTTTTTAAAAAATTAACAAAATTATAATATTAAAAAAACAATTGGCTGAAAATGAAAGTTCAAAATCTTTGTAATGCATTAAAAGGCTTAATAATAAAAAGCAAAATTTAAACATTGATTATAAATTTTTAACCTGGTGATTAATAGTGTTGTAAAAATACCATTTACTACCATTTGTCAATTACTTTCCATGAATGTATTCGATGATTCAATGGATAAAATTATAGTCATTCTGTTGAATGACTACTATACATGTGTAATAAAAAATAAATTTACAGTAACATATTTATGATATGAATTGATTTCACTTAATAGAGAGAAGAATACTGGAATAACTGGAAAAATGAAGGATGTCACGTGAAAAGGCAACAAACAGCACCACTAGATATTGAAGATGACATCACTAATAGTACTATTAATACTGGTGGTGTCATGTTAGGTGGTAAAAAATGTGGCATCAATCTGCGATTCAGTAAAAGACCCTGTAAAAAGTTAGCACAAATAATGAAGGACGCTGCTGTTCAGAAATAATATATATTGGGAAAGTGAGTATGTTAAGTATATAACATTTGTAGTAGCACAATAAAAATATAGTGCATAAAATCGGTACTTAATTATCATGGTAAGGTAATATTTGTCTACTAACTCCCATTTGGTGAATTTTTAAGTTTGCTTTTAAAAAATTATCAAAGAAATTGTAGTAAAATTTGTAGGATAACTATCTTGATATAAGAGATTCAGTTCTATATGATTATATCTGTGTATACAAACTAAATGTGCTGATTTAACATACAAAAACCGCTATAAGTGTAATTTATATAATGCATTCTGAGATAATCAGATGATATTAAGGACCTAAATATAGGAGAAATTATTTGAGAATAAGGAGAAGGGTAGTGTAATATATATTTACTAGCATCCTTGTTCCAATGTCACCTGCACTGTATGACTACTTGCGTTTCCCATCGCAATCAGGGGATCTTTAGTCAGTCAGTCAGGACTTGCTTTACATGCCCTCCCCATCTAGCCAGGGTCTCTGCCCCCTGGACCTACTGTGTTCGTTAAATTCATGCTTATGAGAATAATGATGATAAATAAAAATTAAAGCCTGTTCAATTTATAAAGACTATCAGTGTATTGTACTTCAGACAAACAATTTGGTCAGTACAGGACTCATTAATTGGTTTTTAGAATTTCTGTCATACCTTCACACACTATATACTGTACATAATCAGAATTACAAAAATAAATTACAATCATAATCTTACCAAATCTCATAAAGGTTGACTCAATAGCGGTAGCATAAAAGGGCAAAAATGGTTTTTTTTATTCCTTAAAATATTAAAATCCAAAAACCTGAAAATGTTTTTTTTTATTCCTTAAAATATTAAAATTCAAAAACCTGAAAATGTTTTTTAGATATTTATTTGAAGAGTAGTTGCAAACTCAAATCAAGTGAATATCTCATTTAATACAGTCAGAAATGGAGGAGAAAATTGCAATCATTGTTTAGAATTGTTTACTTTCCTTCACCCCTTTCAGAGAAATTAAAAAAAAATGGTAAATTTCATACTTCGTTTTAACCCTTAAACTCAGAATTTCAAAAAATTCTTTCTTAGTATGTCTGTGTTTTATTATATATTTGTTGTAAGTCATTTATTTTATTATTGTGTTTTGATAATTGATTTAGAGTAATATCTATCCATTAATATGGCAGCCCATCTAACAAACAATAAATATTCTGTTTGTAATAAACACAAATTTAGAAATATTAGAAATTAGATGACATAAAATGAAATATTAGAAAAATATTACAGGTATAAATACAAACAAAATTTCGATTTTATAAACCATCAGAAAGTTTGAGGGAGATGGTATTATAACAACTGCAACAAATAGAATTCGTTAAATTAATACACAATTTTCAGTATTTTAGTATTTTTATTTTTAAATTTTTATTATGCAGTAATGGAATTATTTCAATCATGGCTGAGGATACGGGATCCAGCAAAAGTATTTTCATGAAAAATTAAGGTAAGCTATCTCAATATTCTACACTAATGGTTCGTTTAATAGAATTTAAATATGTATGTCGATATACACACCCTTTTTCTGTAGGATCTACTGATGATTGTTTAACAATCAAAATGATCGTTTAGATTTATTTTTAAATAAAATTTTTTGTAATGGTTTCTGCAGTATAATCTTGTTTTCCAAAACTTTATGACAATTTTTATGAAATTTGATGTGACTATTAGCAAATGTAAGCAGATTTTGATTATTTGTTGTATCAGCAATTTAATCATATTTTATGTTATTCCTTTTTGTGTTGAATTTTTTTTTTGCAATTGGAAATGCTTTTTTTTATGTTTTCATAGCCCTGAATTGACAAAATTATGGAATCATTTGCCAGACAGTTTAGAAGCTTGCAGAGGTAAAGCAAGAGATTTCCTACCATCTCTAGAGACATATTTTGAAGAGGCTATTGAACAGTCTGACCCAGCTGCTATGGCTGATGCTGAATACAAGTGGGAGTAATTTTTTCTATTTGAAATTTTCTTGATTTATTTTTAATTCTTTTTATTTACTTTGATACTTGTAAGAAGAGTTTCGGCGTTTTTGCATTCTGTTATTAGCATTACATATTTGTTTATTTCCAAACAGTAACATGATTGTAGATTATGTTTATTGATATTTTATATGACATTTATTTTTACTGCACAAGATGTTAAAAAAGTCTGGAAATGGCTTCAAATGATCAAATTGAATATGACTTATTGATAGAAACAAATTTAGATGTTTGCGGTTAACAAAATAAAATTTTGAATTTTTTTAACTATCATTATGAATTTATCTTTCACTTTTAGTAGCACAATATCACATCATGTGATATATACAGTAATAATCCAATCAATAAATTGCCAGATTTCTTAGAAATTATGATCAAGAAAATTGCTGGAGATAAACCTGTGTTACAAATTGTTTAAAAATTAACTATTATATTTGAAATTTGTTTTTACTGTTTTGTTTTTATTGTTTATTTAATTTATTAAAAGTAAAATGTTCTTTAGTCAAAAACTAATTTTGTTATTGTTGATGTTAACTTACTGTAGTATTTGCAACTATTTTTTTAACTACTATTATTGACATAAACTGATATAATTTTTTTAAATGTTTGTCTCTTAATAATTTTTTGACTGTGTGTGTGTGTGTGTGTGTGTGTGCGCACACTCACACACACACACACACACACACACACACACACACACACACACACACACACACACACACACACACACACACACACACACACACACATGAGCCTGCGCCTGCACAGTTTTAGCATAGTTGATGAGTAAATTATTTAATTAGGTATCTTGTTATTTTATTATAATAGAAATTTATAGTAACACATAAAATGTATTAATTACTCAAAGGATATGTGTATTATGCATGCAATTCATAATATTTTTTTTATTTTACCTTTCAAAAATTAAGTTGAATATGGTGGATTTTCAAACACTCCTGTAAGCAGAGTCCTGCCTCACAGTCTGGGCACCAGTATACTGTATCCCTTCTCTTTTCTTTTTTATAATAAACTATACATCTTTTTTGAGTCTTTACATTCTTCCCAGATGCCGGAATGTTTTCAGTGAAGTGGTACTCAGTCAGTTTTGATGGAGGAGGTTCTATGGATGGTTGACCTATTTGTGGTTTTATCTCACTACGGTGATGACTATATATTAATTCACTAACTAGGATTAATCTAAGTGACAGGTGATCTATTTAAAAAAAATTATTAATTATTATTTATTGATTTTCTATTTTTAAAAAGAGGAATTATTTTCTAGGACAAAAAAAGAAAGAATTTTCTACTTTTTAACTGAATATTGCAAAAAATGTTTGGTTTTCTAATCTACAAGCATGTTAAACGCTAAAAACTGAAAGTGGTAATCAACTACTGGCCAAAGCCAGATTTAATGAACCAGCTCCATAAACCATTTAAGTTAAACAACAGTTAATTGTGGTTTCTCTGCACAATTTACTTTTGACCATGCAATCGATGACAGTTTTATATATATATATATATATATATATATATAGTATAGTATTTAATTTTATTAATCATGCAATGACATGAATCATTTAGATGATTGAGGTAAATTACATTTATTATAATAATCTATTTATTTTTGGAAAATCAAAACAAAGCTATGACTATGTTAAAAAATGTTGTTTGCAATTATTTTAATCGGTTATTAATACTTCTAACCAATCGAGCATGGCCATAATGAAAAAAAACCTTTCCAGTGTAAAAATGAAGAAATTAAACTAAATTTGCTTTAATCAAAATAGGACATTCTATAAAAATATTTTAAACATAACTCAATGATATATAACCAAAATTCTATGACAGCACTAACATATGTTAATCATTAAAACTTCTAATATGCTAAAAAGTAACGACTTTAAGAAAAAGATTTCTGTAGGTCGACATTTTTCTCGTAAAAAAAAATGCATTATTTCTTATTTATTATGTTTTCATTAACAGTTTAATTTTGGTTATCTAGAAAACTAACAGATTTATGGGGCAGAGATTATGGAAACAATGGAACAAATCTTAGGACTACAACACTTCTTAATAATTACCAGGAAAAAACCCTATAGAAATCTTTTTAAATACATTAAATAAATATTTATGGTAATATTTGTGTCACAAATATTGCCAAAAAGGTGAGCTTAGTAACAGTATTTTTTTTTTTTTTTTAATGAGTAATGTATGCCAACATTATATTAAGTAAATATATGGTTGAAAAATTACCAAGCAGAAAATTCTGTACGGTAAATTGTTACCTTTTTTAAATTATGTATCTTGAGTAGTCTGGAAAATTATTAGAACAATCTATTCATAAATATTTTTAAATTTTTGAAAGGTTAATTAAAATCTGAAAATTGTAGTAAATGCAAAACAAAACTTTTTAACCTATTTATACTAGTAAAACAAATACAAAACACAAAAAACTTATTTTAGTTTCATTAAACGTTCTTTTGTTTCATTATTGACAAAAAACAAAACCCTGAACACTACTAAAGAAAAAAAAATGCATTTATGCAGTTAGAATCAATGTAACAGAAAGTAAAATAACACATTTAAATGAAATCTCATTATTTAGATAGTATGACAAATGGATAGTATCTTTTACTTCAACATATCATGGTATTGAAATGACTACAACTAAACTAATAAAATAGTCACAAAACCTGTTGTTGCTGTTGACTACAGTAAAAAATATGGGTAGTGTGTATATTTGAGAGACCAGGTGCAGCAAAGTTTTCCAGTGGTAAGGAAAAGGGAGACTAGATGGAATGTTAATTTTTTAAAAGATTAATTAACGTAGCTGTTCTAAATTATTACATAGGTTTTTTTTTAAATATATCAGATTTAATAAAAGATTCAATCTAGAACACTAGAAAAAAAAAATTATATTAGTTTAAAATAATAGCTAATAGAAGTATGTAAATAAAATGAAGCTTTACTCTAAAATTACAAATATAAATCTTATAGCAAAAGTATAAACAATGAAACTTATAGAATTACACATCTTTCCTGTTAATGGACAAACAGAAATTTCTTTGTTTAATTAATCATTTTTACAAATTCCACTAGAATGTAGGAAATTGTAGAAAAGATAGCATTACTGAAATCCTACAGATCCTGCATGAATATAGTCCAGAAGTCATTTACAGTAACATAAAATCATAGGCATGATAAATTAGACTGTGATTGTAATGATTTTCAAAAATTATTATTTTTTTTATTTATTTATTTTTTGGTACTTTATTTTGTTTTTTTTTTTTTGTTTTGTTGAAGGACAGACAAGAGACGTGAATGTTAAATGTGATATTTTTACCTTATTTTATAAATCCAATTACCTGAATGCAACTCCAACATAAATATTTTTATGATGCATTAAAAAAAAAAGTACTGCAAGTTGACTGTTGTCTTTTTGTAACAAATGTTGAAAAAAAATTCAGACCACTTGTCTTAATATCAGCTCTTTTTCATTTATACTCAAATCACTGTGCCTTAGCCTCTTAACATTTATGTGAATCAGCAACTACTTAACAATAAGAATGTGTTAAATTTTCCAGAAAGAAATCCAGTGAAATATCAATAATTATCCAAATTTACTTCTGCCAGATTCCATAATCAGAAAGCATCATAATCATTATACTGATGATGCTTGAATGAGATTTTTCCCTAATTTTTAATAGTGTGCCTTACTAGATTTTTATAAAATAATTTTTCTTATCTGCTTTTTCAAAATGTAGAGGTGGGTCACAAGTAAAATTAATCTTCATCTTTATAAGGATGTAATTTATGCTATCCTCTATTGTATACATTTGGGTATTGAAATTATAAATAAAATATGTCAAAAATATTTTTTTATGTTTTATTTATTTTAGAATTAAAACTGTTATTTTTAACAGTTGTAAACATTTTTATGATTTTTTTTTTTGTATAAATTTTATTATATGGATGTGAATATGTTATTTAGTTATTGTAAAGATAAAGTTTTTTTTTGGAGTACATTTAAATTTTCGTTGTAAAAAGTTAACTTTTTTTACTTTTCTCCTATAATTGTAAAGTAACCAGTGGATTAAATTTAGCTGTTTGCCTCACAAGTTTTACGTTTGTTACAAAAGCAACTGAGACGATGTAATATTGAATTTTAAAAATTTGCATTGATGTGACTTTTAAAGACTTACTTATTATGTTCTATGCAAGAATTATTCTTTTTTCTATATTAAATTAGTAGAACCAATTTGTCAAATTTTTAGTCATTTTTATAATAAAAAATTACTAGTAATGTATTAATTACTAATACTCAATCTTATCATTTACTGTCTACAATTTATCATCAGGTGTTGTGATAGCAGGTCCCTCTTAGCTCTTTATTTCATTTCAACTGATGTACACTTCCTTGATCTTTCACAAAGTCTTGTATCGTTTAGCTGTTCCTCTAACCAACCATACTTATGCAACTTTTTTCTGTGGATCCATCTGTTTGAGCTGGAGTAAACAAAACTAGCTAAATCTTGTGTTTTCCATCTTTGTCTTTTGTCATTTCCTTCCATTTCAGATCTTGTCTGGTACAGTGTGGTTCACATGAATTTTAATACTACACTTTGAATCCTGTTGAATCTTCAAGAAGTCTTTGAATCCTTAGAGGTGACAAGTTTCTGCAATTACGGTTTGAATGATTCAAGATAATGATTGTGTTCTACAAAAGACTAGCTTCAGTTTGTAGAATACATAGTTGTTAAAAAGTGGACTACTTTTTTGTAAAATTCACTATTTCATATCATAATGTATAATTTCTGAAATTCCCTCTGATGTTAATGGATACTTACTTGGGAATTACCTTCAAATTTGGTTCTGTTAAATAAATTTCCGAAAAGCTCTTTTCTCACTCCTCCCCTTCGCTCTCTTTTTCACTATTAAATTCATTACTGAGTTGTTTAGTATTATTGATTTTATATTAAATTTCTGCAAAACTTTCTACACTCTTTCTACTTTCTTTCGAATACGTGTTTGAATGAATGTTATTTTATGGTTCTAATCAGTGTGTATTATAATAAATGGGAGTTATATAAATGACTACATCTCTTCGAGTATTTTTAATTATCATCCTAACGTAAAACTCAAATTGGGTGAACCCATCTTCTTCCTAACCCATCTTCTTTAATGAATCTACCTTATCATAGGTTTTAACTTATTGCCTTCTATTTTTCTTGTTCTTGAACATCTTTCATTTCTTTAAGTTTCTTCACTTCATGTAAGCATCCCAGACTTTATTCTTCTTTCTCTCCTAAATTCCAGTTTTCTACCTATGATCCTTTACTAAAGACAATTTTGTTCAATATATTATACTCCAATTAACATGTTATCCTCTTCCTTATTATTTTCATCTAATTTTACTTCTCTTATATTTAACTAATTTTTTAATTAGTTTTCATGTAATTTTTGAATTGGCCAGATCATTGACATATAAATTGAACAAAGTAGGAGAAAGTACAACAACACTACCTTGAATTAAAGTACAATGTTGATTGTATTCATTAATAGACATTTTCTCTATACTAACTTTCAGTGTTCTAATCATAAAGTAATTATCAAAAAATGTAAACAGTTTCCCTCTAATACAAATCTTATCTAATTTACCTAACATTATATTATAATCTACAAGGTCAAACACTTTGCTAAGGTCAGTTGCAACAGCAATAACAAATTTATTATCATTTAAATATTTTATATATCATTGTAATTACTTCCAGAAGATTTACAGTAGATGTATGGGAAACAAATCCATATTGAGTCTGATTTATTATTATTATTAACATTATTATTAATTATTATTACTATTGTTTATTACTATTGTTAATTACTATTATTTATTATTAAATCTACCCATTTATAAAATCGATTTTTATGCTTACTCGTCAAAGGATACCCACCATCATTCCGATAAGAGTAGGAACAGAAGTGATATAAAAAAGAGCTGTCCGATATCTGGGTGTGAGTCTTGACACAATATTCACATTCTGGAATCACATTTTGAGGGCATGCAAAAAGGCTGCTCGAGTGATCACTTCTCTCAGCCGATTTATGGCAAACATTGAGGGGGACACAGGCCAAGCAAAAGAAGACTACTTATTGGGATCATCAGTCTTTGTAGTATGGAGCAGAAGTTTGAAGAATGTTTGAATGGAGCATCGATTAATCCTCCACCCAATCTATTCCCGATATATGCGATCCAATAATATTATTATTAACTGCATAATTATTTTTAAAATTGTATAAAATATATTTTTATTTTTTTATAGCCTTAAAAAAATTATTTTGCTTAGAGCTTCCTCCCAGCACTAACAAGAGTGGAAGGAATGCTGTAACTGCAATTAAATTCTATGTAGTATATTTTATACCGTAATTTATTTAATAAAAATAAAAATTATTAGGTAATAATATTATTATTGGTCTTTGTCTCGTTATATTGAGTATATATAGTCATTATTCTTTGTGAAAATATTAGCATTATAAAATATATTTTTATAATACCGGTGACAGGATTTCATTGATGTATATTGGTCCATCAGGTAAGTTCTTGTTTATATTTTTAGTAGTTAATTGTTTAGGAGAGTTGGATTTGGTAGTATTTTTCAGTCATTTTTGTCGATTTTTATACTTGTGTTGAAAAAGTTATATTTTATTAATCTACTTTTGAATCTTACAGTTATAGGCAGGATAGCATTCTTCTTATTCAGTGGAATTCTATACACCATATCGATGTTTACATCGTGATTGTGTGATTTAGCAATACCTTCCATTATGCAGCACACATCTTCATTTGGGTAACAGGAATCTCATGAATTTCTAAATTTTTGTCTGCTGTACTGTTTACATTTTAAAATTCATTTTCTTTCTTTGTATTCTTGTAATCTGACTGTAAATTATTAACAACAGTGGTAAATTCATCAATTTTTGCTAAGAACACCTCTACAGAATGACATAGTTTTTTAACATTGTTGCATTATTAATTTTCAACTCATCTTTAATATCTGCTAATTGATGTGAAATCGGTAATTTGATTTCTTGAGTATTTCTTTTTTGAAATCCTGTAGGCTTGAATCAAAGCGACATTCAGAGAAGGATTTTTAACTCTGCAGATTTAATAAAAACAATTTTAAATAACCTAGATTATACCCCAATGCAAATGTTTTTGGAGACTTCAATTGATGGCTGTCAGATAGCTTTACATTAAAGATTTATTTAGATATAGTAAACATTTTTGAGGTGGAGATCGAGAATCTATAACTTTATAAATAGCAGCCTGAAGAATTATAAAATGGAATTTTGTAATATAACCACCATATGCAGGGCTTTTGTATATATATACCAATGTATGTATATATATTTTTTCAACAACCATATTCTAACAATCATAAAATTTGAATAATGTATCGCTATCATCTGGAATTATGTAAATTTAAAATTTCATGTAACTATGTAAATATTGTTGTCAACTGTTACAACTTACTCTGTCTTTAATTAAAGTGTCATTTTTCAAAAATTGTCTGTTGATTAATCATTTTATGTTTTTCTTTAAATTTAAAAATGAAATATTTTTCGAGTATATTCATGTTTTTTGTTGTTACATATTTCTAAATTATTTTTATAATTAGTGATATAAAAATATATACTTAATTTATGTATACTTACACATAAGTATTTAAACATATACTAAATTAGTTTATATTTTATATATGTATTGTATAAAAAATACATACATGTGTATATTTTTTTTCAATATTTTTTTAGTTTACAGATCATTATAAATAATAATAAACAGTTGGACTTCGCATTAAAAGTTTGGTTAATTTAAATGAATAGATCAAGATTGAATATATTGAATATAACAATTTATATTAAAGTAAGTAAAAAATATTTGATTTTGTTCTTTTAGGATTTTATCAAGTTTCTGATAAAATTTTCTTTTATATAAGTTTGTTTTCTTTTGCACAATTTTAAAACAAAGGCTAAAAATTTTCTAGAGCAGCACCCCCACTAATTTTAGCTAAGAGCCGCCACTGCTTACCACACACCTTAAATCTCTCTTCCTCACCACACATGTTACACCTCCCACCCTCAACGCACATGTTGCACCTCCATACCGTATTTTATAAAAAAGTTATTTTGATGGTGAGGTTTTTACTTTAGGTTTATTGCTTTGGCATATTCCAAAACTATAAAGCTTAGCTAATGCTGTGCATTATACAACGTTATGTGTACTGCCATTCGAAACTAAAGACTGAACTTTTCATATGTATGCTGAAGAAATTAGTGAAACTCATTTTTCAAACCTTTATTATTTTGCCCATTTTTTTTTTTACATATTGTTGATCTATGCAGAAATATGACAAAAAACTAATTTAAGAACCTATTTATATATTTCTCTTATCATGCAGTGTAAAAAATAATATTTACAAGTTCAATTATATCACTATCACTCCATCATTACATGTGATGAACAGGCCATTTTGTATTAATCAATATCATTTACAGTATAATTGTCATATTAATATTTAATAATTGTAAAATACTAGTAGTTCAAGTAATAATACGAAGATCATTTGCTCACATAAAAAATGACATTAAGTTAGGTAGTAAAGAAGGTAGAAAGATATTTATGTACAGTCAAATCCCCAAACAGTTGGAAAAAAAATATGACTGAAGATTTCACAAAAATAATAGTAAAATTATGAAAACGATGAGAGAAAACAATATGTAATAGAAAGAAATAATAAAACTAACACATATGCAACTTAAGGAACGATCAAAAATCAAAACAAGTTCATGGTAACAGCTGTTCAGGATGCAGAATAAGACATATAGAATGGATAATTCTATATAGTATAATTGATATGCCACTAGCGCTTCACCATTAAATAACAGTAAAAATTTAATTAGACACACACTACAGTAACTCATCAACAACAGAATAAAACAGATAAATTTGTAATGATGAATCTCATCAGAAACACTTTTCAGCAAAAAAGTGGATGATGAGGTATTTCATCAAGGGCAATTTTTATCAAGGTGAATTACCTTAACACACCTTAAACAAGTGAATGGTTTTAAGAAATCTGTTATTAGTTTACTTGAATAGATATTTTAAATATTGTATATATTTTAAATAGACAGGCTATTTTAAATATTGTTAGATAATAAATGAAATACTTTTTTTCCAAATCATCTTAAGTGCCATAGTTTGCAGTCTATGATGATTGTAGTAATCAGAAAATCATAGAAAACAAATTACGTTATAATTATAATTCTTTTCATGCTAAATCATTTATCAGATTTATGCTAATCATTTATCAGACCTATGCATATAAAGACCACCTAGAAATTAAAAAAATGTTTGTGAATAGTGCTTGCATAAGCAGTTTCTTGCTGAATGCAAAGTTATTTAATTATGAATGAAGGTCAGTTGAATATAAATAAAACTTTTGTCTTCACGTCTCGCATATGAACATGAGTGCACGGCATGGAGGATATTACCTGGATAATTCCCTGATTGAGAGAGACAAAGGACACTAACTGCCTCAGCATCTATGTTCTCTGTCAATACTGTTATCTCAAAGCAAGAGGTTCCGTTATTGGTGGTTCAATGTGTTGTCGTGAATAAGCATGCCAAAATATAAAATTTTGACTAGACTACTTGTAGAGTTTAGGCATATGAAGTTATGTATCCAAGTCTATGACTTTATCACCAAATTAAAAGGAGAGTGTGAAGCTGAAGAAAATAAGTCACAAGCAATCCAAATCTATACAGATTTGTGATATTGACCATCTGCAACAAATAATTATACTGTGCTGCACGGAAATTGCATCAGAAGTGCTTCTGTGAGTGTCTGCTGACTGGATTAAGTGACTGGAGTTATACATTCAACAAAATGGTTGACATATTGAATCCATTATGTAGCCTTCCAGTGTTAATTTTGGATGCCAATAACTCCTACACCGTAATAGCTATGTGAAATCTGATTGCTGAAATGATTTCCTAGTAAAATTTCAACTGTTTTGGTACGTCACATGACCCCCCCCCATTAAAATCCATTTAAATAAATGTATATTTAAGTAAATGGATGGCAATTCAAAATGGCGCCCATTGTTGTGTTTTACCTCATACCTAATTTACATTGGTGTATCCAAATGTTTCATTTTCTTTACTACTTCTGAAATAATAGGCTGTTTTGCGATTTTTGGACCACTCTTTAAATATAATACAGCATTTTGAACAATTAGGATCTTTTTTTGTAGGTTTTGTTATGTGGAATTTTTACATAATAGTTTGGTATAATATATAATACTAGTTTGGTATTTTATATTTTGTGAAATATGTTAGTATTTCTACTTGTATGTTAGTAGATTCATAATCTTGTAAATCCCAGTTGTTAAACCTTTAATTTATCTGATAATTACTTATCTAGTTTTTTTTAGTTTTGTACAGTTTTGTGAAATTGTAGTATGTATTTCAGTGCTATTTTGAAATAAGATTTATTTTTAAATAAATTTGACATCATTATTTATTTTAACATAACAAATGGGCTTTCAACATGTTGTTAAGCTTTAATCTTTAACTTTTTCCAACATAGTGGCGACAACGTGGATATCGTTCTTAAATAATTTAAAAATTCTCATATTCAGAAATGACATTCTTACATTGCATTCTAATCATTATTTGAAATGCATTGTCTGTTTCGCCAGTCATGTTTATAATATTTAATGTATATTTTTCTTAATGTTAATGAAATACTCTTTTAAAACATAAGTATTTTATTACATATTTTGTTAGAATTAATTGTTTATTATTTTGAAAAAGAATGGAATTCTTTTCTTAAACAATGCTTATTAACTTCTCAATTACTTTAAATTATTGGCTATTTATTATTATCATGACAACCTCTATAATACCAAGTGAGCAACGGACTAGTGAACTGCTAAAGACTAAACACAGATGTGACATGTAACATTTTATGAAGGAAATGAAAATGGAAATTAAATGAAATATTTGCATTAGCAAAAGTGTATATTTTTAAAAAAGGGTAAATAATATTGGCCCCACTTGTTGATTAGCAGAACGCAGCACCATATATTTTCTCAACAACATCTGATGAGAATTTTTAGTCATCTAATACCTAGTGTTGCATGAATTAATTTGCCCAGACCTTGCATTAATTTGAATTACCTTGCCTCATCTGACATGAAATACAGCATCAGATCTATCTGTCCACTGACAATGTTTTTTATTAGATATTTAAAATATTTTTTGTGTCTTTGAAATAATACAATATAACAATGACTTGGAAAGATTCAACTCAGGAATGAATGCAAATAAAATTGAACTACTCTATCATCTATCAAAAAATATGTATAATAAAAAATTTCTCCCTTTTAACTCAAAATTAGACACTGTAACAACCATTTAACCAAAGTGCTTAAATGTTACAGAAAATATGGCAACAGTCAAAGAATCAAGAATAGAAAAAATAATTATAAAGAAAGGAAAATTTTAATAATGATTTTAGGTCCTAAATGTAACAATAATTATAAAAGAATGGAGAACAACAGATTAACAAAACGAATTATTAATTATCTTTCTAGATAACAAGTAACTGGTTTCAAAAATAGATACCTAGTTATTAAAAAAATGAAAGAGTTCTGACAGCTTTTTGAAGTTGTTTTTTAATGCAGTTCATAGATGGTTAAGATGAAAGAATATATATATATATTTGTTAAATAGGCATGTTCTTCAGCAAATTTCTTCATATATTCCATGGATTTTCTACTTGGTTTTACTGTGAAATTAGTATTTAGATCTGGAAGGGATGTTTATACCATATAAAAGAACAGCAGAGGGTTAAAAATAAAGATTTCATTAAAAAGTTTTATGGTCGCATCTTTTGCAAATGTTTCCATGAAAGGACAGTCACCCTGAGGATGGAGGGAAGTCTCCTGCAGACTAGATTAAATCTTTTGCAATGTTGATATCCAGTATTTATTCCAACAGTCCTATTGATCTGAGGCTTTTCGTTGCATTTCATAACAACATGCTTTTCACAGGGTAGGGCTGTTAATCCCCACACCCAACTACCAACCTGGAGGACCAGGGATTTTCTTATAAGAGTTCCCTTCTCGTGGATAGATAGCTTTCTCTCCAGCTTACAGAGAGATCTATCTACACTGCATTTTATTCAGGTTATCTCCCAAGCCTCATCTGCCCCCTCCGCTTTTGGGGAATGTCTTCTTATTCCACTTTCAGATCCAATGAGCATCTTCACTTATTTTTGTTCACCTTGGGCATTTTATTTCCTCAGTGCCCTCCAACCTTAATTGGTGAGTGTACCCCTAGTTATATTGAACTATGATCTATTAATATTTTGTTACAGAACACGAAACTGTAATTTTTTCAGAACGCATATAGTTTTTACTAAAATATAAGAAGTCTAATATGGGATGAGAAAGTACAAGATGCAAAGAAGTACCTTATAAATCTTTTTCTGTCATCCTTACTCAGAGAGCAGGAAGTTGGGTGCAGAGAGAGACAAAACATCTGAAACTCCAACTATAGAATTTCTGAGAAGCATATAGGAAAAACTAGAACAAAAAGAATAAAAAAAATATAAATTATAAGGAAATATGTTAAGAACGCTGAACAGAATCTGGAATGAAAAAATAAAGTGGTCTAGGCATCTCAAAAAAAAAAAGGAGTGTGGGAAGTTAGCTGAATTATTCAAGCAAAATAGGAAGCAGCTAGAGGGACACTCGGAGAAAGACTATAATGAAAAAATCTTTTCAAATAGAATCAGATGAAGTAAGTACTGTGTTCTAAATTTCTGATGTTGAAGACTTAAAATTAAATTCTCCAGTTTTGTTTGTGTTTTGTCCATCTACTGGAAAAAAAGCATGTGATTAGTCCCAGACTGAATTTCTTTAGAGACTATTTACCATTTGCTTAATTCTTATAAAAAAGTGAACTTTTAACTACGAAAAAATTAAACCCATTTAAAATTACTTATACCATTTTATTGGATTTGAAGCTTGATCTCATCAGTCAGTGGATGAGTTTTGCATTTGTAGTTGCTGAAAATTATGGTTGTAAGTAGATTAGGAAAAGAGCGTGATACCTGAAGTGGCAAATATTAAAATATTTAATACCTATTTATTAAAACTAATCGTACTGATCAACAAAATCAATTTATCCAGTGTATCAATTTGAATAAAGTGATAATTTTGAAAAACCTTTTGTGCCCTCAATCTTAAAGTGATAATGATCAATCTCAACACATGTGATGATTGGTACAGGTTTTTCAAAAGTTGTATGATTTATTAAATTATATTTCTTAATAAATGAAAAATAATTAAATTGACTAAATTCAAGAGGGTGAAGTATAAAACTAATATGAATTCCTTCCCCAGGATCTTTAAATTGATAATTTTTTATGAAAATTCATTAGATGTAATTCAGATATTTGTTGAAAATCTTATTCAGCAGTTTGGAAAGCTGTCTGTGAACATTACATTAATAATTGTTTAATCTGTAAAGTTACAAACATATGTGTTGGTATAGTATCACATTTTTAAGATACATTCTGCACAAAATCTCTTAAAGAAAAAGAATTTTGATTACCAGATTGAGAACTAAGAATACTAAAGTAAAACTGAAAATGATATAAGTAATTTATATATATTATAAAAAATATGTTTTTTTAATATTTTTTTATCATTTCATAACAGGCAGTATGCATTAAAGTTTAACAAGTAATCATATCAGCTCTCAGATCAACATGTCACAAGAAAAATGAATTTTAATGAGAGGTAATATTTAAATCTGGTTTAAAATAACAATTTTTTCTTCTGATTTGACTTTTTACCAAGGTTCTACTGGACTGAAGAAAAGTTCACCAGTAAAAATTCTGATTCCCTTGCCCATCCAACAGCGATGATTACAGAATATTTGTTGGTGCTAGACTGTTCAAAAATGACCTCCTCTTGGTTGTAGTCTTCTGTTGTTCCTGAAATACTCTTGAAATATCCCTTACTTTCTTTTCTATGTCGTTTATCGCTTTGCTGAGTCATCACTTCTGTGATCTTCATTAAGGTTTTACTCCCTTTTATTCTACTTCTTTTAGTTACTGTTCCTTTCTCTCCATCTCACTGAAACCAACTATGTATGCCTTGTTCATTTTTTCATTTAGATTTTTCATTAAAGTGCTAGTCTTCATGTCTTTATTGCTCAGTCTACTGTTATTTATATGATCAATTATACCTCTCTCTTATTTCTGTTGAATGTCTCATTTGTAATCAAACAATGATTTAGCAGTTACAGAAAAAATATTTTTTTTATGTATTCTAAGACAGTGCTGTATTTATAATAGCAGAACACGTAATCAGAAAAATAAAGAATTTAGACGTTTGAGATGCGGTGCGGGAGATGTAGTGCAAAATGAAGTTTAAGATAAAAAGGAGAAGAATAAATTGGTGGGCTATGTATTAAGGAATAACAATTGTTCCTATCTCTGTTGCCCTTCCTGATTAAAAAAAAAAAACAAATTTCTTCCTTTTCCATATATAGTTTTATAATAATAATAATAATAATAATAATAATAATTTTTTTTTTTTTTTTTTTTTTTTTTTTTTGAGGAGGGAGGTGGAAATGCATTTACGCACGGAGTGTCGGGCTCCCGCTGTTGGTATTAAATAATAATAATAATAATAATGATAATAATAATGTGGGTATTAGGAGTATTGAGTTAAAAAAAAAAAAATGTTCATTCTTGGTTCCTTTTGTGTAAGGTTTACTTTTCTAGATTTTTCTTGATTTTTTTTTTTAATCAGGAAGGGGTTATTTAATTTAGTTCTAGAAGTAAGTCTTGTGGGTTAATACTATGAAGGAAGTCAAAAATCAGAATATATTTTAGACAAAATTGAGGATGTAGGATGTTAAAAGGATGTTGAGTTTCAGAAATAGGAAAAGTGAATGTAAAAATATAGAAAATGCATAAAACAGTTAACAGTAAAAAATTATTTAAATAACATTAAAAAATACCATTAATAAGGAAATCAAAATTATTACACCTACACAATTTTCCTTTTTTCTTTTAATCAAATAATTATTTTATCAGTCGGTGAGAAGTTTCAGGAAAACAGATAGTGGTGAAATATTTTAATTTGCTGAGAAACAAAGACCACAACAAAGAGAAAAATCTAGAAAAGTAAACCTTATGCAAAAGGAACCAAGAATGGACATTTTTCATTGTTAATTCTACATTCCTAATACCCACATTATTATTATTATTATTATTATAAAACTACATATGAAAAAGGAAGAAATCTGTTTTTTAATCAGGAAGGATAGCTGTCATTCTCTGATGATTCACAGTCTTTCTCCTTTTATAGCATGTATTTGACTTTTCAAGAAGAATAAATTAAGGCGATTGATACCTATGATAAAAATGATTTTAACTTTTTTCATTCATGCACCAATAAGTTTAATATAGTTTTTCTTTTTATTTACAGCCCTGTTTGCTCTGATTTTAACTTTTATTGTTTTATTATCTTTGAAGAGGAATCTAAAATTATAACAAGTGTTTTTTCACCAGAATACTATTAAATTATTTAACATTATATGAGTCCTTCTACAAGGTGACTGTGTCATTCTATAATAATGGGTGAGTACAATATTACTTAAATTTAATAAAAAAATAAGATTGTCCTGTGATAATTCTCTACTATTACTGTATTGACCTCAATCTTCTTATCACAGTTTGTTGTGTAATATATGGTTATCTACCTAAAAATATGTAATGAGGTGTTGGAAAGAATATAATTCATAAGAGACTTTCATGAGATATTCATGCAAGTCCCTTATGAATTATATTCTATCCTACACCTCAGGTTCATCACCATTAGCATTGACGTTTGGTGTTATTCTTTTATCAGTTGATTACTGTCATAGACTTGTCCAATAGCTTTAAGTAAATAGTGAATCCTTTTTTTGTAGTTATTATATTTCCTCTTGAATATAAAATCTGCCTAGTGACCTACGAGGTCTTGTTTATGTTGCCATATCTTGATATATTACCTCTCACTTCTCTCCACAATCTTTCAGTGTGCAGGGTATAGGCACCTGAATGAATTGGTATCTACAAAATTATAGCTATCTTTTGACAGTAAGGTATCCTTCATATTGAAAAGAATTTTATGTTCTTCAGCAGTCTAAATTAATGGTAGTTCCAAGGCATGCATACTTTATGAATGATAGGTTGTAGCGTTTCATGATCAGAGGTTGCGATTGTCACAAATGAACAATTTGAGACCATTCATACTAGCTAAACAATCCTATCCCTTCAATAACTCATCTTTAACTGTGTTTTCTCTTTACAGTTTTCACTATGTTGATTTCAACGATTCAGCCCTCATCTCTGACTACTTGAGATTCTTTATATATCACTACTGTACACCACCTACAAATGATTTTTCCAATCTACTTGTACAATTGTACTGGATATATCGAGTTCATTTAGGAGCAGTTCTTGCCTAGGCGATCTAAGCGCCATGCAATAAGCAAAATATCTGGAAATAATTTTTTTTCACTCAAATTATGGTGTTTAAACAAAGTATATTTAAACTGTGTAATTTATTTACAACACTGTACTTCCACTTTCTCTTTTGTTTATCTGTAATTTGAACACAATTAAAACATTGAAAACCATTGTTTGTTCATTTAATTTCATTTACACATCACAGTTTGTACACTTTTATTTTGCTGTAGAACTTTGTGATTGTACAAAAAATTCCAACACTTTACTATCATCACTGAATAATTTTATAAAACTTGTTATTGTATTCTCACAAAAATTATTCAGAAACACATTTTGATTTGAAGAGCATGCTATTCTGCTAGGAAATGACATTTATCTATTAATGAGAAATGTCACAAAACACTTTGTGACATGTCACAAATGTCAGAACACTTTGCGTTCAATCCAATTCATGTATACTAATTTGCCGATTCTGAACTCTAAATAGACAATATATTTCATGATTAAGAAGATTGAGGTCGATACAATAATAAAGAAAAATTATATTTGTTTTATTATTCAGTAAGATATTTTATATATATCATTGCAAAAGAGGAAGCTTTTGTTTGCAGAATTTCATTCTTATCATTTGATGTAAAATTTTAGTTTAAAACTGAATTTCAACTTCTTCTTTTCTGCATTATTTTTACAAATTTCAAAATATTTGAAGAAATCTATTGGAAATTATGAAAAATTCACATGTTAAGTATAAGTTACCTTTTTTTTGTTGATTTTCCCAATAGTGCAATTTCAATATTCTACAAATTCATTAAGAAATGAAATTAAAAAATTATGTATATTTAAGTACACTGTTTTACTTATGTTATTTAAACAATTTTAGAAAAATGTTCTAATCATCAGTTTTAGTAAGGCAGCAATTTATGTCTCTCAGTTTTACATAAAAGTAGAACATTTTTTTTGTTTGTTTTGGATATGTGTTTTAAGAACACTATTGTACATGCATAACTACGTACTTCATAATTTCATCTTTACAATAAATGGGGAAAGGGTTTTGAAGGAAAGAAAATTGTTCATTGAAATTCTTGTCAAATTTGGTCATGTGTTAAAAAGAAGTAGTTACTCCATGTTTTGTAGAATAGTAGAATCTACAGGAGAAAAAATGCTTGTTAATACAAATTTGTTTTCTGCCTAGCACTTTTATTTTACTCTTTTGTTATGAATTAAATTATAATTCAGTACTAAATGTAGCAGTTTCAGGCTAATGAATAGATTTAAAAATGATATAAATGCTTTCAAAAAAAAATTCATGTTTAATTTAAAAAAAATTGTATAAAGTAGAAAATTAAAAATTCAAACAAATATTAAAACAGAATATTAAAACATTAAAATTAATTTTGGCAAAACAATAAATTCACTATGTTAACAATAAATCTCTATGTTTTTATTGACGGTGGAAGAAAGTTACAGCTTGAACTTTATTAATTGGTTATTTGAAAAAATTATGTAGAAATACCTTACAACCAGTAACCCAAAAATATTTTAACATGACTAGAATCATAATTAATGACTTTTAATGCCGTATTTATACTTTTTTATGAATGAAAAGTTATTTGGAATATGTGCTAATTTTTTACTGCATCTTTAATTTACAACATTTTATTACTGCAAGATGTTTAGATTTTTCATAAAAAGTGTAGTTGTATCACATGTAGTGTTTAATAAGGTTTATAATATTGAGTCGATTAAGGCTCAGTGTTGATTTCATATATCAGATTCATTTTCACTAGCATAAGTTTATTTAAGGATTTTACAACTGCATCATACTTTTTCATCTTGAACATGATTATCTTTGAATCCAAGAACTGAATTATAGATATTAGTCATTATCTTTATATATATATATATATATATAATTAATAAATTACATTTTTTTCAAGGTTTAGCCTTGATGCAATATTTGGCTTATGAGAACAGGACTTCATTGTACTTCCATTGCCATTTTTAATTAATTACCTAACATTTAAAAAACCCTTTTCAGCAATTTATTTAAAATTTTGTTTTAAAAAAATTATATTACCTTATCAATGAATGTTTCATTAATATTAATTAAAAGATTAAATAACCTCTGAATTTTCTGCATCTCAGTGTTATACGTAAATACACGTTCAATTTCTTTTCATTTTAACAGCTTATGAATTGTGATTTATTTTGTAATTGTTTATTGTATTGATATATTTACCTTATTTCACTTGTTTATAATGTAAATAATATATACATGTTTAATTTCATCAATTTTTTTATTTTATGATAATCACGTATTTTGTATTTAAGCTTTGATCATGGTTTAACCATGTTTTCCCTTCATCCATCCTGGCAAATGCTGGTCAGTCGGCATTTGCATTCAAATTGGCCAGTTGTTGGCCAATACCTACCTATTTCAGAAGCGATGTATATGTGTATTATTATATACCGATCATAATAAAAGAATTATTTAATAAACTCATTTACTTAAATTCTCTTGGCAGCTCTTTTTTGTCTGTTTAGCCCCTGAAACTAACGTAAGGTATTACTTCAGATGATGATATGTATGAATGTAAATGAAGTATAGTCTTGTGCAGTCTCAGGTTGACCATTCCGGAGCTGTGTGGTTAATTGAAACCCAACCACTGAAGAACACCGGTATCTACGATCTACTATTCAAATTCAAATAAAAGTAACTGCCTTTGAACCTAGGGTAACTAGGATTTGAACCTTAGAACTCTCAACTTTGAAATCAACTAATTTACAATAATGAGTTAACCACTTGACCAGACCATGGGCTCTCTTGGCAGCTAGAATAAATATCACCCTCAACTTAAAGGCCAGGAGGAAAACTGGCCTCTCATTAACAGTGAGACTTTATGGCATACGCTACACTGTCAGATTGAATGTATGGGAACCGGTTGATTAATTCCACCATTGTGAAAAAAGTTGATTTTCTGTTAAGGTTGATCCTGCCACCCGCTTATTACCATAATAGAGTGTACAGACTGACTGCATCAGTAATCGTGCAGTAAAAAGAAGGCTTGATAGTTTCAAATCAGCCTATCCGCGCAAAGGAAGTCTACCCCTGACTTCTTTTAATTCTGATACGGCCGAGTTTATTTTATTTTATTAACTATAAGACTAAATTTGGTTTGTTAAATTGATGCAAGTACAGTGGATGAATAATTGACTAGGGACTAGTAGGTCATATCTATTTGCCACTTACTTATTTTATACCTAAATATAAGATTTAAATTTAGCTATAATTGTAAAATGGTTGCTAAGATTATAATTAGCAAGAGTTTTAAGAACAGACTCTGTGTCTATGTCATTGTATAGCCAAAAGGGAAGGTGGCAGAAGGAATACAAATGCTGTCTATACACATTGTAAATTCATTTGTTCATTAAAACACAATCATTTTGTGATTTATTTGATAATTGAAACATAAGCGATCTGAGCTTTTTTGTTGCAAACCCAGAAACACAAATGTATGGTAAATATACTGCACTCAGGTTAAAGATATCTTTAGATTTTTTTCTTGAACCGATCAGACTGGAATACATAATTAACAAAGTTATTTATCTTTGAAGTACTTTCAGAACTTTTATTCTGTTAATCCACATATCCATTAAATTCAGTGTAATCTTCTTTTTATATTATATAAGTCAGTTTTTCAAACTAAAATAATGTTTGTAATGTACCATCATGACATGTAAATGTATTTTTTTTCATCAATTTTTTGTTTATTCACCTGAAGTTGTTGACGTAAAAGGAAAAAGCTCTTCAATATATTTTATTGGTTTAATTTATTGTTATAATAATTTTTGTTGTATAAGATTTTTTTTCAGGTAAAAAGGATATCTGATATTAAAGAAATTTATTATAATTTAAATTTTAATAATATAAGGTATAAGTTTATTTTATAATATTATACGCCTGTTGTATGATTATGTGTCAATGTAAACCGTTAAGCTATTTTGATCAAGGTTTTACCACAGTTTTCCGTTATAATAGGACAAATGCCAAACAATCAATTTTGTTTTCCATAGAATTTAATCTTTTACATTCTTATTCATATTCAAAATAATAAAACTAAATATTATTTGTTTACAATTTTTATACATTTATTTGGTTACTTGCTTAATCAAAAATTTTTAAGAGTAATGCAAAATATCAGTTAAAAAAAATTACCATCAAATTCCATTCATAAAAAAAAACCTTCATGTTACAGTCTGATTAGGATCCTGGCTTCTTTAACAACACCTCTCCAAATGTCTCTGCCCTTTGCCTGGCATCCATTTTGATTCCCCCCGACGGGGAGTCTTATTCTTTAAGACTTTGGGGGTTGGCGTCCCCACGGGCCTAGCCTCTGCAGCTATTCTTCCCACTATACAGTGAGCTGCAGAACACTTTACATTATACACATATACTACACCAAGAACACTACATAAATTACAACATACACACTTACACAATTACACAACAACATCCTACACTGATATTTCTTACATTAACACTCGGTGGTGTTGCGACATCTTACGAAACGCAACCGTAACCCAAGGTGGGAACAAATCGTGCCGATGGGTGAATGGCTCTACGTAGTGAGTCTTGAACGATGTCCTCTGGGCACCAGGGCGAACCCAGTTGTACTTAGCTCTAGCTCCAGTACGCGTGCGTTCTGCTGGAGTGGTCCATTTTTCGCCGGTACTCGTGGGACCAAAATTTCAGTTCCAACAATAAACACAATGATGGTTGGTGGTCCTACTGAAAAAACCACCAAATTATGTCTTGCGAAGAGACCTCGGTCAGCTTTGTCTGACGAGGATAAAAGTCCTATGGAAGAGAACTACAAATCTTTAGACTTGAACACTAAAAATATTCGATTCATTGTTCTCCGAAATAGTCAGGAAGGTGGCTCCCTCCAAAAGGTTTCACCTTTCCTTATAAATAAAACTCTTAACAGGTGCAAGTGGCTCCCCAAAGAACATCAGGAAATTACGCGACGGATCGATTCTGGTTGAAACATTCAACGACGAACAGAGTCGATCAATCTTACGTCTCCGTAATATGGGTGGTATAAATATAAGTGCTGAAAGCCACAAAACTTTAAATACGAGCAGGGGTGTAATTTTTTGTCGAGACCTCTTAGATATACATATCAATGAAATAGTTGACGAGCTTTGCCACCAAGATGTTGTTGAAGTGAAACGTATAATGAAACGGCAGAACGGAACAGAAGAACCGACACCGTCTCTTATATTAACATTCAATCTCCCTGTTCCACCAGAAAAGATTAAAGTGGGTTACCTCTCGGTTCGGGTACGACCATTCATACCCAACCCACGGCGATGTTTCAGATGCCAAGGTTTTGGTCATACTACAACATCTTGCACGAAAACTAAGATCTGTGCTCGATGTGGTAAAGAAGGTCACAACGACACTAACTGCAAAGAAAGTGAAAAATGTGCAAACTGCAGTGGTCCACATACAGCCCGCTCCCGAGATTGCCCAACTTTTAAATAAGAAAAGGCAATTCTCAAAATCTGTACGGAGCAAAAACTATCTTTTCCGGCTGCACGTAGAGAATATAAAAAGATAAACAACTCACGTAACCTGGTTAAACCAGACGTATCTTTTGCCACCGCTACAACTAAACAAATTCCTACAAATGCTAATAATCAGCAGTGCGGATCCTGCAATGAGCTTAAAAAACTTGTTCAAATGCTATCTGATCAAGTAGCTTCACTTACAGCTACTATCTCAGAGCTGACAAAAATGAATAAAAAGTCCTCGGTCGGAGCTAGTGAATCAAACAGTATGATACATACGAAAGTTCCTATTCCCAAAGTCGTACCGCCACGAATAGCGACTGTCACAGCTGGCAGTAAGCCACCTAATAAGCTCCCCATAAAGGGAACCCACATAACTATCTCTTCTGGGATGTCAACTACAGCATCCCATTCAAATAAATCTCCTCCACCATCACCTCATATA
Source organism: Lycorma delicatula (assembly GCF_047948215.1). NCBI lineage: Eukaryota > Metazoa > Arthropoda > Insecta > Hemiptera > Fulgoridae > Lycorma > Lycorma delicatula. The sequence continues at coordinate 112,669,312 of NC_134463.1, read as the reverse complement.
CTGGAGGATATGGTTGAAGAACCACCCGACCCTAGGGCATCGGAGTTCTTTAAAATAAAAAATACAAAAAAGAAAAACCGAATCACGTACAACTAATTTTTATATAGTTTCCGAAATTTATGTTTTTATTTGTTTTTTACACTTATGAACATTATTCAGTGGAATGTTAGAGGTATTCGGTCCCGCATTGAAGATATTAGAGTACTGGCGCACACACATGATCCACTAATCATGTGTTTCCAGGAAACTCACCTTCTACAACATGACCGAATTACACTTAGAGGATACTTCTGCGAGAGATACGACTGCCTAGTAGACAGTAGGGAGAGTGGTGGAGTAGCGATTTTCATGAAGAATGGGGTGTCAGCTACAAGAATTCAACTAACCACTGTCATTCCTGCTGTTGCAGTAAAGGTCACTATTCCCTTCAAATTGCATATCTGCAATCTGTATCTCTCACCGAACACTGAGTTCAGTGCTTTAGATGTCTCAAATCTCCTTACACAAATACCATGTCCATCGTTAATAGTAGGAGACTTCAATGCCCATCATATTTCCTGGGGCTCAACCTTCTGCTCCACTCGAGGAAATATGATAAACAGATTGAGACAAGATTTTGACCTTTGCCTTCTGAATAATGGATCACACACATTTATGTCCTTATCAACTGGTGCTGTATCTAACCTTGATCTTTCCATATGCTCACCGAATGTACTCCCTCATTTTAATTGGTCGATTTGTGATGACTTTCACGGCAGTGATCATAGACCAATTATTATTAGTTTCGGTGTAGACTGCGAGATTAAAAGAAGGCCACGGAAATGGATTGTTGAAAAGGCAGATTGGAACGGATACCGTAAAGCATTCCAATCTCAGTATGACGATGGAGCGAACATCCACGACCAATATTCTTCTTTTACGTCCATGATACTTAAGAATGCCAACAGATATATCCCACAAACATCGGGTAATCCTAGACGTCCTTTCGTTCCATGGTGGAACGATGAATGCAAAAATGCTATTAGGAATCGACGGCAGGCACTACGTAAATTTAATCGTAGGCCTACAACAGAACATCTAAATTTATACCGCAGGGCTAGAGCGGTGTGCCGTCGAGTATTCTTGGACGCTAAGAGGAATTCATGGACGAAATACGTGAGCACTATCTCACGCACTACTTCCACGTCTACTGTATGGAAGAAAATTCGTGCAATCTTCGGATCACCGAAACAATCTATTCTTGGTCTTATTGATGAAGGAGAACTCCTTTCATCATCATCGGAAGTGGCAAATAGTCTAGCAAAATCTTTCCGCTCGGTGTCTCTCACCTCATCATATAATTACGATTTTCAACGGTACAAGATACAAATGGAGGTGTTGTCGTTAAACATTGGTGATTCGGTTGGTGAATTAAACACTCCATTCGTATTTAAAGAATTGTTACATGCACTTAAAAATTCACGGGACACTTCCCCTGGACCGGACAACATTCGCCTTTCCATGCTTTCACACCTTCCTAATTCGGCACTACAACAACTTTTGAATATTTTCAACAGTTTATTCTCCGAACAAGTCTTCCCACCCGGCTGGTCAGAAGCATTTATTATACCAGTACTAAAATTTGGTAAAGACCAGACGAACCCCTCAAGCTATCGCCCTATTTCATTAACAAGCGTTTTGTGTAAAATAATGGAGAGAATGGTAAACCGCAGACTTACATGGTACTTGGAGAAACATGGCTTTCTATCTCCAGAACAGTGTGGTTTTCGACAAGGACGATCTTCCATTGACCATTTAGTGTCACTAGAAACAGCCATACAAAACGCTTTCCTCAATCGGCAACACCTCGTCGCTATCTTCTTTGATATAAAAAAGGCGTATGACACAGCCTGGCGACGTGGTATTCTTAACACTCTCCAAAAATGGGGAATCAAGGGCAATATGCTTGCTTTTATCCGGGGATTCTTAAATCACCGAACGGCTCGTGTTCGTGTGGATGATTCGCTCTCAGATAGTGTCATCTTGGAGAATGGAGTGCCCCAAGGTAGTGTATTAAGTGCCACCTTATTTTCTGTAGCCATAAACAGTATTACCAAATGTGTTCAGGCTCCTGTCTCATGCTCTCTATTTGCTGACGACTTTGCTATCTACATTGCAAGCCGTTCGGCACCTACAGCAGAGAGACTACTGCAGAACACTATATATCACCTTGAAGCTTGGTCTAGGATTACTGGTTTCACATTTTCATCCGAAAAAACAAAATGTGTAGTCTTTTCTCGGCTACGAAACCCTTCTATTCCGCAAATTTTTCTGAACGGTGAGACTATTACTATCTCTACTTACGTTACCTTGAAGCTTGGTCCAGGATTACTGGTTTCACATTTTCATCCGAAAAAACAAAATGTGTAGTCTTTTCTCGGCTACGAAACCCTTCTATTCCGCAAATTTTTCTGAACGGTGAGACTATTACTATCTCTACTTACGTTAAGTTTTTAGGTTTAATTTTTGATAGCCGTCTTACTTGGGTCAAACATTTAAAAGAATTGAAAACAAAATGTTCCAAAATTCTAGATATGATGCGAGTCCTTACTAACACCAACTGGGGAGCCGATAGATCATGTATGATACGTTTTTACTATTCCTTTGTTCGCTCCCGTTTAGATTACGGTTGTGTGGCCTACTCATCAGCTCGTCAAACCGTGCTTAAAATGCTGGATAGTGTACATCATGCTTTCCTTCGGCTTGCCACAGGCGCGTTTAGATCTAGTCCTGTCGCAAGCTTACTGGTAGACTGTGGTGAACCATCACTTTGGGATAGACGAGACCAGCTTTTATTATCGTATTTTGCTCGTCTCAGAGGACAACCAAATCACCCGGCTCTTGAGTCAGTCTTTAGAAATCCTAATCTAGGAAAGTATGAAGACCATCCACGTCGTACTGCACCGGTAGGTATCCGTACCTGGCGTCTGCTGCAGCATATAAATGTTGACAAACCGTCATTCTTTCCTATATATCCTTGCTCATATCCTCCGTGGAGAATAAACCTCATAAATTTTAATTTTGACCTGACCACATACAATAAACAATCAACACCATCTATTGTCTTTCAGCAAATGTTTCAGTGTGTTCTCTCCAAGATGAAACCAGACGCGGTTGTATACACTGATGGATCGAAACAAAATGATACAGTTGGGTGTGCATTTGTTGTTAATGAGAGAATTTATATGTTTGGTCTACCCGGTATTACGAGTGTGTTTACCGCTGAACCATACGCTATAAATAAGGCTCTAAACATCATTAACCCTAAATATAGAAAAATTCTTATTTGCAGTGACTCGTGTAGTGCTCTCCAAGCCTTAAAAAACTTTTATTCCAAACATCCTATCGTCATTGAAATTTACAACGCAATCGCTGAGTTGAATAATCGCAACACAGAATTAGTTTTTGCTGGGTCCCTAGCCACGTAGGGATTCCAGGTAATGAACATGCAGATTCCGCTGCCAAAGAAGCATGTAACCAGCCTCCTTTCACCACCCGAGTTGCTACTTCTGATTTCATTAACTATGTAAAACAATTATTAAGAACAAGGTGGCAAGGTGATTGGACAGCTACCGTTGATAATAAACTCCGTCACATTAAAGATTCTGTGTTACCATGGAACTCCTCATACAGAAAACCCCGGCGTGAGGAAGTAGTTCTCTGTCGATTGCGGATAGGACACACGAGAGTCACACACGAGTACCTGTTTACAAGAGGACAACCACCTCTATGCGCAAGATGCAACTGCCGCGTGACTGTGCGCCACATACTCGTGGACTGCATATGTTATGCGGCATTGCGTCGTAAATTTAAACTACCTAGTAACATCCGTGGTATCTTGCGTGACGATAAGGAGGTTTTAAACCGCATGTTTATATTTTTACGTAGTATAGGGTTAATGCAAAAAATTTAATAAGTATGTATTCTTTCGTAATTGTATGTATTGTTTTTGTTATCCGAGTAGGGAGCCTTTTACACTCCCTATCGGATTTTTTTTTTTTTTTAAATTCGTCTTTGATATTAGTTGTAAGATTTTTGTGATATTAGTTTTAAGTTTTATCTCCTTTTTTAGTTTTAAGTTTTATTTATTTTTAATGTGATAGTTTTTAACATAGTTTTAAGTTTTATTTATTTTTAATGTGATAGTTTTTAACATAGTTTTAAGTTACATATTAGTGTTTTTGTTATCCGAGAATGGGCCTTTTACACCCATTCCGGATTTTGTTTCTGTGATAGTAGTTTTAAGTTTTAATTTTATCTAAAAACCTTAAATTATTTTTATTTATTTATCTATTTATTTATTTTCCGGGCGATGATAACGTTCAACCGTTTTTCGCCCTAAAAAAAAAAAAAAAAAAAAAAAAAAAAAAATTTGATTCCGATCATCCATGAAGATCTTATTCGTTTCAAGACTGTTGTCTATTTTACTGGACAACAGTGTAATTTTACTGTGTTGAGCCATTAACACTAGTTTAACTCCCGATCAAGAACACCAGATGATTTTTTATAAGGATTTTTCCCCCTAGGCTTTGAAGAACCAACTTTTGGTCTGGTCTAGGTACTGTATTTTTCCAGTAACTACCGTATTGTAACACAGATATTTTAAAGGATATTAAAAAAAAAATTTGACATAAAAAAGCTTTCAACTACAACAACCCTAGCCAAAATTGCATTCATTTAATTTTTTCACAATGGTTAATATGTACCTCTTAAATAACTGCTTAACAATATTGAAAAATAAAAAAAATACAATAAATATATATATATATATATATATAAAAAATAAATATAATTTCTCTCTATTAAATACATGATACATTTGTCCCTGGAAAATATGTAAATGTGTGTATATATACAAATACATACAAAAGTTCAGTCATTATTGTGGGCGGCAAAATCATTTCCTTTATGTAAAAAGTCATCATTAATTGTTAAGATGTCAAGGTGATGTTAATTTGATTGGAAAGGCATTATGCAGTGCATTTTTTATTATGGTAAAATATTTAACAAACAGTTTTATCTAGAAGATTTTTACCTATTTTAGAAATGTTGTATTATGAAGGGGTTTAAGTTACAAAATCTCTGTGACTTAGTTATTGAACCTTTACAGTGTGCCAAATTTATTATTCTTATTCATTACTTTTCCCCCTCTTTTTTTAAAATGAATTCACTTTATAAGCTCAAAGCTTGTGTGTGAGAATACGGAATGAAAATTTTTATCGTGTGATAAGATGCTGTACTTGACCAGGATTCATACTTGGACTTTCCAGATGAAAGGCTTAGGTGCTATCATTGTACCATGGAGGTTGACAGAGTTGCAGTAATTATCTTAGTAAAGATGGTTCTCAAAAACTTAGTCAAGATGTTTGATGTTTTTATAAAAAAAGAAAGAAATTTATTTCAAAAGAACTGTATTACTATAAAAGTTTTATTTAACACCAGTTTAGTTAAAATTAGAAGAAACGTGGAAATTACCAGAATCCTAAAATTAGGATTACTTAAAATTACAGAGATGTAGTAGTACAAATATTACCTCAATAGCCATTTGTCAGTAATGCATGGAGACTATATCTCTCCATTCGTTTGACCAATTATATTCAAAATTAAATGAAATCAATTACCTATATTCATTCAGAAGTCATCATATAAAAAATTTCATAAAAATTTTTTTATCCAGTCTGAAAAAGTATATCCGGTTAAAAAAAATGACAATAGATACAATGCAAAAAAATTAAGCTGTTATATTCCCACCCAAAATGAAATTGCCCAAATATATCACTTAATTGATGGTACTAATTATATGATCTAATTAGTACAAAAAGCACATTGAATCTAGAAACATAAAATGAAAGAAAGGATTTTTTCCCCACCCCTGTATCAGGATTTTTTATCTTATTTACCAAAGAGAAATTAAATTACTTAAAAAAAAAATTAACCATCCCTTATGAGTAAAATTTTGAGATATGAGACTCATACTTCCTTACCTTTTGACTGATTGTGACTAAAATTAATTGCCATCAATGCCCCATATATGCAGAAATCATCGGGCCAAATTTTAGCCGAATCGATCCACACTCAATCATGAAACATAAAGCATAAAATATACATACATGCATGCAATCAATATACATACATCGATTTGGAATCTTTCAACACTAGAATTGTGTTTTATTGTGGTTAAAAGAGGAAAACATCAAATTATTGTTACAACAGTTGTTCATGTTATTTGAAGATTTTTGGTTTGATGATAATCAAGACATGTTCATGAAAATACGATGTAATATTTTAGCCTGACCTGGAATTAAAGATAGAACTTTTTTAAGAAAGGTTATGAAACTTTTGGTTATAAAAGGTTCTGAAACTTTATCATTATTATTTATTTATGAATCCCCTTTGACCGATTGTATAATAATATATAAAACCTATTCCAGCATGAAAATATTTTATTCCCAACATTGCAATGAGCTTCCTTGACTTGTGCCTTTAGGCTAATCCATAATAAGTTTAGGAATCCTATTATTATCCAGTCTTTGAAGGTTATTCTTCTATTCATTGGAATAGTAATCTACTTTTTGGTTAATACTAACATTTATTCCTGATATTTATATTTTCTTTACTATCCTCTTTTTTGCAATCTTTTGACTAATTTAAAAAGTGCATTTTTAGTTGTTTCTAATTTTTCCCATAAAATCTCAAGGTTTCACTTCATATAAAAGAATCCAAACGGATATGACATTACATAGACTTTTCAGGTTATATCTATTAGCTTTTTTAACCTCTCTAAAAAATAAAACAGCTTTGATGTATTTCTGCATTTACTTTGATAGCAAACTATTCACTTTAGCTAGGTTCCATTACTTTTGTCTTTATATTAGTTATAGTTGTAATTTGAAAATTCAAAAAATAAAAGTAGACTTTTGTAAACATTTTTATGAATCGTCGATTAAAATATCTGCAAATGCAACGTTCAAGAAAAAGGTCATCACTTTTTTCTGTTGGAGATTAATATCCTGACTTCTATTACCTAAAAAGGTCGATCGATTGTTTAAGATGGTGAAGGATGCACTAGACTCTTGCCTTAAACCTTGATTATTTGTAATTTTGTCCCTGTATTGGTAACCCCCCTTTTGTTGTGCTCCATCCTGCTGCAAATTATGAGTTATTCTTATTAAAATAGGGAAACTTCACTTTTCAAAAATTTTCTAGAGGATTTGTTTATTGATAAATATGTTTGGCATTTTAAAACTGAACTTTTTGATATAAGGAATGGTAACCCTATTAGAAGCGTACAGCGTCCCTTAATAAGAGAGTTGGGTGGATGATTTGGTAATTACACCATAAATGTTTCACTTGTATAAAAAATGAAACCTCAGATAAAACTGAATTTACTGAAAAATATTTTTATAAGTATAGATATAAAAAAAATTATTAAAAATATATTTTCAAGGTTTTATTAAATAATAACAGTATATTAAAAAAAAAAAAAAATTATACATATTTTTTTCAGAAGTAGTAAATGTAATATAATAAAAAAAAAAATTAATTTTTTATCAGTTATTAAATAAAATGGTCAGTCAATTTAATGTTATTGTAAACGGCAATATAATCATAAAGTTTATTAAATGTTTTTCTTGAAATTTAAATAAAAAAAATTTTAAATGTTAAATTTATTTACATAATATTGTAAATCATAAAAAAGACAGCATTGTTATAGCTACATGGCCTAAATATTACCGGCTTATTTATAGAAATGTTCATAAAAAACCTGTTTTTAAAGAGAAAGAGAAAAAACAAAATTAAAATAATGGTTAGAAAGAGAAAAAAATTACAAGAAGGATCTTTCCCTAATTTTCATCACTCTCAACCGAGAGTTAACCAGCTGCAACTTCTTTTTTTTTTTAATAACACCCACAACTTACTAAAAATTAAGTGCTTCTTTTATTGTTTCCTGTTAAAATTGTTGTAACACCACAAACAAATATACAGACACACATAGATATAGGAGTAAACAAATTATCATAAAGTATTACTCTGTGAAACATTATCTTTTGAACTGAAGTTTGGTTAAAAGTATATTTAACAATTACCATTAACTACCGTGTATAATGAGATAAAAACAATATTAATACTTTTATTTTTTATATGTACATTTTTTAAAATTTAAAATATTTTATAAATAATATAAAATATAACAAAATATATCATTATTAACCTTACGATGGAATGTTTACACAAATCGTAGAAAAAGTCATGGACTCAATCCAAGTTGGATAATATAAAAATTTACAAACATATTAAAATGAAAAAAAAAAACAAAAAAAAATTTTTTTTAAATTTATTAAATAAATATCTTGCAGAAAAAATATATACTATTTTATTGGTCTTTAGTTGAATTTTGAAATCGTTTTGTGATGAGTATGGTAAACATCTGTCCCGCTTTAATACATCTAAGATGAACTGAATTGTAGTTTATGAATAAATATTTCTGTGGCATATACCTTTAATTGCAATATTTAAAAAGCCACTTGTAAGTACACCTTATTTATTGAATGTAGAATGCTATTCTAAACAGACAAAAATACAAGTAGTCTTGTTGCAGATGCTAAAAAATGGCTTATTTATATAACCAGTTTTTTTTCTTAAGTAGAAAAATCTGACAACACAGTTGTAGGACATTCCCATCGCGCAGCTTTTTTATGATGCACGGATCTGCGAGTCAACTGGAAAACTCTCAGAGAATGGGAAATTGTGGCTGGCTTCCTCCATTTCCTCGCCCTGAGCAGAATGACTGAAGGGGTATAAGTAGAGTAGCATCCCGGGTGGCTAGGAACCACCTGGACAGTTGATTGGTTGGAGGTAGGCGTGTTAGAATCGAGCCACAGTTAGTCAGTAAAAGTAACGGTGATTATTATTATGATATTGGCTGTCAGCGGAACGGCGACTGGGCTTCTGAGGGCATGGATTCCTATGCAGCCGTGAGGTGTAGCGACATCTCAACGCTGGTAGTAAGTGGAATTAAATGTCATGCGGGTCTCTGCGATGGAGCTGAGTGGGAGTAGGAGGTCTGTCCGCCTCTCCCTGATAGATCAGACCGGAATCCATAAATGAAACCAAGTCAGGAGTATGAACTGAAAGTTGAGTTCACCAATAGAACTAGGAATAAATTTTGTTGTTGCGAACAACATATTTGGTGGTATGTTATTTATTCAATCGCCTCAAATATTATGAGACATTTACGCACAAATTGGCTCTATAAAGTGTAGAACTAGGTGTGGGGTTCGTGTTTCCGCGAACTCAGTTAGCTAGTTCAGAGGGCAATGATGTAGGACATTCAAGATGTCCAGATGAGGCCTGCAGTGAAGGCAAAAGCTGACTTACAAATCACCGATGTAAATGTCTACCGAGGCATCCCAAGGAGCCCTGGCTTATATTACTATGAAAGTAAAAAGTTAGAGGGCGAAAGATGACTCCTGTTAAAGCCCATCAGGGCTAGGAACGGGGAGGATGGTGTTGCAATCATAAGTATCACAAGACAGGTGTCTTCCCATGTGGGGTTGGGATGATGACGGCTTACTCACACAGCTTAATTAAAAATATTTATCTTTTTATTTAAATACTATATTTTTTGTGTGTTTAATTCAATAATTGTAACTACAGCGCACACCTATACCATATTTCACTCACACGGGTGTGCCGGTACAAGTAGCCACTTTAAATAAATTTTTACACTTAAATATTATTCATATATTTAATTCTACTAATCACCTTTTTTTTCCCCCCTTCTTCTCCCGACCGGATATCCATTTAAGTATAAGCAGTCGGGGAGAGTGTCCATATACTCAAAGGAGGTGTCCCCCACCCACCGGCAGCACGTCCGGCACGGCAGGTTAGCCTCCCCGGTCTCGGATCTTTTATTTTCCATTTGCCATGCCTCTAATCCCCCACCTCATGGCCAAGATCTACTATCTACAATCTACTAATCACCTGTGATGTCACAACATAACAGTCGACTACAGCAATAGTCTGTTAACTGGGATGTGAGGTTTATATGGTGAGGGAAGGGTGGCTGGTTTAAGTTCCCACTTTGATGGGGAACAAATTTGTGGATCCAACAAGATGCTAATAGAAAAGCTGTAACGAAAAAGAACCCACTGCCTTACTCTTCAAAATTAAAACCATTTTTTGGGGTGGGGGGGTGAAATTTAGCAGAAATTTTTTTTTTTTACAAAAGTTGTTTATTAATAATATTCATAAAATTATCAAATAAGATTTCGTTTTCCTCTGTATCCCCACCCGCTGCGCTGACCTTTTAAAGTGAAAATTTAATAATATCAATGCCTCTACTATAGAAATACTCGTTTTATAGCCAAGTTTGGTGAAAATCGGTCTATTACTTCTAGAAATATAAGGCGATTTACACACCAATATACATACTCGTACATTAATAAAATCAATAAATCGCCTACACTGTTGTACTATCCATAAAAAAAGCAATGTCATAAAATTTTTTTATACACTTAAACGCATTTCCATTTATCACAATAAAAAATATTTTACAATTTTTACAGTGTTACACACACGCGCGCGCGCGCACGCGTATATATATATATATATTTTTTTTTTTTCATATCTACTTATAACCTAAATATTTTTAATAGAACACAATTTACCATACTTGCGACTTGGCGTTATAGTGGACACTAACAATAACTGGATGAAGAATTTTGTAATTAACATAAATTACAAACAAAAATTGAAGTAGTATAAAAAGGTATTTTATTTCTTTTATTTGCGACAATATTTTTGCAGCGACATTTTATTTGCATTTAATATATTTGAAAAAAAGTGCATAAATTGTCAGCTGCCGAACTAATAGTTACTTCCTAAATGTTATTACTCGTAAATCGAACTCAACGGGTTGATCTAGTGGTAAACTCGTATTCGCAAATTAGCTGATTTCGAAATCGAGAGTTCTAAGGTTCAAATTATAGTAAAAGCAGTTATTTGCATACGGATTTTACTAGATCGTGGATACCGATGTTCTTTGGTGGTAGGGTTTCAATTAACCCCATATCTCAGGATTGGTCGACCTTGAGACTGTGCAAGACTACACTTCATTTTCATTCATAAATATCATCCTCTGAGTAATACCTTACGGTGGTTCCAGAGGTTAAACCGAAAAATGTCATTAAATAGAACTGTGAACTGCAGCACGTAACAAAAGTATCGTTAACTCACTTTAATTGCAGTATAGAATAATTGGATTTAATAACCGCTTTCATTAATAAATTGGAAGTGTATTAGGAATTTTAACTAACAGGTATTCAAAACAAATAACTCTTTGATAAATAAAATTTACACTGTTACAAATTAAGAACTCCTACAGAATTTCAAGTAATTATTATTAATCTTATATTTTTCGAGTAATATTTATGTTTGTCTCATAATAACAGGTGAAACAGTTAAAAGGGTGTTTTTTGCTTGTCCTTAAGTAAATTCAGTTCTAATTTTACTACTCATTTTATTATAAAATTAACGTACAATTTGTACTCTAAATTATTCAAATAATGTTTATTTATGCAATGTTTCTAATCATTACTTAAACTCAAACTTTTATATGTGGGATTATGATATGGAAAATTGAACCGTATGAAAAAATGTAATGAATAATCATGTCGCATCCACGATTTAAACACCCAGTTTTTAACATCCACAACATATTATGCGTTTAACGTATTATTTTAATCTGAATTTACGTGTCACAAGGTACATAACTATGAAATAACGCTAGCTTAAAATTATTTCGTAAGTTTTACTTACAAGGCTGTATAATTATTCATTAGACCATTTTGAACTCTTGTACCTATGAATCTTATTCGATGCGAGTGTGTTTATGTACTTTATGTACGTACGTACTTTACGGATGTACTTGATGTATATGTAAGTTCTGGCTGCTGATGAGCTGTGCGTCTGCGGGAAGGGTCCAGTCGAACGAACACATAATGTTCGACTGCCCAGTTCTTGGGAGAGCCAGAACTCAGGTCACCCTGGAACTTAGAGGTCAAGGGGAAAATTGGCATAAGCGGCGAGTCAATGTGCGGCGTGAGCCGCATTGTCGGACCGTGAGAGTTCCTTGATGCCGTTGCTTTGTTCAACCGGCATCAGTAGTTTAAGGGCTATAAGACTGCTACCGCTTGATGTAGGAAGCTACCCTCGAGAAATGGCTGGCCATCGGTCAAATATAGCGCCAAGCGCTATAATATGGTGGACAGGTACTTGCTGGCAGTCAGCGACCTAGGCGTGGCAGCAAATTGCTGTCCTTGACGGAATAAATTTTAATTTATTGACAAGTCATATATATTTTAGTATGTAGATGGGGTGCGCTTACCTATTTTAGTAATATATGACAAGTGAGCGGTGGGACACGCAAGCGAGTGGTGTAGGGCACCACCCTTATTCCGCTCACGCAGTTATGTATGATCTAGGATGATCTAGCTAATTAGGATATTGTTCGCTAAACCGTTTGTGGTATGGGTATTCGGTCTTATCCTTTAGGGCGACCGAATGGGGCGAAGGTGGAAGAAATGCCAGACAAACCAAATATATAAGTTTTATTGAGGGTGTTCATCGGAAGCCCCTCATCATGTGCTTTTTGTTATACAATTTACTTATGATTCCTTTCTCGGAACCGATTGTAAATAAATTGCGAGGTAAAAAAAGGTTGTATAATTACACATGTCAATCGGGTTAAAATTTTCGTGTCGGGGATTACGGAGAGCTTGACATGCTCTCCGAAATCCCCAGGAGTGGGGATAGGTTACTGGGTCAACTGCTTTCTTGCTATGTACGACATCCTGTAGCGGTACGTTATTCTTTCCACTGAAATATCACCGGTGTCGAGACAGTCGCTTCAGACACCCAAGATAGACTATATAAACTTTGATATAAGATAAACTTTGACTAGTAATACTTACTTGTACGTAGATTTGTAGGGAAGCCCTTGTTAAATAGTTAAGGGTTGTTCCCAGAAATTTTATTTAGAAATTATTTTTCTTCTACCTTCATTCTAAGTATTGAAAAATAAGAAAATTCTAAAAGAATAAATATTTCTAACCGCAGATTTTGTTATTCAAAATACCCCCGCTGAATATAAACCGAACTGTACTATTTCATTTTACTAGCTATTTAAGATGCCTAAGAATTAATCATGAGTAAATTCATTCTCTTTTTTTATTCGTGGTATATTGAGGTTTTTATCCGTATACCTTAACAGATTCTTAAGTTAAAATGGAACCTCATGGAAGATTTTTATTTTCCAGAATAAGGAGTTATACAGTAAAAGTAAATAAGTGGTGTTTCACGTTTATGTTACGTATGCAGAAAAGCTGTGAACGTTCTTATAAGCTAAATACAGGTAGGAACTGGCTTCCTTGGCGCGAATAGTAGTTTCTAGGCCTTTCATCCGGACGTCCCGGGTTCGAATCCCCCGATCAGGCATGGCTTTTCACACGCTACTTGTCATTCATCTCATCCTCTGAAGCAATACCTAACGGTGGTACTGAAGGTTAAAAGAAAAAGAAAAAAAAATAGGTACTAATATTTTCCGTCCGATTTTCTTTTTTTCAACAGAAATCCATATTTTAAAAATTAAATTGGAGCATTATAATAATAATAATAATAGCCAAATTAAATACAAAGGTTGGGAAAGTTGCTGTGCACTGGAATTATGGAAGTGTAATGAAGACATTTTCTTAATTATTTATCCCTTTGTATTTTTATTTCATAATTTAATAGAAAATAACATTACAATAATCGGAATAGTTTATAAAAGTAATCCGTTTTCAAACACCAACTGAGATAATGGAATGTCACGTACGTATGCAGTTATTGCGGTTTTTAGTTCTTCAATCGTGTGTGGTTTGTTGTAATACTCTGCTTGTTTCACTGCTCTCCATTCAATGTAATCTGGGGGTGTCAGATCGAGTGATCGTGCAGGCCATAAACCCTTCGAAATGATTCATTTACGAAAGACATTTCGTAAGAAAGTCGTCTTGTTGAAACCGACCGTGATGGATTACCAGTTAACTGTGTAATGAAGTTTGTTAAAACGGCACAATAATGCTCACTATTAACTGTATTTTCAAAAAAGATTGGACTCATAATGCGCGTTCTACTCTCACTTAGTTGTCGACCACAGTCGTGTATTTTGTGAATTAATATACCCTTCCGCATGAAACCACGCTTCATTTGTAAAAATCGAAACTGTAACGTAACGTAACCTACGGTCGATAAAACGTTTAAACTGTTAATAATAATTTAATCCTTTGGTATGGATCTGTAGGTTTCAGTTCTTGAACACGCATTACTTTGTAATGAAAAAATTTCAGTTCTTTCATGCAGCAATTCCGATATCTTGCTGTTGTGCTAACTTACTGAGTTTGATAGAATTTGTCGACATAGATGGACTTTCCGCCATACCATTCAAAATATCAAGCAGCTATTTGTTCGTTTTGTTTATGTGGCTTCCATTTCGATCAGCGTCTTAAAAGAGCCTGTTGGCCGAAACGTTTCGATAAGAGTTCAAATTGCAGCGCGGTTAGGAACAGGTGGAAACTTATCAAAAAACTTGTACTTCATTAAGTCATAACTGTCACCTTCACAAAAGACGTGTTCGACAAGAAAATGTGCTCTTCTACCGTGTTCCGACAAACCAAAAAACAAAACACGTTCAATAACAACTCAACAGCTGACGTTTTGATTTATTACTGAGCAACGCCCAACAAACGCACAGCCCAACCAACCTAACGCCGAAAGAACAGGATGTACCACATAATTGTAAAGCATACTGCACAGCGACTTAAAAATAAATAAATTAAGTTTTTATTTATCGGTTAAGCAAATTACGGTAGTAATTCTAACTACAGTAAAATTAATTACATAATTTTCTACTAAAAAAAAGTTAAAAATAAAAACTTTTGAATAATTTACAAAAATACAGTATTAAAAGAATATTTAAAACTGTATTACAATTTTTTTAAAGATTATTAATATTGTTAATTTTTCTTTACATTTTGTTCTAAATTAAATTAAGTTATAACATACTTCCGTTAGTTGTTACAGTTTTGGTTGTTATAACAAGTAAAAAAAAATATTCAGTTATTTCTAAAAAAAAGAATTTTAATTATTAGTATTAAGGGGTAAATAGAAATAACTGAATATTTTTTTTTACTTGTTATAACAACCAAAACTATAACAACTAACGGAAGTATGTTATAACTTATTTAAAAATTAAAAAACGGATAATTTAATTTAGAACAAAATGTAAAGAAAAATTAACAATATTAAAATTCTTTTTTTTTACAATTTAAAACTAGAGCTTATAGCTTATTCATAAATTACTAAACAGACCGCAGTCAACAATTAACAATTAACTGAAAATGGGACAGGGAATTTTTAAGATAAAATATACTGCAACTTGAACACTATGACATATTATTTGTAATTCTTATAGCGTTACTTGATTATTATATTCGTACACTGTTACAAACTGAATTAATTTAAAGAAGACATTTTATTATTATCCTAACAGATGATTAAGTACTTTCATTACTTCCATTCATATTAGAAAATATGATACGATGAAAATCTTAAAAAATAGATAACCGGTTTTTTTTAATATCTTTATAGGCTAGACTATAAAGCTCGCATTCGAAATTTGCTCGAGTCGTTTTTAGCATTCTACACGTTAACTATCTCGTCTGAAACGACCGCATTCTCCAGGTGTATTCTTGAATAGCTATGAGATTTGCTCTGTTCTTCTGTTTGCTTGATCTACCTCTGTTTCTTCTACCAAATGACTGTAGAATGATACCTATGCCTTAGGATGATAAACCAGATTATGGGGTGTTATTTTACTAACTTGTACGAAGTAAAGTGATCGCGAAAAATTTCGGGATTTTAGATTTCAACGGAAATATTCATTTTGACCATCCCTGAATCCATTTTGATTAGTTTCGGCGTGACGTACGTACGTATGTATATATGTATGTATGTATGTACGTATCTCGCATAACTCAAAAACCGTATGATATTGAAATTTTGGATTTAGGACTGTTGTAACCTCTAGTTGTGCAACTCCCCTTTTGATTGCAATCGACTGAACCAAAAGTGTCCAAAAAAATCCCAAACAATTTGGTTTTTGGACTTTTTCTTAACTGCAGTAATAAGTCCTCGTAAAGAGCTTCTAAACTATATATCATACTTATTTTCATCGGTTCCATAGTTAGAGATTAATTTGAATCTTAAATTTCAAATTTATCTGGCACATCGGGAAGGGAAGGCACATCGATTCGAATCGGACTTCATCTTTTTTTTAAAACTTTTTTTATTTTATTTTTTTGTAATTTAATTATCTTTATTAATTATTATTAACCACCGTGATTGTTAACATATTTTTACAATAAATAATAATCACTAATAAATATAAAAAATAAAAATAAAATTAGAAGTTAACGAAATAACTTTTTATTTACTTTTAAAAATGTGTATATGCAATTTTATAGGCGTTATTACATATGTGTATATGTAATAGATTTGGTTAAATATCTGATTATTTAATATGAATTGAAAATTATAATTTAGAATCGTATTATTTTTTGATTTTCTAGTTTAATTCTGTTTAATTTTATTTAATTATTCGGGAATTTCTGTTTAATTTTATCTACATTAACTAATACGATTTTTTTTAATTTGCTTTATAATCTCTTTTAATGAAGTCAAGAGGTATAAACATAATCAAAAATATCGAAATTCTGTAACCGACAGAAAAGTTGATCTTTTACAGTAAAACAACCTTTTACAGTAAGCATAAATTATAAATAATATTTATATATACACATTTGTAATGAAATTCAAAAATAAAAATTAAATAAATAAGAATCAAGGTCTGTTTACTTTCATTTACTTTAAGAATAGTTCGTAAAATACCAACGTACTAAAAATAAACAGTTACTTTTAATTTTCGCTTTTGTAATAATGCCCTATGTCGAAAATGCACACTACACCTTCTGACTACATAAAGGTTTCTTATGTAACTGAAATGGGTTTTCATCGCTGCAATATCAACTATCCTGCTTAATAACATAACCGTTCAGGTAGACATAAGTTTCATCTGGCAAACATTTGGCAGTTTTTATAGCCATCGAAACGCTACGACAAAAATTCATACGAACGATCAAATTAGCATCTTTAAATTTCCAAATAATTTGAATTTTATAGGGAGAAAACATAAGCACTTGTGTAAAATTCGACAGATTTTGGTTCACTGATATTCAATGCTACTGTTTTAATCGCAGAACGTTTTGAACTGCCTGTTATGGCTAGTTCAAACGCTATCAATGTGGTATTCTAACACTTCTTGCTGCTCCTTTATGTTTTAAATTTAATTTTAACTCGGCTTCCTGAAACTAATTAATCCATAAGTTAATTGTAGGAACAGACAGTACTCTCGTCCATGTCGAGAAACGTTGAACCGATTATTAAATAACCTTCTAAGTTGTCGAAGAGTCATCTTTTTTATAAAACGATTTAACACAGAAAGTACGACAGGCACCTGACCATCCATCTTTATAAAACGGAATTAAATGACCGACAATATGTCATCAAATTCAGCCCATCCTCGGCTAATTGTTAAATAACCAAGTTTATAAATTTTCCCGCTTCGCTGACGTGCCCTTTATACAGACTAATTGCTGCAAAAATATCAAGTCTGATGGGGACTCTATCCCAGAACTTTTCGGACGGAAGTAATACCATCGCTGTACGGAGTTCCAACTGAGTATTAAATTTCTATTTATCCAAATTATCTCCTTCATTTATTTTTAGATTAGACGTTATGTGTGAAAATAGTCTTCAAAATTTATTACGAAGGTAAAGAATACGTTTTTAATTTTTTAATTTTTATTTTAAATGCGTATTGTCATATGTATTTAACTTCGTTTTATATCTCAAAGTCGAGTGTAGTAGTTATCTTAGTACATATTAACTCTAGATATTTGCGGATTTAACATCGAATTTTATTAAATAAATCAGAATACTAATGAGGAGATTAATAATTATAACTTTAAAAACTATAATAAACCAAAAGAATGTTCAGCAACATCGTTGCCAGTTTTTTTAACAGGGAATTTGATATATCTAAAAAAATATTACTACTTTTATATAGAAAAATAAATTATTTTTTTACCGATTAAACAATATAACCGTAATACATCAACAGATAATAGTGATATTCAACAATGTGTTGTAGTAATAAAGGAAGATAAATTCAGACGGTAAAAAAACAAAGAATTAAAATAATTTAGTATAAAATAGGTTATTGTATAAATATTAACTTACATTTTTATCGCTGAAAAATTATTTCTTTGTATTAGAATTCCTTCTCTATAATTTCAAGAATCCTGACGTACGTTTGTGTAGGGTTATTTTTTTTAACTATCTACATTTGTTTGAAAATCAACAATTATGTAAAATATAAATACAACGATAACTCCTTTATGAATTAAATACTCGTATATACAATCTTTAATTATTAGATGACACTGTTTTAGCAAACAATAATGTAAAATAAATGACGTCGTGTTTTATGAATACAATTAAATGAAGTAATTTTTTATGGTGTAATAGTAATTATGCTGCAGTATTAGCGCTTATAGTGTAACACTGCTAATTATTTTATAAGTTAAGAAAAATCATCCTCCATGAATGTTTATGTACATACAAGTTATTAAACGATTTACGATGTACTTACAATTTTTAAACACAAAATTCAGCAAATATGAGAAAACAGAAAGCAAATCTAAGATTAAAATTTTATTCCGGTTTCAGTCCAGTCCGCTACTGAGAATCAAGTTACCGTGGTATATTTTTAACCCGGTTATCTAATTTTAAAAATTCCAATCGCTGAAGAAATTGCGCAGATTTCCCGGAATATATATTAGTTAAAATATAACTATATTACAGAGCATTAAACCTGGTGGTATTTGCGCAGAGTATGTCACCGGCATCCCACAGATTACTTCAAAAGAAGTTAAACTTCGATTTAACACTACTAATGTGTATTGTTAAATCTACACATATATAATAAAATAAAAAAGTCATATTTTACTTACAAACATAATCTTTATTTGTCTCTTGGATTAACCGATCACTTATATAAAGTAAATTCGCAACGTTTCAGTTAGAATTTCAAGTGACATTATATATTCATACAAACATCATACAAAATTCTCTTACATACTAAGAAATTGACTGATCTACCCGTTCTAAAAAACAATATTTTGTTCCCATTACACGGAATGCTGTGTACTACGTTGGCTTGTTGAGAAATCCTTTTGTAGTAATTTTTTAATCTTTTCTGACAGATCTGTGACATATTGTAATGCAACATATTTCTCACTCTTATTATTTTTATTAGGATAGATGACTGATATAATAATATTACAGGGTTTATGAATTGTATTTTAAAATTTTTATTTATGATATTTTCAGAATATTATTTATTAATAGATATTTTGCTTTTTTATATGTACTGGTCTATCTTAGGGGATTGCAAATTTTATTACTCTGCAAGATTCTTCACAATTGAATTTCTATGTGATATTCGATGTGTCGATAGTAAAGTTAGATATCTGCCTGAAGATGTTGGTTTTATTCTCGTATTCCATTTTGTTGATATTTTCTTTTCTCAACTTCATTTGTAAATTTTATATGTTCATTAAATAGTTAAATTCTTTTAATATTGAATCAATTTCCTGTTCACGTATACATACTAACGTATCTGTTATAGAATGAGACCTTAGTATTTAATTTTTCTAATACTTTATTTTCTAAATATTCCATAGTTAGGTTTGTTAAGCAGGCTGAGATTGGTGACGCCATCGCTAAACCTTGGCACTGTTCGTATAATTTATTTTTAAATTTAAAATTCATATTATCTATGCAAATAATACATTCTAAATTTAGTTATTCTTTCAACTTCACTTTCTATATGCTTAAATCGCTAAATTCTTCAGAGTGCTGGTATATAATAAAATCACATCCAACGAAATTAATTTGTGATGTGTGGATACTATTTGCTTGTTAATAAATGTTTGCAGTTCCCATGAATCTTTGATGTTGTATTTATTTTTTCCCATTATTAGTTGTAATATTTAACCAAAAGTTTGGATCGCTTGAACGTCGGACTTAATATGCAGTCTACTATACAGGTGTTCTAGGATAATCATTTTTATTGGACCGTACATTCTTGGCGGTATCGCGTTGTTGACAAATATTAATTTCGCTTCTTTTGTTCTATACCCGTGTACAGACAACTTTATTGGATATTTTATTATTTTCTAGCCGTAATGTACGGGTCGGATCCCTTTTTATTTCTCTGTATGTGGCTTTATTATTCAATATATATTCCATTTTTGTTTAATAATCATTGTCCATGATAACAGTTTTATTACTTTTACAGATTAAGAATTATAATTTTATCTATAAAAGCTGTATGAATATTATTTTGTTTTTAATGCCGTAATGACGATATTTTACAATTATTTTTCCGCTTCCGCGGTTACTGTTTACTGTTTACTTTTACATATTTGTATTACCTTCCATGTATTACTATGTATTTTATTTTTCTTCCTCACGGTCAATATTTCTAATGGCATTTTCAATATTTATAATAAAATTTTTTGTAGGCAATGATTTGTGTGTGAGTGTGTCTTGCTCGAGATTATTTAATGTTAGTTGTACCGCAAATTTAGCTCGTAACGATAAACTTTTAATTACATATTCAGGAACTGGTAATGTTGGTAAATTTTTGTACCTATTTTTCGTTCTATTAGCGAAGTTAGATTTGATCTACCTATTTCTTAAGCGGTGGAAATTTTTTATTTTTTTTTTTATAATTTTTTAACTATACTCGCATTTTTGTTCTTCCCAAATTATAAAACTCTCAAAACATTGTATGGGGAAACTATCCTTTAAGGTATTTATCTCTTTATAAATATATATTTAGTTAATATTCTTTTCAATTTGTATTGCACCTTTTATTAGCAAATTTAGAAATTTTTACTTAAAATTATATACGACATTTTTCTCCATTATCTTTGTTTTGGAATTCAATATGCTTTTGAATTCATTCTCTTCTATACAATTATTAATTTTTTATCGTGTAGTTACTAGTTTTATCCGACGTTATAATCATGGTTTTAAATTTTAATAACTTCTGTTTCAAATCAATTATAACTTTCATACTGATAGAAGCTCGGTTTATATATAATTTTTTATCCTTCTTGTTTAACAGTTTATTAGTATTATGTTTTTTTATTGTTTCTTTATCATCTTCTTCCATATCATCATCATCATTAATATAATCCAAATTAATTTCTGTATCTATTATAATATTCTTTAATAATTTAGTTTCATTACATCAATGATATTACCTCATCATTTTTATGTTTAAATTGGAGGTTAGTCATTTTGATAAATTTATCATAATTTTTTTCTCTATTTCGCCGATTTCATTCGGTTTATCACAATCTATATTTCTTACCCAGAAAATTAATTTTTCAATAAATTATGGATTTTCTTATCGTGTCAACGTTGAATTCTTTGTTTCAAAATTCCTAATTTAACTTGATTCCGGATTTCATTGAAAATCAAACAAAAAAGAAATTAACAATATTAAGTAATTTTAAGTAATATTATGATTAAGTAATTTTGTTACGGTTTAAAAAAAAGACTAAAATAATATTTTTATAATAGTCTATTATATATAATTGTTTTAAAAAACAAAAACAATTAATTGAAAATTTAATTATAAATAATATATATTAAATATCAATTATTACTACGATTAGAATTTATTAATTAAAAACAGTTCATATACTGAAAAAGCCGGTGTAGGTTTTTCGATGCAATGTACTGTCAAGAGCATGTACTGTCGTTAGTAGCGAATAAAAACAGTACTAAATTTATGCGTATAAGAGTAAATTTATTATTTTAACATATATTAATAAAAAACATATATTAATATATAGTTTACATGTCAAATTTTAGTTAAAAAAATTTTTATTGGAAGGATAAGTAATATTTTAACTATATATTTGACATACTAATGTTTCTTAATTACAATGTTGAAACTTCTCAAAAGTAAAATCATTGACATTTCTGCATGGTTGTAGAATAAACAAAACAAATTATACGTTTACTCCCGGTACTAACCCCGGAAACCGATTATAAGTAAGGGGGTGAGGTTTAAAGTCTAACCTAATTTTTGTGAAGGGGAAAGACGTTCCGTGCCCCGCAATTTTTAAGGTTGATATTAAGAAAAGGATGTATCCTTTATAAACATCAATTTGCTTAATACTGGAGAAGTAAAATCCCCATCAGTATCTATCATCTTTTTCTTGAATCGAAAGAAATAATCGTCCGAATAAAGAATCTTTCCCTATCATAACCAGTACTATAAATTAATTCTAAAGATACGCATGCTCCTCTCCTTATCCTTCACATGTTTAGCGGTTCCATCTCTCTTCATAATTGTGTTCGACTAAATTGATGTTATATAACCCCATGTCCTCGATTCCTTAAGTAAACATATGATGATTATTTATAGGTTGAATACGAATTTTAAGGAACTTTTTAGTAGCCTCACATCTTTTATGGTCCAATAAAAAAAAAATTCTGTCTCTTCACCTGACTTTACTCGCAATTGCCGCCGGGATTGAAGCGATCTAATGGTGCGATTCAGCTCCTGATGGTCCAGGCGTGAACAAAAAAAAAAAGCTAAATGAGCCAGCGCGCTAGTCGCAAGCTTGTGATTGATATGTACATATACTCGTAATTACATACTAACTAGTAATAATTTTTCAAAAGGACGAACCGTACGCTGTTCCCCGAAGTTTTTAAAATGGAAATTTTTAAATTAGTTATAAAGAAACATATATATATATAAATATGAATGTTTGACTGTTGTCTTTCACCTTCTTAAACCGTTTATGCGATAGCGAAGAAACTTTGGGGAACGGTTGGACGCATGCCAGGAAAGGATTCAGAATTAGTTTGGATCCGCTAGATGGCGCTGGGGTTGCCATATTAGAAAAGTTATATTCATGGACCGATTTGGTTCATATTCAGAATATGAATTAGAAATATTTTTGCCAAAACTATATTCGCTATGTGTGGCCGGTATATATATATATATATATATATATATATATATATGTTTGCATGTTTGTATGTGTGTCCGGTAAAGGCCAAAAAACTAATGGACCGATTATTGCGCTGGCAAAATGGGAAAAGGGGAAACTGGAGAGGGTAAAAATAAACGTTGAGAGGGATGAGGAAGAAGGATGAAAGGGAGAAGTTAGAACGGAAAAGGGGAAGGAGAATATGTGGAAGGTAAAATTTGTGAAGTTCAGTTTAATTTTTTTATCAAATTTTCAATTGTGTTCATTTAAACTATCTCCTCTCTCTGTCTCAATCACACTCTCTCTTTCTCATCTACATTTCTGCATGGTTGTTGAATATACAAAAGAATTTTTTAATTTACTCCCGGGACCAACTCCGGAAAGCGATTCCATTTCAGCGGGTGAGGTTTCAAGTCTAACCTAATTTTTGTGAAGGGGAACGGCGTCCCGTTCCCAGCAATTTATGTGGATATATGTATCCTTATAAATTTCAATTTGCTTAATACTGGAGAGGTAAAATCCCCTTCAGTATTTATCATCTTTTTCAGGAATCGAATCGATTCTCAGAAAGGCTGCGAAAGAAATAAGAAAGAATATTTGAATTTACTCCCGGTACCAACTCCGGATGCGATTCCATTTCAGCGGGTGAGGTTTAAAGTCTAACCTAATTTTTGTGAAGGGGAACGGCGTCCCGTTCCCAGCAATTTATGTGGATATATGTATCCCTATAAATTTCAATTTGCTTAATACTGGAGAGGTAAAATCCCCTTCAGTATTTATCATCTTTTTCAGGAATCGAATCGATTCTCAGAAAGGATGCGAAAGAAATAAGAAAGAATATTTGAATTTACTCCCGGTACCAACTCCGGATGCGATTCCATTTCAGCGGGTGAGGTTTAAAGTCTAACCAAATTTTTGTGAAGGGGAACGGCGTCCCGTTCCCAGCAATTTATGTGGATATATGTATCCTTATAAATTTCAATTTGCTTAATACTGGAGAGGTACAATCCCCTTCAGTATTTATCATCTTTTTCAGGAATCGAATCGATTCTCAGAAAGGATGCGAAAGAAATAAGAAAGAATATTTGAATTTACTCCCGGTACCAACTCCGGATGCGATTCCATTTCAGCGGGTGAGGTTTAAAGTCTAACCTAATTTTTGTGAAGGGGAACGGCGTCCCGTTCCCAGCAATTTATGTGGATTTATGTATCCTTATAAATTTCAATTTGCTTAATACTGGAGAGGTAAAATCCCCTTCAGTATTTATCATCTTTTTCAGGAATCGAATCGATTCTCAGAAAGGATGCGAAAGAAATAAGAAAGAATATATGAATTTACTCCCGGTACCAACTCCGGATGCGATTCCATTTCAGCGGGTGAGGTTTAAAGTCTAACCTAATTTTTGTGAAGGGGAACGGCGTCCCGTTCCCAGCAATTTATGTGGATATATGTATCCCTATAAATTTCAATTTGCTTAATACTGGAGAGGTAAAATCCCCTTCAGTATTTATCATCTTTTTCAGGAATCGAATCGATTCTCAGAAAGGATGCGAAAGAAATAAGAAAGAATATTTGAATTTACTCCCGGTACCAACTCCGGATGCGATTCCATTTCAGCGGGTGAGGTTTAAAGTCTAACCTAATTTTTGTGAAGGGGAACGGCGTCCCGTTCCCAGCAATTTATGTGGATATATGTATCCTTATAAATTTCAATTTGCTTAATATTGGAGAGGTAAAATCCCCTTCAGTATTTATCATCTTTTTCAGGAATCGAATCGATTCTCAGAAAGGATGCGAAAGAAATAAGAAAGAATATTTGAATTTACTCCCGGTACCAACTACGGATGCGATTCCATTTCAGCGGGTGAGGTTTAAAGTCTAACCTAATTTTTGTGAAGGGGAACGGCGTCCCGTTCCCAGCAATTTATGTGGATATATGTATCCTTATAAATTTCAATTTGCTTAATACTGGAGAGGTACAATCCCCTTCAGTATTTATCATCTTTTTCAGGAATCGAATCGATTCTCAGAAAGGATGCGAAAGAAATAAGAAAGAATATTTGAATTTACTCACGGTACCAACTCCGGATGCGATTCCATTTCAGCGGGTGAGGTTTAAAGTCTAACCTAATTTTTGTGAAGGGGAACGGCGTCCCGTTCCCAGCAATTTATGTGGATTTATGTATCCTTATAAATTTCAATTTGCTTAATACTGGAGAGGTAAAATCCCCTTCAGTATTTATCATCTTTTTCAGGAATCGAATCGATTCTCAGAAAGGATGCGAAAGAAATAAGAATGAATATTTGAATTTACTCCCGGTACCAACTCCGGATGCGATTCCATTTCAGCGGGTGAGGTTTAAAGTCTAACCTAATTTTTGTGGAGGGGAACGGCGTCCCGTTCCCAGCAATTTATGTGGATATATGTATCCCTATAAATTTCAATTTGCTTAATACTGGAGAGGTAAAATCCCCTTCAGTATTTATCATCTTTTTCAGGAATCGAATCGATTCTCAGAAAGGATGCGAAAGAAATAAGAAAGAATATTTGAATTTACTCCCGGTACCAACTCCGGATGCGATTCCATTTCAGCGGGTGAGGTTTAAAGTCTAACCTAATTTTTGTGAAGGGGAACGGCGTCCCGTTCCCAGCAATTTTTGTGGATATATGTATCCTTATAAATTTCAATTTGCTTAATACTGGAGAGGTAAAATCCCCTTCAGTATTTATCATCTTTTTCAGGAATCGAATCGATTCTCAGAAAGGATGCGAAAGAAATAAGAAAGAATATTTGAATTTACTCCCGGTACCAACTCCGGATGCGATTCCATTTCAGCGGGTGAGGTTTAAAGTCTAACCTAATTTTTGTGAAGGGGAACGGCGTCCCGTTCCCAGCAATTTATGTGGATATATGTATCCCTATAAATTTCAATTTGCTTAATACTGGAGAGGTAAAATCCCCTTCAGTATTTATCATCTTTTTCAGGAATCGAATCGATTCTCAGAAAGGATGCGAAAGAAATAAGAAAGAATATTTGAATTTACTCCCGGTACCAACTCCGGATGCGATTCCATTTCAGCGGGTGAGGTTTAAAGTCTAACCTAATTTTTGTGAAGGGGAACGGCGTCCCGTTCCCAGCAATTTATGTGGATATATGTATCCTTATAAATTTCAATTTGCTTAATACTGGAGAGGTAAAATCCCCTTCAGTATTTATCATCTTTTTCAGGAATCGAATCGATTCTCAGAAAGGATGCGAAAGAAATAAGAAAGAATATTTGAATTTACTCCCGGTACCAACTCCGGATGCGATTCCATTTCAGCGGGTGAGGTTTAAAGTCTAACCTAATTATTGTGAAGGGGAACGGCGTCCCGTTCCCAGCAATTTATGTGGATATATGTATCCTTATAAATTTCAATTTGCTTAATACTGGAGAGGTAAAATCCCCTTCAGTATTTATCATCTTTTTCAGGAATCGAATCGATTCTCAGAAAGGATGCGAAAGAAATAAGAAAGAATATTTGAATTTACTCCCGGTACCAACTCCGGATGCGATTCCATTTCAGCGGGTGAGGTTTAAAGTCTAACCTAATTTTTGTGAAGGGGAACGGCGTCCCGTTCCCAGCAATTTATGTGGATATATGTATCCTTATAAATTTCAATTTGCTTAATACTGGAGAGGTAAAATCCCCTTCAGTATTTATCATCTTTTTCAGGAATCGAATCGATTCTCAGAAAGGATGCGAAAGAAATAAGAAAGAATATTTGAATTTACTCCCGGTACCAACTCCGGATGCGATTCCATTTCAGCGGGTGAGGTTTAAAGTCTAACCTAATTTTTGTGAAGGGGAACGGCGTCCCGTTCCCAGCAATTTATGTGGATATATGTATCCTTATAAATTTCAATTTGCTTAATACTGGAGAGGTAAAATCCCCTTCAGTATTTATCATCTTTTTCAGGAATCGAATCGATTCTCAGAAAGGATGCGAAAGAAATAAGAAAGAATATTTGAATTTACTCCCGGTACCAACTCCGGATGCGATTCCATTTCAGCGGGTGAGGTTTAAAGTCTAACCTAATTTTTGTGAAGGGGAACGGCGTCCCGTTCCCAGCAATTTATGTGGATATATGTATCCTTATAAATTTCAATTTGCTTAATACTGGAGAGGTAAAATCCCCTTCAGTATTTATCACCTTTTTCAGGAATCGAATCGATTCTCAGAAAGGATGCGAAAGAAATAAGAAAGAATATTTGAATTTACTCCCGGTACCACCTCCGGATGCGATTCCATTTCAGCGGCTGAGGTTTAAAGTCTAACCTAATTTTTGTGAAGGGGAACGGCGTCCCGTTCCCAGCAATTTATGTGGATATATGTATCCTTATAAATTTCAATTTGCTTAATACTGGAGAGGTAAAATCCCCTTCAGTATTTATCATCTTTTTCAGGAATCGAATCGATTCTCAGAAAGGATGCGAAAGAAATAAGAAAGAATATTTGAATTTACTCCCGGTACCACCTCCGGATGCGATTCCATTTCAGCGGCTGAGGTTTAAAGTCTAACCTAATTTTTGTGAAGGGGAACGGCGTCCCGTTCCCAGCAATTTATGTGGATATATGTATCCTTATAAATTTCAATTTGCTTAATACTGGAGAGGTAAAATCCCCTTCAGTATTTATCATCTTTTTCAGGAATCGAATCGATTCTCAGAAAGGATGCGAAAGAAATAAGAAAGAATATTTGAAGTTACTCCCGGTACCAACTCCGGATGCGATTCCATTTCAGCGGGTGAGGTTTAAAGTCTAACCTAATTTTTGTGAAGGGGAACGGCGTCCCGTTCCCAGCAATTTATGTGGATTTATGTATCCTTATAAATTTCAATTTGCTTAATACTGGAGAGGTAAAATCCCCTTCAGTATTTATCATCTTTTTCAGGAATCGAATCGATTCTCAGAAAGGATGCGAAAGAAATAAGAAAGAATATTTGAATTTACTCCCGGTACCAACTCCGGATGCGATTCCATTTCAGCGGGTGAGGTTTAAAGTCTAACCTAATTTTTGTGAAGGGGAACGGCGTCCCGTTCCCAGCAATTTATGTGGATATATGTATCCTTATAAATTTCAATTTGCTTAATACTGGAGAGGTAAAATCCCCTTCAGTATTTATCATCTTTTTCAGGAATCGAATCGATTCTCAGAAAGGATGCGAAAGAAATAAGAAAGAATATTTGAATTTACTCCCGGTACCAACTCCGGATGCGATTCCATTTCAGCGGGTGAGGTTTAAAGTCTAACCTAATTTTTGTGAAGGGGAACGGCGTCCCGTTCCCAGCAATTTATGTGGATATATGTATCCTTATAAATTTCAATTTGCTTAATACTGGAGAGGTAAAATCCCCTTCAGTATTTATCACCTTTTTCAGGAATCGAATCGATTCTCAGAAAGGATGCGAAAGAAATAAGAAAGAATATTTGAATTTACTCCCGGTACCACCTCCGGATGCGATTCCATTTCAGCGGCTGAGGTTTAAAGTCTAACCTAATTTTTGTGAAGGGGAACGGCGTCCCGTTCCCAGCAATTTATGTGGATATATGTATCCTTATAAATTTCAATTTGCTTAATACTGGAGAGGTAAAATCCCCTTCAGTATTTATCATCTTTTTCAGGAATCGAATCGATTCTCAGAAAGGATGCGAAAGAAATAAGAAAGAATATTTGAATTTACTCCCGGTACCACCTCCGGATGCGATTCCATTTCAGCGGCTGAGGTTTAAAGTCTAACCTAATTTTTGTGAAGGGGAACGGCGTCCCGTTCCCAGCAATTTATGTGGATATATGTATCCTTATAAATTTCAATTTGCTTAATACTGGAGAGGTAAAATCCCCTTCAGTATTTATCATCTTTTTCAGGAATCGATTCGATTCTCAGAAAGGATGCGAAAGAAATAAGAAAGAATATTTGAATTTACTCCCGGTACCAACTCCGGATGCGATTCCATTTCAGCGGGTGAGGTTTAAAGTCTAACCTAATTTTTGTGAAGGGGAACGGCGTCCCGTTCCCAGCAATTTATGTGGATATATGTATCCCTATAAATTTCAATTTGCTTAATACTGGAGAGGTAAAATCCCCTTCAGTATTTATCATCTTTTTCAGGAATCGAATCGATTCTCAGAAAGGATGCGAAAGAAATAAGAAAGAATATTTGAATTTACTCCCGGTACCAACTCCGGATGCGATTCCATTTCAGCGGGTGAGGTTTAAAGTCTAACCTAATTTTTGTGAAGGGGAACGGCGTCCCGTTCCCAGCAATTTATGTGGATATATGTATCCCTATAAATTTCAATTTGCTTAATACTGGAGAGGTAAAATCCCCTTCAGTATTTATCATCTTTTTCAGGAATCGAATCGATTCTCAGAAAGGATGCGAAAGAAATAAGAAAGAATATTTGAATTTACTCCCGGTACCAACTCCGGATGCGATTCCATTTCAGCGGGTGAGGTTTAAAGTCTAACCTAATTTTTGTGAAGGGGAACGGCGTCCCGTTCCCAGCAATTTATGTGGATATATGTATCCCTATAAATTT
The DNA here is from genome assembly GCF_047948215.1 of Lycorma delicatula. Lineage (NCBI taxonomy): Eukaryota > Metazoa > Arthropoda > Insecta > Hemiptera > Fulgoridae > Lycorma > Lycorma delicatula. Next base: position 112,639,442 of record NC_134463.1, on the reverse strand, counting down.
CAATTTGCTTAATACTGGAGAGGTAAAATCCCCTTCAGTATTTATCATCTTTTTCAGGATTCGAATCGATTCTCAGAAAGGATGCGAAAGAAATAAGAAAGAATATTTGAATTTACTCCCGGTACCAACTCCGGATGCGATTCCATTTCAGCGGGTGAGGTTTAAAGTCTAACCTAATTTTTGTGAAGGGGAACGGCGTCCCGTTCCCAGCAATTTATGTGGATATATGTATCCCTATAAATTTCAATTTGCTTAATACTGGAGAGGTAAAATCCCCTTCAGTATTTATCATCTTTTTCAGGAATCGAATCGATTCTCAGAAAGGATGCGAAAGAAATAAGAAAGAATATTTGAATTTACTCCCGGTACCAACTCCGGATGCGATTCCATTTCAGCGGGTGAGGTTTAAAGTCTAACCTAATTTTTGTGAAGGGGAACGGCGTCCCGTTCCCAGCAATTTATGTGAATATATGTATCCCTATAAATTTCAATTTGCTTAATACTGGAGAGGTAAAATCCCCTTCAGTATTTATCATCTTTTTCAGGAATCGAATCGATTCTCAGAAAGGATGCGAAAGAAATAAGAAAGAATATTTGAATTTACTCCCGGTACCAACTCCGGATGCGATTCCATTTCAGCGGGTGAGGTTTAAAGTCTAACCTAATTTTTGTGAAGGGGAACGGCGTCCCGTTCCCAGCAATTTATGTGGATATATGTATCCTTATAAATTTCAATTTGCTTAATACTGGAGAGGTAAAATCCCCTTCAGTATTTATCATCTTTTTCAGGAATCGAATCGATTCTCAGAAAGGATGCGAAAGAAATAAGAAAGAATATTTGAATTTACTCCCGGTACCAACTCCGGATGCGATTCCATTTCAGCGGGTGAGGTTTAAAGTCTAACCTAATTTTTGTGAAGGGGAACGGCGTCCCGTTCCCAGCAATTTATGTGGATATATGTATCCTTATAAATTTCAATTTGCTTAATACTGGAGAGGTAAAATCCCCTTCAGTATTTATCATCTTTTTCAGGAATCGAATCGATTCTCAGAAAGGATGCGAAAGAAATAAGAAAGAATATTTGAATTTACTCCCGGTACCACCTCCGGATGCGATTCTATTTCAGCGGCTGAGGTTTAAAGTCTAACCTAATTTTTGTGAAGGGGAACGGCGTCCCGTTCCCAGCAATTTATGTGGATATATGTATCCTTATAAATTTCAATTTGCTTAATACTGGAGAGGTAAAATCCCCTTCAGTATTTATCATCTTTTTCAGGAATCGAATCGATTCTCAGAAAGGATTCGAAAGAAATAAGAAAGAATTTTTGAATTTACTCCCGGTACCAACTCCGGAATGCGATTCCATTTCAGCGGGTGAGGTTTAAAGTCTAACCTAATTTTTGGGAAGGGGAACGGCCCGTTCCCCACAATTTATAAGATGATATTAAGAAAATATTTATAAGGATATATTGTATCCTTATAAACATCAATTTGCTTAATACTGGAGAGGTAAAATTCCCTTCAGTGTCTATCATCTTTTTCTGGAGTCGAATCGATTCTCAGAAAGGATTCGAAAGAAATAATCGTCCGAATAAAGATTCTTTCCCTATCATAACCAGTACTATAAATTAATTCTAAAGATACGCATGCTCCTCTCCTCATCCTTCACATGTTTAGCGGTTCATCTCTCTTCATAATTCTGTTCGACTCAATTGATGTTATACCACACCACCTGCTGAAATGTCCTCGATTCCTTAAGTAAATGTTTTATCGGTTGAATACGATTTTTAGGAAACTTTGTAGCAGCCAGCCTCACTTCTTTTATGGTTCAAAAAAAAAAAATTCTGTCTCTTCACCTGACCTTACACGCAATTGCGTCCCGGGATTGAAGCGATCTAAACCGACGATTCAGCCCCTGATGGTCTAGGCGTGAACAAAAAAAAAAAAGCTTAGTGACCCAGCGCGCGAGTCGCAAGCTTGTGATATGTGCGATGTTATCGCCGTACATATACTCGTAATTACATACTACTAGTAATATTTTTTCGAAAGGGCGAACGTCGTACGCTGTTCCCCGAAATTTATAAAATGGAAATTTTTAAATTAGTTATAAAGAAATATATATATAAATATGAATGTTTGTCTGTCGTCTTTTACCTTCTTAAACCGTTTATCCGATATCTTAGTAACTTTGGGGAACGGTTGGACGCATGCCAGGAAAGGATTCAGAATTAGTTTGGATCCGCTAGATGGCGCTGGGGTTGCCATATTAGAAAAGTTATATTCATGGGCCGATTTGGTTCATATTCAGAATATGAATTAGAAATATTTTTGCAAAAACTATATTCGCTATGTGGTGCCGGTATATATGTATATATTATATATATATATATGTTTGCATGTTTGTATGTGTGTCCGATAAAGACCAAAAAACTAATGGTCCGATTTTTGCGCTGGCAAAATGGGAAAAGGGGAAAACTGGAAAGGGTAAAAATAAACTTTGTGAGGGTAGAGGAAGAAGGATGAAAGGGAGATGTTGGAAAGGGAAAAGGGGAAGGAGAATATGTGGAAGGTAAAATTTGTGAAGTTCAGTTTAATTATTTATCAAATTTTCAATTGTTTTCATTTAAACTCTCTGCTCACTCTGTCGCAGTCACACTCACTCTTTCTCAGCTACATTTCTGCATGGTTATTGAATAAAGAAAACAAATTTTGACGACGATTCGTCAAAATCCGGTACCAACTCCGGAATGCGATTCCATTTCAGCGGGTTAGGTTTAAAGTTTAACCTAATTTTTGGGAAGGAGAACGGCGTCCCGTTCCCCGCAATTTATAAGATGATATTAAGAAAAGGATATATGTATTCTTATAAACATCAATTTGCTTAATACTGGAGAAGTAAAATCCCCTTCAGTATTTATTACCTTTTTCAGGAATCGAATCGATTCGCAGAAAGGATTCGAAAGAAATAATCGTCGGAATAAAGATTCTTTTCCTACCTAAACCAGTACTATAAATTACTTCTAATGATGCGCATGCTCCTCTCCTCATCCTTCACATGTTTAGCGGTTCATCTCTCTTCATAATTCTGTTCGACTCAATTGATTTTATACCACACCACCTGCTGAAATGTCCTCGATTCCTTAAGTAAACGTTTTATCGGTTGAATACGATTTTTAGGAAACTTTGTAGCAGCCAGCCTCACTTCTTTTATGGTTCAATAAAAAAAAATCCATTCTCTTCACCTGACCTTACACGCAATTGCGTCCCGGGATTGAAGCGATCTAATGCGGCGATTCAGCCCCAGGCGTGAAAACACAAAAAGCTAAGTGAGGCAGCGCGCGAGTCGCAAGCTTGTGATATGTGCGTTATTATCGCTGTACATATACTTGCATTTACATACTAGTTATTATTTTTTGAACAAATTATAAAATGGAAATTTATAAATTAGTTATAAAGAAACATATATATATCATTGTTTTTCTGTATGTCTCTTTTCCTTCCTAAACCGTTCATCCGATAGCGATGAAACTTTAAGGAACGGTTGGACGCATGCTAGGGAAGGTTTCAGAATTAGTTTGGACTCGCTAGGTTGCGCTGGCGTTGAGAGATTCGAAAAATTGTATTTATGGCCCGGTTTGCCTTATTCAGATAACATGTAACTTACATACAAAGATTTCTCTCTGCAAAAAATGAACCCGCTAGATGGCGCTGGGGTTGACATTAGAAAAATTATATTTATGGACCGATGTGGTTCATATTCAGAATATGAATACGAAGTATTTTTGCAAAAACTATACCCGCTAGTTGGGGCCGGTGTCAAGATATTTATGAAACAAACAAACAAACAGACTTTTTTATTCTATATAAAGGCATGTTTGCATGTGTGTGCGGTAAAGGCCAAAAAGCTAATGGACCGATTTTCGCGCTGGCAAAAGGACAAAAGGAGAAAATGGAAAACGGGGGAAAGGGGAAAAGGTGGAAAGAGTAAAGGAGAAAACTGTAGAGTAAAGAGGTGGTGAGTAAAGGGTAAAAAATAAACTGCAAGATGGTCGATGTTGAAGGGTGAAAGGGAAAAGAGGAAGGGGTGAATGTGTTAAAGGTAAAATTTGTGAAGTTTAGTTTAATTTTTTTATCAAATTTTCAATTGTGTTCATTTAAACTCTCTCCTCTCTCTGTCTCAGTCTCACTCTCTCTTTCTCATCTACATTTCTGCATGGTTGTTGAATAAACAAAAGAATTTTTTAATTTACTCCCGGGACCAACTCCGGAAAGCGATTCCATTTCAGCGGGTTAGGTTTCAAGTCTAACCTAATTTTTGTGAAGGGGAACGGCGTCCCGTTCCCAGCAATTTATGAGGATATATGTATCCTTATAAATTTCAATTTGCTTAATACTGGAGAGGTAAAATCCCCTTCAGTATTTATCATCTTTTTCAGGAATCGAAAGAAATAATCGTACGAATAAAGATTCTTTCCATATCATAACCAGTACTATAAATTAATTCTAATGATGCGCATGCTCCTCTCCCTCCTCTTCCTTCACATGTTTAGCCGGTTCATCTCTCTTCATACTTCTGCTTGACTCAATTGATGTTATATCACACCACCTGCTAAAATGTCCTCGATTCCTTAAGTAAACATATGATTATTTATAGGTTGAATACAAATTTTAAGGAAACTTAGTCGCAGCCAGCCTCACTTCTGTAAGGAAATAAAAAAAAAAAATTCAGTCTCTTCACCTGACACTACTCGCAATTGCCGGGATTAAAGCGATCTAATGGTGCGATTCAGCCCTGATGGTCCAAGCGTGAACAAAAAAAAATGCTTAGTTAGTCAGCGCGCGTGTCACAAGCTTGTGATATGTGCGGCGTTATCGCCGTACATATTTACTCGTAATTACATACTACTAGTATTAATTTTTTAAAGGGGGAACGGCGTACGCTGTTCCCCGAAATTTATAAAGTGTATTAATTACTCTTCATCGTATCCTTATAAATGACAATTTGTGTAGTACTGGTGGGATAAATGTATCTGTTTCAGGAATCGATTCTTTCGATACGATTCTCAGAATGGATCGTCTCACCGCATCTTAAAAATATAAAAGTAAATATAGAAAATCACACTTACTTCACCGCGTCACACAAAGCTCTGGAGATATTTTTTCTAAACCAGAAACTTCTCGATGTCATGTTATTTAGTTTTCGGTAGGGTTGAATGAAATTACACATACTTACGACCTCTCCTGTTAACGGTGGATATCGCGATGTTGATGTTGGTACCCAGGATGGCCGCTTTTCATATTCCAGGCGTGGAAACTCCAAGCGCTCGATTTTTGATTTTGTGACTGCGTTCGTTCTGTTCTCCGGGCACTTTTGAAAGATGTTTGCACTATCTCCTCTTCCCGTATTCTTAGAAATATGTGAATCGTGTAGTGCTGCAAAAGTAAAGATAAATTTAGTTCGCTCTTGCGTTGGTATATACGTTATTTTCCAGTGTGATATCTGTACTTGATAAAATTCCTTAGTAAGATACTTGTATGGCAGTAGTAATAGAGGGCAAGTACTAACATCGTTTGTGCAAGTACTACATTATACAAGGAATGTTCGGTTTAACTTACCGCATCGTTACAGCATTTAAAAAAAAGAAGGACTTAACAGTTTTTACAGTCTAACAAAAATTTAATTACAATGAAATATATTCATCTCTTTTATCCACCGTTTTTTTAAAATAATTTTTATTTAATTTATATTCTGCAGAAAAAAATTAAAAAAAGATAGCTATTGACCTCAATCTTTTGTGTTGGTTTTCGATAATTTTTGATTTTTGAATCGTGAATCATGTATAATTTTCATAAAAAAATTTTTTATAACTAATTTATAAACATTTATTATGAAAAATGTTAAATACCAGCTGAACTCTTTATCACGATCGCAGTACAAAAATAAAATGTCAATTAACTCCTGGGAAGAGGTAGTCTGGGTTTCCCTGGTAGCGATTAATTGTAGAAATCATCAGTAGATAACGCTAGTGATGTATTATTTATATGGTAGTTTCCCAATTTTGGTGACAATTGGTCGACCAGTGTGCTGTATCACTGTTCATTTTTTTACAGACATTATTTGGGGTACGGCTTTACCCTGTGTGTTGTAACGTTTGCGAAGTAAATAATTCTCATTATATATATATATATATATATATATATATATATATATGACTCTAAATTATGATTATGATTATATATTGACTATAATGATACTTTTCTCATACTGTATCTAAAAAAATAAGAAAATATTTTTATTATTATCTTCAATGCAGCCTGAATGGAGTAATCAAAATTTAGTAAAGCTTCTAGAAATTATTGACTTGTTACAATGCCATTTAAGGTGTTATCGTTCATACTTTAGACCGGTTGTGCCACACATATACGTGCGCAAGGAAAACAAACCGCTGGCTCTTCAGATTATTCTACAATATTTTAGACATTTCTGGTGTCGACTATTGACCTTATTAAACAGGTCAAAACATCAAAGTGAAGGAAAAATTAAAAATAGAAGAACCTTTATAAAAAGCCTCGCTTGGGAACTTCTGAGACCACACATGCTGGAACGATTAATCAGTCCAAACTTACGGACTGAACTCCGCTCTCTGCTGATAAAATCTTAGAAATTCAAACACCAAGTGAAGTAACTACAACTAAGAAAGCAGGCTGGGAGATGTTTTTCCTGTGATCGAAAAACCACACTCAATGTAACCCGACCAGCACATGCTCTCAACGAGGGCTTATTACTACTGCAGTTAAGCAAAAAATCCAAATGTTTTAAAATTGAAACATCGCTTTATTTAGAGGAGTGATAGTGACATTTTTGGCCCAGTCGATTGCAATCAAAACAGTAAGTGCACAATTAGATGTTACGAAAGTCTTAAATATAAAATTTTAATATTCAACGGCTAATCGTTTTTGAGTTATGCCTGTACATACTAATAGATTCAAGTCTGAACTAGTCAATATGGATTCAGGGATGGTAAACGTGGATATTTCCGATGAAATCTGAAAACCTAAATTTTTCGCGGTCACATTACTTCCTTTACTTCGTACAAGGAAGTAAAAGAGGGTTTGTTTACCAAAGAATTTTTAACGAATTTTACTTTAAAAATTTCTATATTTAATTTCAATTTCCATACACGTTTCACCTTATGACTAATAATTATATATATATATAGTAAATGTTGTAGAAAGTTCTATATAATATATATATTGTAGAAATAGAACTTTCTACAACTTTTTTTTTTTTACAAATTTCAAGATTTTATTTTTTTGGTTGAAAATTTAGGATACAACGAAGTAAGTGGCAAATAAGTTTAATACTTTGCTAATACGAATAGCCGACCAAAAAAGTTTTAAATATTTTTAAAAGTTTCTTCATTGTTGTAAAAAATAATCAAATGTTTTTTCTAAAAGTTATTCTGTCATTTAAAGTCTTATGTTTAGAAAGATTTTTTTAAGTAACCGTTTTAACAGAAAACAATACTAAGAATAAATCATAATTTCTACGTAAAATTATGTGTGAATTCACATGTAATTTAATCATATAGATGTGTAAAATCATTTAATGTGTAAGATGAAAGCTCCTAAATTTGGTTTTTTGACGCCTCAGATGTTTTAAATAGCTTAGTTAGAACTTTTTTCTTTTTTTTCGTCGTCGGAGAGAAACCCTTGCGGGCCTACCCTAAAAACCCCCTCACACAACATGGATTATCGGGCCCACCTTACGTATTATCACAGCTCCCCATGTGTCTTTTCTCCATCCACACCTCCATTGCTGGCCCTACACCTCGAACTCATCAGGATCCTACGGTTTGTTTATTTTTATTAACCTTCACCTTGTGGCCGGGAACCTGTCCAAGGAAGACTCAGAGGTAATTATTCATCCCTGGACATCTTCCACCATCTTTTTCGGATGATCTTAACCAATTTAGTAGACACAACGTGCCGCGATGGTTCGGTTTGTAGTATAGTCCCAATGATGTTCTCTGACGAAATAAAAAATGCCAAAAACACGCAATAATCAGCCTATTTATCAACCAATTTTTTTTTTCAAAAATATTCTGGACAATATATAATTATTGACAGATTAATAAGATAAAAACATTTGTAAAAAATAAAAATCATGTACTTTTACTGCATGCAATGTGTTAAATTAAAAATCGGTAACTAACATAGGCGAAAGGAAAACTTTACTAAAAACATAAAAAGACATGTGATATATACTTGTAAATCAATTACTTTTTGTTGTGAAGAATGTAAAATTTATTTTGTTATTATTCTTTATAATTGTGTGAAAAGCAAAAATTTATTTATTCAAAATAATCGCATTCAACTTTATTCAAAAACTATCGCACCGTAAAGAGCTAGCGGACTTTTGCAAGAAATTCATGAACTTGTCAAAATCATAATTTTAGTGACAGGTCAAATTTTGAATTGTTATCTTTATTATACTACCCGTAATCCTTAAAACATTTCTGAACGTGTTGCATTCTTCCTCATCCCTAATTTCATTTTTCTTTCAGTACCACCAGTAGACACTTATGTAAATATCTTTACTTTTTGAATAAAAAAGAAAATAACGAGCTCGGAATAAGACAGAGGAAGAGAATTATACATAAACGCTCTTATAATCCATCTTAAACAAAAAAAAAATTAGAAGGAAAGAGATTATGCCGGCGAGATGAAAACTATTGTCAGTACACATTTAACAGAGAAATTGAGTTCCTCCTCACTGTTCTAAAGCGAGAGTTCCTATACGACTCTATGTCCCATGAGAGCCAAAGAATAGGTCAAGAGTGAATAAAATGTAGAATCCAATTCCAATTTAGATTTGTGACAGACGTTAAATTCTTCGATCTTACCCTAACTATATATATCCATCAAGAAATAAAATACTTTTATACGTCGAACAAATTTTTAATAAGATATTTTATCTAATGTATCTCATTTAAAGCACTACGTCTTATCGTCGATTCAAATTGAACTATTTGAATAAAAAAAGGATTGCATAGCGTAATCGATTCGTTATTTAAATTACAGTTATCATAAAGTAATAATTCTTGCTCCACTGGATGACTGATCCCATCTGTTTTCTGAATTCGTGCACATAGTACACGTAATATTTTCCAAATACCCAATCAACAAATACATGAGCATCAGAATAAAATTTTTAATACATACATACATACATACATACATACATATATATATGTGTGTGTGTGTGTGTGTGTGAGAGAGAGAGAGAGAGAGAGAGAGAAAATTGGTAGTGAAAGCATTGGATTAAACGTATTAATGTAGCTGAAAGGACACTTTTAATTAGATTTTGAATACTGTACCAATATGCAAGAGATTTTATTCTCTATGTATTTGAGAATTCTTCATTGTCCCATTGACTGTGTTCATTGAACGGGGCTAGTGTGTTTATATTCGTGTATCTGATTGTTCTTACAAAATTAACTTACTAAAACACATTACATTACATTATACATGTATGTATGTATGTTTATGCACAGTTTTTAACTCTTTTATATAAAACGTATTTTTAAATAAATTATTATTCTTCAAGTAATTTTTGTTTCAATAATAAAAAATTTTGCTCTTTGATCCGTTTTTAAGTACATTTAGAGTACTTGAACGTAGAGATGAAATTTTTTCTGGCCTAATAATTTCGCGTATATAAATATATATATATATATTTGAATAAGAAAATTATTAAAGCATATGTAAAAATATTTTTTTTTTCTTTTTGCTTAAATTATTAATCACTACAAAAACTTTTGAAGCTTGTACATTGGAATATGAAAATTGAATTTTATAGCGTATGAAAAACGCCATGCCTGACTGGATTCGATCTCGGGCTCCCCGAATGAAAGGCTAAAACGTTACCGCTCCGCCATGGAGATCTTTACCTTTTAATTATTTTCAAATCAATATATAGAGTGTAACCATAGGATTGAGATGAGAGTTTGATACATTCAAGGTATACATTTTTTTTAGACGTTTCTTAAATTCAATAAGCGTTCAAGTCATAGTTATCTGTTTATTTAATTTGCAAGCACACTTAATATCTTTTTTCTTCAAAGAGTCAATTTTCAATAGTTTTCAGAGATTTAATTTAAATTATTTCTTACAGTAAATTATTCTACTTGTATGAAATCATTTTACTTAGTTCTTTGATTTGAATCTCCGCTTCATAAATTTTAAAGTAAATTTAGCTTGACGTGTCAAAAATAAATATAAATATGTTTACAAATTTATATTATTATATATAACGTATAATAAAAAATATATTTTTAATATAAATAAATGCGTAAGCTTACTCTCTGTCTTATCCATTCCTTTCTTATGACCGGCGTGACAGTTTTTAAAATCATCTAGTCTGAACAAAGTAATATCGACTTCCTTGCTGTAGGTATATTAATATAGTAATTGCACTTAATCATGTAATGTAAAATTTACCATGGAAACAGAAAATAACTATTGTTTAAATTTTTTAGGCATAAAAATATACAATAATCTATATATATAAAAATGAATGTTTGTCTGTCTGTATGTCTGTTATGCCTTCCTAAACCGTTCATCCGATAGCTATGAAACTTTGGGAAATGGTTGGACGCATGCCAGGGAAGGTTTCTGAATCAGTTTGGACCCGCTAGATGGCGCTGGCGTCGAGATATTTCGAAAAATTGTATTTATGGTCCGATTTGCCTCATATTCAGAATACATTTTACTTATATGGAAAGAATTATCTCTGAAAAAATGAACCCGCTAGATGGCGCTGGGGTTGAGATATTTAGAAAAATTATATTTATACACCGATTTGGTTCATATTCAGAATATGAATATTAGTTACGTGAAAAGAAATATTTTTGCAAAAACTATATCCGCTAGGAGGGCTCGGTGTCGAGATATTTACGAAACAAATATACAAACAAACTTTTTTATTATATATATTTGTATAAAAGGCATGTTCGTATGTGTGTCCGCTAAAGACCAAAATACTAATGAACCGATTTATGCGCAGGCAAAAGGGAAAATGGAAAACGGGGAAAAGGTGGAAAGTGAAAAGGGGAAACGGGAAAGAGTAAAAAGGAAACTTTGAGAGGGGTGAGGGAGAAGGGTGAAAGGGAAGTTGGCAAAGAAAAAGGGGAGGAGAATAGGTTAAAGGTAAAACTTTTGAAGTTCAGTTTATCAAATTTTCAATTGTGTTCATTTAAACTCTCTCTTTCCCACTCTCTCTCTTTATATATATATATATATATATATATATATATATATATATATCAATAACGAAGCATTGCCGGGTCTGCTAGTAACATATAAGTCTATATGAAAGCAAATCGACAAACTAGGTTAGAATTCTTTGATTGTACTTTTTTCAGCGATAATATAAAATAATAGAATATTATTTTTGTAAATAAATAATTAAATTCATTAAAATTGCAGAATTTTGTATAAAATTTCTCTGCGAAGACACAATTAAACGTTTTATCTATGTAATCATCCGAATCATGTTTATAAAAATATAGTATTTGCACATCTGTAAAATATCCGTAGAAAACTATCAGAGAGTAGTAAAATACTGGTAGAGAGATTTTTAGGAAATATTATCGACCGCCTGGACATAGTACGAGAATATATTACAGCAAAACAGCGTTCACATGCTTTGCTATATTGTTTTGTCACTGGTTTCGCATTCATTGCTAAGCTATGGTTTTTCTTTTCTCTTTCAAATTCAATGTTACTTCTGTTCTGTTGCACAGAAGTTTAGCTGTTTGGTTTTGTATTCTGCAAATTAATATTATTATTTCTTTTTAAGAAACTATAATTTAAAGTTTGAGCCCTGTATTCCGATGATTTTATGTTCCGTATAGAATCTTATTTTTTAATTAATTATTCTATCGGGATATAAAAGAATTTTTATTAAAATATAATACGAAAGTCGAATGTAAAAAAAAAAAAGATAAATAGATCATTTAAGACCACCGTGCAAAATTTTAAAGACTCAACAAATCTTTATTTCTTTTTATTACTTGATTTCGTCGCATAAGCTTTAAGCTTGTGTATGTGATATGAAAATGGAATTTTGTAGCTTATTAAAAATGCCATGCCTGAACGGGATTCGAACCAGGAAATTCCTGATGAAAAGCAGAGAAACTTAAGATGAAAATCTACACGATAGAAATGTTTAATTCAACATCAAATAAGTAAATAAATCTACCTATATGAACTCTGCATTTATCCTTAAAAATATTGTTATTTCTAAGATATCTAAGTATTCGTTTAAAAAAATAACAGAGATAAATATGAAATGTGAAAAAAAAATTATAATAGGTAAAAAATAAAGATTAACAATTACTATTACAAAATTTTAACGTAAAGTAAAGGAAAATAATAAATATCAAATAAAGTTAAAAATAATTAGTTCTACAGGATTTATCCTTTACTGTTCTGTGTTACTGTCCTGTTCTTTATTACCGTCTGTATTATAGTTATAAAAAAAAAAAACTAAACAACTACAAACTAAACTAATACAAACTATGTTTGTATTTCCGTTCGTATGAATGCACACATATATATGTGCGTCGCATTGTGTTATTTTTGGCCTTATATTTCAGAGTTGACCATACCGATTTTCTTCAAATTTAGCTCAAATATTTTTATAAATGGGGCATTTTTATTATTATTTTCAAAATTCGTTGAGTGGAGAATATCGCGAAAAATCAATTTGGGATTCTCTTGAAAGGAATTTTAGAGAAAACTTTTTTTAAAGCAAATTTGTTATCTACAATGTATACATAAATAATCAAAAACAATTATTCTTCAATAACAACCCGGTGGGTTCGCAATACCGGGCTAGAATTTGTGAAAAAACCAGTGAACGGTGTTATCAAAAAGCAGCAAAATTACATCGTGTGTGGAAGAAATTATGAAACCATTTATAATAAAATACATGCATTTACATAGAACACTATTATTTAAATTATGTAAATTAACATCACATATCCATTAAATAATGTAGCCATTAAAATGAATAGAAAAAATATAAAGTAATAATTTTGGTTACTTTGATTATAACAGCATTTTTACATATTTGTTCTTTGTTTATCATAAATCTTTATAATATATTATTTTGTTTTAACTGGTTATTCTAAGAAACATTGGATATTTTCAAAACGAAAACTTTTAACTAACATAAATTTTTTAACTTCTATAACTTATAATTTTTCCGTCTCATTGGCCATGAACTTGGCTAATTGTTGTAATTTTGAACTAAAACATGGTATATGCATCAACTTTTTGTAGTTGGGAATATAAATATGCAAAAAAAAAAATCAAATATATAATTTTGTTTCAAAGCTTTTAAAAATAAATGACAAATACTTGTCACCTTTAATAGCTTAAATATTTTATTACTCCTCCGTATATTCCTGAACATTAAATTTAATATTAAAAATAATAAAATGTACGTCCTCATTTCAAGATGTAGAATGTGGAGTGCCAAAAGAAGTGTCCTTCTTCCCTTGTTTTTCTTATTGTTTATTAATTATTTAACACGATATATTCAACCGTTCATTATTACCCTTTTTTCTCTCTTTTTTCCCTATTTAGTCTCTGGGAATCACCATCAAGTATTACTTCAAAGGATGAATGAGGATGATATATGAGTGTAAGTATAGTCTTATGGTACCTCAGATAGACCATTTTTGAGATGTGTGGTTAATTGAAACCCAATCACTAAATAACACCGGTATCCACGATCTAGAATTCAAATGCGTGTAAAAGTAAATTACCTTTGCTAAGATTTGAACGTTGAATTTCTTGACTTCGAAATCGGCTGATTAGCTAAGATGCGTTGACCACTAGACCAACCCGTTGGGTTTCATTATTATCCTGTTTGAAGACATGTTACATCTGTAGACAAAGGTAATTATTTAAAAGAACTTAAAAATTCTACATTAGCAGTTGAAAAATTTATTTACTGGAAAGATTGTAGCCATTTAACGTTAAATATATATATACATATATATATACAGAGTCTGGCAGAATGATCTGACTATTCTGCACTCATCGTTATGTTGGCATAATTATCATTGAGATGGCTGGACCACTGTCCAGCCTAGCACTAATCATACCATTTTAGTTGCCATCATGAGTCGTTGAACATCGTTCGTTTGTGTTAGAAGCCTATTTTAAAAATAACGGTTTCCTTATCAATACGCAGCGTTTATTTCGCAAACATTTTAATTTAAATCGAAACGCATCTATTCCCAGTAGAAGTTCAATATTACTGAATATTCTTTGTTTTGAAATCTATTTTTAAATAAATCACATACCTCTTGTTAAAATCGAACTGTGTTACCGTACCCGTAAATCATCAACAGAGTTATTCTTTCGGTTTCACTTAAAGAAGGCATTGTGTTATTTGAAGATTTAAAATATTTAACGAAATTAAATAAATGAACGAGAAAACTAATAAAAATCTCACCAAGCAAAACAAATTTGAACCACTAAGCCTACAACTTAAATTTTACTAGCACTATCAAATTTTACCATTACAAGTATGTTGAAGTAAAATAGTGAAATGAGGAGTTAATAAGTTGCATTGTTTCAACGTAATACAAACTGCATTGTTGTAAATTAACTGCTGATTTACTCACCTAAATTTGTAATATATTTTTTAAGTAAGTATTTCCAGATGATTTGTTTCATTTACGATAATTACCAAATATCGGCTGATGTTAACGCTGGTAGTTCATTTTTCTTTACAAAGTATTATCAGTTGTAATAGTCATTTAATTTATGTTGTTAATTATTACAAATTATTTATTAATATCAATATTATAGCGCTGTTTAATGTTCGTTATTGTGTACATTATGAATGTAAAATGCAATATAATTTAACAGTCAGTCCGTTTTACTGTTAACACGATTTTGCATTTTTGCACGTCATTGCTGATTTGAATGCTTATAACTCGATAACAAAGGCATTAACAGAAAAACGGATTTCACCAATGTTTTTCTGGTAAAATATATTATACGAAAAGTTAGAATTGAATTTAATTAAAATATTAATTTTAGTTGATCGATACACATATACGTTACGCACATATATATTTTTTTTGATTAACATTCACATTTATATTTAATTACCACAACTTTTCAAAAAATCAACAAAAAAATCTTATATTTATCGTATCTACGAGTACATGACAGTTGTCATGTACAGTACATGACAGTACATGACAGTACATGAATAGTAAAGTTACGAAAACAACAAAAAAGTGCTAAATAAAATAACCATTAAAAAACAATTAAACAAAATACCTGACTGCTAATTGTACACATCTACTTTGAATAATAATGAAACCAATAAATAAATAGTTAAACAAGGTTTTCTTTCTTTTCTTACAGACATTTTTTCAGGAAAGAATAATTTACTCAATGATATGAAATTTAATATTATTTACACATTTTATGTAATGTTCAGGTGTCTGTTACTTTTAACAAAGTGGAAGGTATTAAAGTCACCATATCATATAACCTATACAGGTACCGGACTACAAGATAAAGTGTAGAAGTTATATTAAATTTCATATCGCCGATTGTCTTACTATATCTTCCAAAAATGCCTGTAAGAAAAGAAAGTAAACCTTGTTTAATTATTTTTTGTTGGTTTTTCATTATTATTCTAAGTAGGTGTGTACAATTAGTAGTCGAGGTTTTGTTTTCTTAATAAGAATGTTATTTGTGATTGTTATCCCTAGGTATCCCATGTTTACTTTATTTATTGATAGAGGCATACAAGTACATATAATATACTTGTACGTATAAGGTAAAAACTGTTGAGAAAAAATCCCTTTCGGCACTCCGGAAGGCGGAGTTAGATTTCATCAGTGCTCAGTAGGGGATGAAAAAAATGTCCAACTTAAAGTTAAGAAAAACTTCAAATTTACTCAATACGACAATGATTGCACGTGAAAAAAGTTTCACATGTTCAGCGTACGACAAGCCCATCTTCTTACAATATTGGCCATCCCTTGCCGTAAGGGTTGGTCTTATCAAAAAATTGTATCAGACAAAAGTTTTAGAGGACTAAACCGATTCGATATTGTGCCTATTAACTAAGGTACGATATTTTTTTATCGGTCATGTAACATAACATCGGAGGTCGTGTGACATACCGTGAGATTGAGGCATCTTTGGGCTTTAGTATGACAAGCATCAATAATATATTACGTGATCATTGGCCGTAACAAAGATTTGTTCGCGTTGGATCCCGCATAATCTGACAAAAGCTCAAAAGAAGGTTCGTGTCGATTGGTGCAAGGAAATGTTAAAAAAATACGTTCAAGGTGCATAAAAGGCTGTGTATAACATCTATGCAGGTGACGAAACATGTAAACTGCAATCGACTGTATGGCTCTTCCAAGACGAGCCAAATCCAACAAACGTTGTTCGCGGAAGAAGCACATCGAAACAATAGTTGCCTGTTTCTTCGGCATTATCGGTCACGTGGCGACAGTGGCATTAGAGCAACGTCGAACGGTCGATTCTGAATGGTATACGACCATTTGTTTGCCAGAAGTGTTCGGAGAAATTTGGAAAAAGTCGAAGAGGCGAATCATTCATCATGGCAATGCGAACTCTCACTCATCGAGTCTAACATAGGAAATTTTGACCGGCCAAAACATCGAATTGATGGGTCATCCGCCGTACAGCCCTGATTTGGCACCCAATGACTTTTTTTTATTCACGCACATCAAAAAAAAAAAAATTACGTGGTCAACGATTTTCGACACCCGAATAAGCGGTTGTTGCATTCAAAACTCATGTTTTGGAGTTACCTCAATCGGAGTGGAAAAAGTGCTTCGAAAATTGATTCAAACGCATGCAAAAGTGTATTGATCTTTATTAAGAATATTTTGAAAAATAATAAAACCAATTTCGATCATAAATATTTGTTTTTTCATTATTAGTCCAGAAATTTAAATAGAAACCCTAACATAGATCGGAGAAAATGTATTGCAGTATTTATTGATGGTAATAGGCGACAACTGTAGAGAACAGTGGATTTCTGAAAAAATTGAAAGATGTCTTATAGCAAGGACGAAATGGACGCACTGCTTCCTTCACTGACGTACTCTTGCCACAAAAAATATGCTGGAAAATTTCAAACAAATTCTTTGTGAAGCAGTAAAAATGGTTATTTTATTAAATGTCGATCATTAAAGAATAGGCAGTTTGCTAAACTATGCGATGAAACGGGTGAAAGAAAAGATTTCTTCTGTTCCATACAGAAGTCAGATGGTTGTCGCGGGGGAAAGTTAACCCGATTATTGGGATTTCGAAATTAATTAATATTTTTCCACGATAAAAAAATTCTCAATATTTTTACATAATAAATCAGTGTTATATATGTTGCTGTTGATTTACTTTGCTGATGTATTTCCGCATTTAAACGACTTGAATGTGAATTTATACGGACTTGATAAAAAGCATTTCATTAGTGAAAGACAAAGGCCATGTTTTTATTAAGAAGCTTGATATTTGGATTATTGCCTTCAATGCAAAAATGTTGTTATATTTCCACTCACTTCCGATCATATTAAGAAAAATTTGGATGAAAAAGGTATTATTATTCACCACAGTTTGAATGCATGAAGATGCATTTGCGTGAGCTAAAAATTCAGTTGGCAGAGTAGTTCCCAGAAGATAAAATGATTTCTTGAAGAGATTGAACTGAATCCATTAAATAAATGGAAATGTTGTTGCAACTGCTAAGTTACCGGTTGAAATTCACGACCAGCTAATAGATACGTCTGCCGATAAAATCTTACTGTAATTCACACCCGAAGATTTAGGTACGTTTTGGCTTGCTGGTTGAAGTTTAGTCACATAGCATTGAAAATATTATTTTCATATTTTTCGATAACTAACCACCTTTTATTTCCATATCACGTTCTATGTTTTAAGTCAGCATTTCTTGACAGTTATACAAGGTTGTGTATATTCGGTATGACGTGTGCTTATTTTGTTATACGTTTTATTAACTGTACACAAGAAACTGGTCCAGAGTATGATTAAATCTCTGTAAAAAGCGATAATAATGTACAGAAAAGCACACCTATGTGAAGGTAAAAAAAAAACAATATACTATATAACTCAAAGGTGATAGTATCCGAAATTATTAGGAAATTTTGTTACGTAACAGAAATGAAGTATAAATCTGTTTATACGTTTCAAAACGTAACACTAAGTTGTAAAAAAATAAACCAAGCTAGAAAATTGTAGAAAAAATTGATATTTTCGATAAAAATTTCCCTTATTGATTGTCAAAATGTCCCAAAAATAATTGATAAAAAGGTACGAATTGTAAATAAAGATCTACATTGTCGAAAAATAAAATTTTATCAATTGTAAAAAGCGATAATTTTCATTTACATAAATCGCGGATAGGATTCCACACATTAATTTGTTAAAATAATTAATTACGTTAACTCTTTTATTTAAAATTTTTGTGGTTGTGTGAGTAATTAAGGGCTAATATAGTAATAGAATGGGTATTGAAAAGCTTGTTATGTGAATCAGTCTTATTCTGCTGCCTTCCAATCAGGATTCAGTAATTCAAAATTACTAATAAACAATTTGTTGCGAGTATATATTCTTTTTTCTGTTAGCCTCCGGAACCACCGTAAGGTATTACATCAGAGGATGCATGAGAATGAACTGTATGAATGTAAATGAAGTGTTGTCTTATACAGTCTCAGGTTGACCGTTCCTGAGATGTGTGATTAATTGAAAATCAACCACAAAAGAACATTGTTATCCAAGATATAGCATCAAATTCGTATAAAAGTAACTGCCTTTACTAGGATTTGAACCTTAGAATTCTCGACTTCGAACTGTTTGTTTTTAAATAAAAGGTTTTAAGAAACCCCTACATATATATCGTTTATTTTAGTAAGGAATCTTATCGGAAAATTTTTATTAAAATCGGGAAACGCGTTTCGTCGTAAATATATTACAGACGAAATGCAATATGATTGAGCTAAAGAGAATTTCTCTTCATTCAATCGGTGATTTAAACATTTTAAAATGGTTACTATTTTGAGATTTTTTAAATGAAAAAAAGCCGGCAAAGGATTTATAACTTTTCCGGCTTCGGATTTTTATTTCAAATATGCTGCCATAGGGTTTTTAAAAATATTAATGAATTTATATTAACGATTTTGGAAATGGAAATTAAATTATATATAAATAATAATGTTTGTTCAAAATCTTAAATCTCCAAAAGTTCTTCAACGATTGCGTTGGAATTTTGACACAACATTGCATTCGAATACGCGCGTGTTTTTGTATGCCTACTATTTATATACCTAAGATGTCACACCTGTGACAGGTAAAAAAATGCTTTATTTGAAAAAAGCACTATCTGTTGGACGTAAAATCAGCACACGCTATACTAAATATTTTACGATTCCATTTCAGTGTTTCCAATATGTGTATCCGCTGTAGACTAAAAAACTACTGGACCGATTTACGCGCGGGGGAAAAGAGAGAAAGGGAAAAATGGAAAAAGTAAAAGGGAAGAAGGGGAAAATGGAAAAAAGAAAAAAGAGAAAACGGGAAAAAAGAAATGGAAAGGGAAAGGATAAAAAAAGAAAAAGGGAAAGGTAAAAGATGATAAGGAGAAGAGAAAGGAGAAAGTATCGAGAAGGGAGAGGAAAATGGGAAATGGGAGAAAGGGAGAGGGGAAAAGGGGGATATAGAATATGGTAAGAATGAAATTAGGAAAGGGGGAAAAGAAAAAGGGAAAAGGGGAAAATGGAGAAGGTGAAATGGAGAATGGGTAAAAGGGAAAGATTAAATTTTGTGAAGTTCCGTAATGTTCATTTTGTTAATGTTTTATCAAATTTTCAATTGTGTTCATTTAATCTATATATATATATATATATATATATATATATATATATATATATATATATATATATATTTGGAAATTTATAAAAGACTAATCTAATAAACGATTAAGAAATCCATTTCCAAAACTTCTGACGATAGAAACTTTAGAAACAGATTTTAAAAGATCTAAGGAATGATTTCCTTAGAATGTAGATTTTGATTTACCACTCACACTGTTCATCAGTTGTTTGCAATTCATTAAAAAAAATATATCTTATGTGGATACCACATGACTTCCTTGTACGCCTATTAAATTAGATATACACAATTTTTTTAAATGAAAATTACATAAAATTTTATTTCATTAATAACTTCTGAAATTTTTTTATTGTTATTGAATTATTATTTATTGTAAACATTTTTTTACAATCAGAGGTTACTAATTATTAATAAATCAATATATTTAAATTTAAAAAAAATGGAGATGAAGTCGAATTCGAACCGAGTGCCTTCCCCTTATAAGATCCAAATAATTCATTAATTAAAATTTTATTTGGCTATAACTCTGGAACCAATGAAAATAAGTACCTCTTATGATATATCGTTGAAAGCTCTCAATGAGGGCTTATTACTGCAATTAAAAAAAAGTCCAACGTACAATTTTTTTGGATTTTGGGCTTCTTTGGACACTTTAGGTCCAGTCGATTGCAATTAATAGGGGAGGTGCACAACTAGATGTTACAAAAGTCTTAAATACGAAATTTTAACATTCTTATGTACGTACGTGTACAGACGTGACGCCGAAACTAATCAAAATGTTTCCGTTGAAATCTGAAAACCAAAATTTTTCGTGATCGTAATATTTCCTTTACTTCGTACGAGGAAATAACAAACCTTTAGATAGATGTTCAATCACTAGATGATAGATGACGCCGAATGCATCAATGTTTGTTTACTTGTAATTTTACTTAGGTCTTGATTTTAAAATATGCAGAAAAGTATATTTTTACGAAATATGATTTCTTATGGTTTTTGACCTGAAAAAGTCAAACAAAATAGATCCCAGAATCGTATCTGCAGTAGTTTTTGAGAAATATGGGGTAAAAACCAATAAATTGGGGTAAGAAACCTTGTTTTTTATGTTTGACGTACAATAACGTTGTTAAATCGGTAATAAACACATTACTTAACACCCTAAAAAATTCAGTACAACCTCATTTCACCGGGGTAGCTGATATCCGAGCGAAATGTTTCACTAGTTGTAACTCGCAAACGAAGCATTTTAGGATATATCTTTATATGAACTTTTTTCATTATTTTCACAAGTAAAATAGATTATGAAAATCCCGAGAGAAATTCATGATACACTCTGTGTTTATATATATATATATATATATATATATAAAATTTAAAGTTTTAATGTTGATGCAGTCTGGAAATATTTATCAGAATACTGGATAACATACAAACAGATGGCGTAACCAGTCTTGATGCTTGGTGCTAGGGCAGCAACAGCCGCAGTTCGAATCATTCTATCTTTTTAGCAAAACATTTGATTCATTACCCAACAGCGAATGGGCCTTCGTACATTTTTTTGAAATTTTAAACACCTCAATGTATAGGTAATATTTTGAACATTATTACATTTTAAAATTTAATTTGATTTAATTATATATATGTTATGACAAATTAAATTGGTTGGCTGAAAAAGTTTTAATTAATATCCAACCATCTTCCGTAAAAAAATTTGTTATTACGCATATTTCAAAATTGTTAACGTGACAAGAATAACAGAAGCGCTTATGTGAAGTTGGGAATTGTACAATAGTAAGCCTACACGTAGAATGGTATTACATGCAAATGAAAATTTATTACCTTCATTGAGTGCTATGTTCCATTTTATTTTCAAACAGATATTCAAAAGTTAGTTCAAAATAACGATAAAATACTCTAAATAATGGAACTGGAATTGCAGCACAAACTAATTATTATTTTTAATATTTGAACAAAATAAAACTATTTTACTTAAAGATCCAGCCACTTTACAAGAAATATTTGAATTTCCAGGTTAGGAATCAGAATCGTCATCGTAATCGCTGTCACTTTTACTATCTTTGTGTAAAGCAACAATAAATGATTCCATATTACTGATAACAATGTGATCTTGTCATTTTTTTTTAAACCTCTAGGACCACCATTAAGCATTGTTTCAGAGGATTGGATGAATGACAAGTAGCGTGTATATAAATACCATGCCTGACCGGGATTCGAACCCTGGACCTCCGGATGAAAGGCCGAGACGCTACCACTGAGGGTGGCTGTCATATATATTCAGCTTCTGTTTCCTTAACTTTACCACGATATACCTTCTAATTTTTTTCATTCGTGTCGGACACTTTATTTTTACATATCCTTTGAACATCTTTGATATTAAAAGTTACGTTATGACTTGCTTCATATCCTTTAACTTCAGACCAAACCGTCACGGAGAATTTAAATCCGGGTGGTATGGAGGTAGTCGGAGTATGTCATGCTTCTTTTTTTTCCGTAAAAGTTCGTCAAATACATACACAGTAAAATTTTCCATGTTTAGTTTTACCAATTCGTACGACTCAAGTTTCAGCATTAAGAAAGAATGAGGAACAGAATTCTTCTTCAATCACGTAATCATATCT
Source organism: Lycorma delicatula (assembly GCF_047948215.1). Taxonomy (NCBI): domain Eukaryota; kingdom Metazoa; phylum Arthropoda; class Insecta; order Hemiptera; family Fulgoridae; genus Lycorma; species Lycorma delicatula. The sequence goes on along the minus strand of NC_134463.1, from coordinate 112,616,816 downwards.
TATTTTTCTTAAATTGGGAATTGGTGAGTTTTCTAAAAAGGCATTGTAATAGGATGCGTTTTCAGAAATTACGACAGAATTATCGGGAAAATTTGGAATTAACATCTCTTATGTCCATTTTACATAATTTTCCGCTTTCATTTGACCTCTGCAATCAGAATTCAAACTTTTAAACTTGCTTACTAAATTATTTGAAAACTATGAGACAGAGCAAACAATTTAGCTATATTGTTTCTTTATATGATTCTAAGAAAGTTGACTCATTTCCCGAGTTATAATACTTAGCTTGTCCGTGTTTATTTTTATAATAAATAAAATCACGATAGATTATATTCTATATATATATATATATATATGTTGGACAGTTATAAAATAAAGTTAATTTATCATTTAGCATTTGTCAGCTGATGTAATTATAATACGTGTTGAGAATAATCCTACATTTTTATAATATCTAAAAATATACCTTAACAATTCTTTTCACGGAAAAATATTTAATCATTTATAAAGTATAAACAGCAAAATTAAAAATACTTCGAAGTAATCCATAATATCATCCAGTAACACAAAATAATTTGTATTTATATGAAAGCAATTTGCTACTGCGCGTGAAAACTAAATTGAATGTTTTCAGTTTGGATAACAGGCACTGTACTATCCGTCGTAGTCTAAGCTTCAAGATTCATTGCAGTAGCTAAACATCCTTCAAAAATTTTCCATGTTTTTTTTTGTATTTTTCACTTAAAGGGACGGTCTGGAAATATGGAGATTGAAGAAACGCCCTTACTCAAAATTTTGACCGATCATTATATTTTCCTTTATAGTTGTAACTGTTGCAGGATAATTACAGGACAAAAAATATATAAATAGATAAAAATATGAGAAAAAAAGCCTGGTCAACGGTGAACATTTAAGAAAAATGTTAATCTGTTATAATTAGGACAACTTGAAGAATATTCTATAACGTTTAAAGGTTGATTCAGAAGAATATGAAAGTGTGGGTGGGAAAAAGAAAGGTCGTGTATATGTGTGTGTTGATGGAGATAGATTGGTAGTAATAGAAGCCCATATTATATATATTTTATGTACTTATACCCTCCGTACAGACGTATTGTAACCTTTTAAATGTCAAGGATTTTTTTTTTTTTAAAGTGAAATGTATGTACTTATTACAATCTTTCCAGTAAATTTTGTAATCTATGTACAGATTTTTTATAGATAATAAGATGTTAATATAAAACCTAACTGTTAAATAAACATTAAGATTATACATATATATGTATATATTTTTTTTTATTGCGAGAAACAAAATATGTTGTAGATAAATCATTATTTAATATTATCAACCTGTTTGTTACTAACAGAAAATGAGGATTCGTATTTAACTTAAACATGTACCGGTAGAGAGCAATACAAACGCAACTGGTCATCATTCCCGGATTACGCAGTAGCGTAGCAGGCAGTGCGGTCATAGCATTAATATTTTATTTTATGTAATTCATTTCATTTGTGCATCTTACGTAATATAATTATGCACTACAAAATGCATTAAGCGTTTTTTCCACTTTCTACTTAGAAAAGGAAAAAAAAAAAAATAAAGAAAGGAATAAAAGTAAACTTATTCAAACATAAAAAATTTTTAATGTTTATTTCTTGCACTAATTTTTAACTAATTAATCTCTTTTTATTTCTCTTCCCCGTCCTGTTAAATGCTCCTATTTTAAATATCTAATCTATCCCATCCTTTGAGAAACATTAACTGTTTTTAAATTAACAAAAATCAAATATAAATCACGGTAACTATTTTACATATATATATATATATTAATAATAATAATATAGTATATATATAAAATTAATAATCGTTTACTACAAGTGAAAAAACTTGTAGTTAGTGGTGGGTTGCCTCTATAGGGGGCTAGACAGTAAAGGCAGGCTGCTGCCACGACAACTTGAGGTGACCGAGTGATACATAATTGCCGGACTGGTTGCCTTAGGGGTGTTTAAATTAGAAATAAATAAAAAGAAAGTGAAAAAACTTTGAAAGACTTTAGATATATGCGCATTTCGATGCTAATAAATAATAATTAATAGCTATTAAAAAGGATCCAACATTCTATATATACACATAATAAATAACTATTTAAAACTCTCTAGGTCATACAACTATTTAATAATATCTAATACAAAAACTATCTATCAGCCTATCCCATATCTTACAAAAACGCTGTAATAAAAAATATAGCTAAAAGAGTTTTAACATTTACGGACTCAGTCGATAGAAGAAAAATAATTGGGGTAACAGAAAATATTTTAATAAAAATATCTACCCTACAAAATTTATTAACAGCATTTACCGAGGTAGCTTTTATGAACTGTGCAGTTTTAATGATAACAACATCGCATCCAGGAACAGCATGGCAGTTCCTAGATGCGATGAAAACGAATAACAACCGTATATAACCACTCCATATGTTCAAAATTTATTGGAAAAACTTAAAAATTGTATGAAACAAGAATTCAAAGTTGTATTTAAAAACTTTAACAATTTTAACTGCCTTTTCTCGAAATTAAAATCACCAATCGATAATCCAATTTAGTTCATGGTATTCAGTATAACAATTGCCACGGAGAATACACTTTTTTCTTTTTTTTTCTTTATGTTTAACCTCCGGGTCCGCAGTTAAGCAATTTTTTTCCGCAGAGGATGAGATGAATACTTTGTAGCGTGTGTGAAAAATGTCATACCTGACTGGGATTCGAACCTAGGACCAGCGGGTGAAAGGCCGAGACCCTACCACTTGTGCCACAGAAAATACACTGGAAAAACTTCTCATATATCTAAAAAGCGTCTAGAAACCCATAAGTATCGAAAACATGAGGTTACTGCCCTGTCAAACATGAAACAAATTTAAACACGGTTTTAATTTCGAAAGAGTGAAAATTTTATATTACGATACAAATATTACAAGGAGGTTAATACTCGAAATGATTCATATTTTCGAATGTAAAAATTCCATACACAATAGAACTGATATTAATGGATTAAGTAGTATATATTCTAATATAAATTAATATACTTCATTTAATAACAATTTATTATGTTAACCCTTAACTGACATGGGGAAAAAAGATCTCACATCTGGCATGGTGGGGTCTTTTTAGCCCAAGCTTTCCCTACCCCCGAAAAAGTGGTATACTAATAACTTTTTTTAATTATTTATCATTCAAATGCAAGTATATTTTAACGGGTAATCGTAAAAAAAACCGTATGTAGTAGTAAATACGTTTTATATTAAATTTTACAATGGTGGAGACTGTTAGGATATGTAAAACATGAAGATTCATTAAAATAATAGTGCGATTTGATGAAAATATATTTAACGTTTGGCTCTTCATAACAGTCCACTAAAGGGCGTAAAAAGAATTAAATATGACCCAAATACCTTTCAAATCCTTCCAAAGGCAAGCCGATAAAAATAAAATAATAGAAATTCAGAATCATCCAAGCATATTCCAGATTATACTTAACATTATCCGCCCCAAGAGATTACTTCAGTAACTAACCAATGAAAATAGCATATTATTTAACCAATCATGCGTACGAATACGATTGACCAATCAGAAAGGCACTACTTTCCACCAATCACAACTGTAAAATGTGTTTCTCTCAAGAAACTGTACCCAAACTCAAGGATGGAAGCCCAAAGTTTGTTCCAAATATTTGACCAGCACTGGAACACCAGTGCCCTGACACACCAGTGTTAGAACACCCTCCCTATTGTCCTGACCTTGCTCCATGTAACTTTTTGCTGCTCACCCAGCTGAAGAACAGACTGAAAGGGAGACGTTTTGTAAGCAATGATGACCTCCTAGATGCTTCGGATGATGAGTGTGCCCAGCCATCTCTGATAAAACATGGCAGGATTTCTTTTAAGACTGGTTTTGAAGGATGGAGAATTTATAATGTGTGGTGGAGTTTTTTTGAAAAATGATAAAAAATAGTCATATTGCAAAATTTTCCTAGTGTCCTCAATACTTCTTTTGCCCTCTTGAGGATTGAGATTCAGACCCTATGCAACTTTATAATCAAGAGATATTAAATAAGGAATAAAACATCACTTAGTTATAAATATCACTTCCAGTACCATTGTTGTATAGAAACTAATTACACTACTAATTGTTAAACATATCAAACTCTTTAATTTTTGTAGGCTGTTGCCTTCTGGGTGGCTTTTAGCTACCAAACTAATGCTGATTAAAGTTTGGTAAGATATTAATTGGAGTTTACATCATTCTAGGTTTCAATCCCTATTTCTATAAAAAATCATTTTGCCAGCTCTTAAAAACTAGTAGCTTAAATTATTTTGCTGAGTCCTTTGGAAAAAGTGTGTTGATTCTAGTCTGTATCTAGTTAAGGATCGCTCTTGGATATTAACTTACTTGCTTAGATTTAGTTCTTTTTTATTTAAATTGCATTTTCTTAATGAATAGATGAATAATTACTGGGCTTATTCTGAATTCCTCCTCTTGTCTGTAGTCTTCTATAAGTGCACTTTTATGCATCATTCCATTAGATCATTCAATTAATTTTACGTATTTCTAAGATCACTGGGATAATTACATAAGCTTGTAAATATGTTAGTGTTCTCATCCTTAACAAGATCACCAGTCATTAAAGTACAAACACTGAAAAAGATATCATCTCCTTAGGGATATTATTTATTTTGCCAATCTATATTTGTACATTTTTTAAGTCTTAAAATTGCATTACATGTTCATATTAACCAGATTGTAAAAACATATATCTTCTCATTATTCTGTAATCACAGAAAAATTGTAATCTCAATTGTTTTTCCATTCCTATGGGCTATGCAGTTGTTAAAGTAATATTTTAGGTAATTCCTAAATTAATAGAAGGGAAAAATCTAGTCTAATACAGATCATGTAGGGGGAAATGAAAAAAAACAAACAATAATGTAAAATAATAGCACATGTGTGACATGTAAAGACTGATCTAAAATTTTGGTCTGCTTCAAAGTATCACAATGATCCATTGTAAAGGGTAATTAGAAATCATATTTCATAGTAAATTATAAAGGTAATATGCATTCTTCACAGGTGGCAACATTTTAATTAGTGTTTATGAGTAATCAGTTTTCAGACTGTACTACAAAAGGTTTGTGAATATAATACATTCTAAAATCTAAAACATTTCAAATTATATGTTTTTCTTTTATTATAATTATATGTTAGTCGAGGTCTGTGTAAGTAAGTACCAGAAATGTAGATTTTTTATTGTTTCTGTTATATTTTTAAAATCATGTATCTATATATATATTTTTTTTAAAAATAAACTTGTGTCAACTTATTTGTATAAACTGATATTTTAAAAATATTATGTAAATAGATGCATACAGTTGGTAGAATCTTTATTTATTCCTTCAAAGAGAATTTAAACAATCATTGCCACATTTTGTTATTTTTTTGTGATACTCATTGTTAATATAAATGAATATTTAAAAAAAATGTTGAATAGTATCTCTTTAGTTGTACTTATTTGCTTTTAAGTTTTTATTTCATTTAATTTTATTATTTTTATTACTTTTCAGTTTATTGTATTGGGTTACTCATTGTTTTTTTGAAATTAAGTATTTATGTTCAAATGTATTTAGTGATTTTCTTTCCCTATATGAGACATTGTTATTTCAGGTATCAAATTAAAAAAAAAATAAGTTGGTAAATAGCAAAGTTTGCCCTTCGTGTCTAGCCACAGGACTCTGCCCACTGGACCATACTATGTTAATAAACTCATGCCTGTGAGAATAATTATGATGAATAAAAATTAAAGCCTGTTCAATTTATAAAAAATATCAGTATATTGTAATTTCTTCAGAGCAACAATTTGGTTTGTATAGGACCCAAAACTTTGAGTGATCTTAAGAATGTGGGTTTCAAAATAGTCTTTCTCCATATTTCTTCTAACTGGTTATCCATTCTTCATACAGGTAAAATGTATTTTGCCCACTTCTTAATATTATCTGACAATTGTTTCTTATTTAAGTAAGACAATTTAATTCTTTTAAGTTTTTGTATTTTAGTCACGTAACAGAGGCAAGTGTAGCCAGTCATGTTGCACTTACAGTAGTAACAGAGGAAGTGTTTTATTTGGGTTGGTTGAGCTGCTGCACCGCACACTGTTACACCCTTAAAAAATCAAAATTAAAAAAAACCCGAAAGTAGTTTTTAGATATTCACATGAATATTACATACATCAAAAATTAGGTTGATATCTTCATTTGTTGCAAAGAAATTAAAAAAAAAAAAGTTTTTAAAAAAAAATCAAACTTTATTTTAACCCTTATTTAAACTCAGAATTTCATAACATTTAGAAATTAGTTTTTGGATATTCACATGAAAATTAAAAACATCAAAAATCAAGTTGATATCTTCATTTGTTACTGAGAAATTAAAAAAGTATTCAGATTTAAAAAGATTCAAAAATCCATTTGAACCTTTTATACTTGAATTTCAAAAAAGTCTAGAAATTGGTTTTTACATAATCACAAAAAGATTGCACATACCAGAAATCAAGTTCTTATCTTCATTTGTTACTGAGAGGGAAAAAATAGTAAATTTCATTGTTAATTTTAACCCTTTAAACTCAGAATTTCAAAAAATCCTTTCTTAGTGTGCACTTACACCATAAGAACAACATATATACAGATTTTTATTGATTTATCTTCAGTAGTTTTTGCTGGGCACTGATGAATCAGTCAGTCATGACAAGTTGCTTTATAAGTACAGTTATATGTAGAAATATGATATGCATTTACAAGAAAGTTGAATAAGTTACAGCCTATTGAAGGATTAGGCAGCTGTGATTAAGTGAAGGATAAAGAGAAAAAAACTCTAGTGTGTGTGTTTTAACTTTTACACAGAAGAATCATTATGAGAATTAAAAAATAAATTAGAATATAAATAAATAGAGAAGAGAAAATAAAAATTTCAAATTCGCTGACACTATTCTTTTGACAGAAAGTAAAAATGAGAAAATTGTGAGTGAGGTGGTTTTATTGATAGGGGAGTTATTAATTTGAAAACAAATAAGAATAAAACAACATTAATAAAATACTACATAAAGGAAGATCATATTAATTGAATGTTAAGGTGAAAGAACTTAATACCAAAAATAAAAATAAAAATCTCTTTCAGCACGCTGGAAGGCAGAGGTAGATTTCACCCATCTTACAATTCCAGCAGTATTTTGGTCATCCCTTGCCGTAAGGGTTGGTCATATCAAAAATTGTTTCAGAGAAAAGTTTTAGGTAATGTTTAGAGGATTAACAACCACTTTAAACCGATTCAATACTGTGCCTATTAAGGGAGGTATGATTTTTTTTCTTTGAAACCACATTTTTTCCACCCGCTGGGCCAATGGTTGGTGATATCAAAAACCTTTACAGAAATAAGTTTTAGACTCTTATCCAAAGAATAGTAGGAACTTTAAACGAATGTGATATTTTACTTAATAAAAAAGTTATAGATTCTATTCTGTTTTTCCGAAAAAGCCTCCCCATTTCCATCCCATGGTCCGATTTTGGCTGTTAATGAACTCGACCAAGATTTTGGGTAAATTATTTTTAAGGAATAATTTCAAAGTGATCGACGCAAAATTACAGCAGTTATCGTGTCCACAAGAAAATGAAATGTATATATAAATTTATATATATGTAAACTTTTGAGCTGACAGTGGTTTTGGGGTCTGGGAGATGTGAAACGTGAAGATATGTTTGAAATTTTCCGAAAGTTGAATCATGGTACCCATTATTTAGGTAACTTTCTTATGAAATCTACCTAAAATTCTATGTAGGTAGTAAAATTAAAAAGGATGGATTTGTAAACACTGAAAGTAAGAAATGTATCAAAAGCAGTCTGATATGAACAAAAAGAGCTTTTGTGAAGAAAAATCTGTTATCAGGTGTAGATCTTAAAATTAGAAATTGCTGAAAATATTTGAATAGTGTATGGTTGCAAAATATTAACTGTAAGAAAAGAAGAGAATATAGAAAATAAAGATTGATGACAAAAAAAGTTTTGTTTAGTAAATTGTCAATCAATGTATGTTAAGTGAACACTTTATTCCATGTAAAATACAAGGTGTTTATAATTAATTGAGATATTCATTAAGCTATTAAATTTGGTTTTTTTGTTTTATTTTTAACACAGGATGTAGTTGCTGGTTTGTTGCTGGTGCTAGTTTTGATGATTCCACTTGTCCCTATGGTTGATAGTTTAGATCACATATTATTAACTAACAAGTGGACACCATTAGTTCTTGTTATTGTCAGCATATTGCTTATTGCTTATTATCCAAAAGGGAAAGGCCGCTGGACACCAACAAGGTATTGTTATCTTGTGTATTAATTTTAATCATAGAGTAAATATATAGGTCTGCAAAAAAAAAATATCGGGGTTTTAAAGTTATTTAATGTCTCTTAACCTTGATTTTAATATTGAACCACAAATAAAATGGAAGGTACCTCTTACAGTTTTCCCTACAAGTCTGAGGTCATCCCATACTTTAACAAGCATATCTGGAGTAATATAAGTGACAACTGTTTCAATCCTTTGCCTCAAATTGGGTAAATCAGTAGATGGCAGAGGGACATACACAAGATCCTTCATAAAAGCCCAAAGGAAGAAATCACATGTGGTCAGAACACGTGACCTTGGAGGTCACCACGAACAAGCTGTTATTGGTTCCGTACCAACCGATCCAGCAGTTTGGGAAAATATTATTCAACCAATCCTCTACAGATGTACTGTAATGAGGAGGTGGACCATCTTGTCATAAAATTCTCTAGTCTACCTTTGAGCCGAGGAAAGAGCCAGAAACATGGCATATCCAATTAAGACTCTCCTGTTCCGCTTGCTTCAGTAAAAAAAAGTCCCGTAAATTTGTTGTCAGGATATTGAATAGAAAACATTTAATTTTAGGGACTCCCTTTTGCATTGTAGGAGTTCATGATTTTTGGATTTGCAGTTACAGACATTGTTTGTTCATTTTTCTACTAAGATGAAATGTTAACTCATCACTAAATACATTATGATCAAGAAACTTGTCATCATGCTACAACATTTTGATTGCAAAGTTGGCATGCACATCGTAGTCTTCAAAGCCTGTAACAGCTGTAAAAGGTATGGATACATACGTTTCATCATTGTAATTGCTAATTTTCAGCTGACCTTCCTAACAGATATTTTAATTAAGACTATACAGGAATTACAACTATACAAGGGTGTCTCAGAAACCCTTGGTTTTCCCATTCTTTTCCCTTTATACTGATATCTGGTCATTTCAAACCGATTGTGCGATCAATGAATGTTATCAATCCGAGGACCACAATTAAACTTTGTATGGAATACATGTTGAACTGTAACTACAGATTCACATTTAACTAACTACAAAACAAGGAAGGCTTTCTGTTCAGTTGTTATCTTTGCTAGTGGCATTATCAAATGGAAAGGTAAGGGATTAATTTATGGCTTCATGCACATCTAAAACATTCTTTCTTCTCTTTGATTGTAGTCTTAAATCAACTCTGTACATCTTATCCAAGAGATCTTATAACAAATTAAAACACTGATACTGTTTTTTGTACATCTGGTATTTGTTTGTTTATATTGTCTCACCGTAAGCTCAAGTCCTATTGCAGTTTGCTATATATATATGTTATCCAGTTTTACACTAATCATCCCTGTTTCATTGTTGTTAAATGATACTCAATAAATCACTCAGAATTAAAAATTCATTGAAAGTAACTATTATATATTACTAGGTTAGAACTAGGATCATACAGTATTATAGAACAGTTGTAATAACAACTGATCTCCAGTGATGCTAACTTCTTATCCAGAATCTGGGTTAATCTTACTGTAAAAATTTGTAATGAGCACACATTAATGTTAACTAGTACATCCATTTTGTTATTTTAGTATACAAATGCTAGTCTAAAACTGATTTTAAATTTATTGTTTTCTTTTATAAACAAACCAGTTGTCATAGCAGAGCAGTAAAAATGTGGTACCACCAGAAATTTATAATCTAATTGAGCATCCATTCTGTTCAAAGCTGGTAAGTTAGCAATTGAGAAATTACTACCAACTAACTTAACTACAAGTTATTATCATGTCTGCCAACTGTGATGTTTGTAAGATGATATTTTGTCGTACAAAATGTTGCCTGATGTATTAAAACTTTTTAAAATTTTGTTTCTTACAAAAATCTTCAGAAAGATTAAGAAACAGCAGAAAGCTATTTTTATATCAAAAGAAAGGAGGTGAGAGACACCTGATCAAAATTATAAAAATAAATAGTATTGCCTTCTTTTTTCGTCTGGGCCACTAAGGATCACATTTGCATAGTAGTTTGGAATTTCTTTTGTTTTCCCAATATTTTTTCATTTTTTCTCTCTTTTGTTGTTTTTGTACCACTTTCTTCTTATACTCCTCTTAACCTTCTTCTTTGGAAACTTAGATTTTTGATTAATTTTCTAAATTTGTCTTTATTTAAACAGGTTTCTTTGGAGATTTTTAAAGTTTTAAGATTGTTTTCTACTTTTTTAAACCAGCCTTTGTTGAATCTATTTTTTTTATAAATATTTATTTTTAACTTGTTTATTTTTAAAAACAGCAACTTGTTTTTCAACTGATTTGGTTTGTTTCAAATTGTACCTTTTAAAAAATAATACTTATTTAAAAAATATTTCTGTTCGTAGAAGTTCTGAAGCATGTTGGTTAGATATTGTTGATATGTATTCTTTATTACTTTTAATCTCAATTGAGCATACCTTTATATTCATAAAGGTGTATACAAATATGAATATAATTGTATTGTCCAGTTGTCTTCATGGTGAATTGGTTTTATAAACTGCATTTTTTAAATTTTCTAAGTAAAAATATGTGTGAATTTTTAAAAGAAAGTGGTTATATTTATATCACATAAATTTATTATAAAAAAAGTAATAATTGAGATTTCAAGACATTGACTTAATTTATAAACTGAATAGTCTGAATTATTTTATTTTATTTATTGGACTATAAGAATATATATAATTTTATTAATATAAAATGTGACTATAGGTAAACTTCATGTAAAACAATGTAATTCCTCCAGGATATAAAAAAATTAAACTTTTTGTGCAAGGGGTTAGGTCTTACATGTTTCCACACCCAACATCCAACACTCCTGAAATAAATTATAATTAATTTTTTGTTACTAATATATTCTAAAATTTAAGTAACTAGTCATAAAAACATCCATGCAAAGTATATATATCCTCTTTTTTTATATTTCCTAGTTTTAATATTTACTTTGTAATTTATAGTAGGTAACATGAATTTATTATTCAATATTGATATTGTCCCCTTCAAAGTAGCCCTTCAGATATGCAACAAACTTATACCAAAACGTCTTCCTATCCTCATAACATTTGTAGAAAACATTTTTTTATATAGCTTAATTTCACTTAGTGAATTTTAAAAATTTATTTCTTATTGAAAATTGTTATCCTTTTAAAGTTTTCTAATTAGTGGGAACAAAAAAAGTCGCCAGGAGCCATGTCTGGAGAATACAGAAGCTGGAGCATCAGTATGGTGTAATCTTTGGTTAAATAATCACCAATTAATAGTGAAGTGATTACTGCGGGATTATTGTAGTGCAAAATGCGAGAATGATTTGCCCACATTTGTCATCATTATCTTTGGGTTGTCTTACGTAAACTGCATAAAACTACTGTTTAGTGACCATACTATCTTGTGGGGAGAATTAATAACGGATATTGCCTTTGTAATAAAAAAAAAACAGAAGAACCTTAACATTCATTGAAACTCTGCATGCTTTTTTTTGGATTTGATTCTTCAGAAAGCTTCCATTGGGATTAATCTGAGTTATCAGCGATGTCAGCTAACAGTTCTGTGATATTGTTTTTGTTAAAGATTTCAACAGTTGTGGAACAAAATTTGCTTACCCAAAAGTAGTTTATTTCCTACCCAAAAGTCAGCCAAAGTTGTTTTACATGAGCCTTAAGAGATTCTCACCTCTTCAGAAGTTCTCTAATAGCGATTCAATGGTTATTGGACACAATGTCCTTTACATTGATATTTTCATATGTTGATTTGATTTGGATGTCCAGCCCTTTTGTTATCTTCAACTTCTTCATGGCATTCTTCTTAAAACCATTTGTACCACTTGTAACCCTTGGAATTGACGTAACAGCCTCACCATTTCATTCGGTTTATTCCTTTTTAACACAAAATTTAATCTAAATTCTTTATTCGATAATTTTGAAACAAAATAACTCATAATAAAATATATCTTAATTATTAGGCTGCCAAATTTGAACTCTGCATCTAATATGGGTGAAAATATTGATATAATTATAGATAGTACTGTCATCATGTGGGAAAAGTACTAATTCAAACAAAAAAACAATGCAAAATAAAATTCTCATTTTTTTATCACTTCTTGTACATTTTATATTGTTACTTTTTCAAGCACCCAATTATTATCTTCTGCACACAAATCAATTAATAGGCTTACAACTTTACTACTGCTCTAACAGTAAATATTCCTTTAAAATGAGAAGTAAATTCATTTGGAAAATAGGTTTTCCACTTTAACAACATGTATAGAATCCCATTAATCAGGTAGATAAAAAAGTTAAGCAATTGAAAGCGAGGGAAATCAACATTATTATATTAATTAGTAATTTTTTTGAACTTGAAATTTTGTTCTAATATCTTTCTTTAAAACCTATTATAAGTGAAAAAAAAAATTCTTAGATTTACTTGGATCATTGTATAACATGGCAGTTATTTCAGTCTGTATGCAAATACAAATTATCAACTGGATAAATGTTTTTTTCATTCTTTTTACTTCCTTGTACGAAATAAAGTATCCAAAATTTGGTCAAACACAGGATCTTTTACAAGTTGTCAAATTTGTGGCCCAACAAAAATACCTTCCTTAAACTTTTGCATCACTTAATGAGTGAAATTTGTTTCTTAAGTACTTAAAGGGCTGACCTTCTCGGTTCATCATTTTGACAAAATTTTTCACCAAACCCAGCTTTATATGAAGGGGTGGAAAAAGAATACGTTTTGGGTCCACGAGAGGCTTGGCAACGACACTTTTCTCACTAGAGTTAAGGTTTCACTTAGTGTACCCCAGTTGCATTCCTAAGAGTATAGCGATGACTTTTAGATCACCACAGATTTTCCACTTGTGTTTAGCAAATTTAATTGAGTCTAGGAGGATTGCCATGTTTGCATAAGTCTCCTTCATGTGAACTGCATGACCATCAGGAATAGAAGGAAGATGGTTGCCATTATGGCAACTGTCTTCCTTCTTAAAGTAATACATCTTTCAAACTAAGCTTGGAGGAGTCTATAAATAGCCTTCACTCAGTTGGATTCATGATTCAAATTCAAACATTTCATTAAGCCATTAAGATCACAGCAAACAACAAGATTGTTTTTCTTCTAAAAAGAAAGCAGATCCCTATGACGATGTCTGTACTGTGAGACCCTGACATCATGTTGGAGAAGATTCCATTACTGTAGTCGTAATCCTAAAGGTTCTGCCTTCTCCTTTGACAAATCAAGGTCTCGAATGAGATCACTCAATTTTGTGTAACTCAATCTGTGTGGTTTATCATCTTTTTCATCAAAATCAGAATCATGGGATATGGAAGGCTTGTTGGGTTTTTCATCTTCCACACTGTTCATTTTTTACTTCAAGCTCATAATTTTAGAGTGGAGTAGGAATTGGTAAACTATCTGAATGTGAAATAGATTGAATAGCAGATGGAAGATTAGGGTATTGAACTGTTCCTCTTGTCTTCATTGACAATCCAGCCTTTATAGGTGAAGTCAAGCAAAAATAATAGTTATCTATATGGTTTGTATGTTCCTGCCAAACTATGGGCACAAAAGCCATATATTGTTTTTTTTTATTTTTCAGCCATTCTCATATAACTGAACAAGATTTGCAACATATATCTAGAGCGATCACTACTTATCCTGGTCCTTTACCTTCATATCAAAATAATGCTGATAGGCACTCTTCACAAGAGGTGTCAGATTGCATTTCTGTGATGAATATGTTATTTTGCCACAAATGTAACAAAAATTATTCACTGAGTTTACACATTTTTGTGGCATTTTCATTTAACAAATTTTTCCCTTCAAAAGCACTGAAAACCAGAAATTCTGCACTAATTACAACACAAACAATATGAAACTCACAGTCATAGCAACAGTAATAATGTTTACAACCTACAAACAATACCTGGAGAACGTTGTGTTTTGTCATATGTAACTGGTATGACAAGACCAAAAACAAAATTATTCCCAAAATAAAAACATAGATAGGTAAAAATTGACGTGTAGTGTAGCTCCAAAACAAGGCCTAATGGGTCATTTTTATGGTGTTTTGAATTCTCCAGATGAAAATACCTAAGAATAAGCTATTTTTGAGCCTGAACATTTTCATTGTTGGGCAGTGTTATTAACCTCTGATTGTAAAAAAACTTACAATAAATAATGATTCAATAATTACAATAAAAAAAAAGAAAAAATATCTGAAGTTATTAGTGAAATAAAATTTTATGTACTTCATTTAAAAAAAAATGTGTATATGTAATTTAATAGGCGTACAAGATAGTTATGTGGTGTCCACATCAGTTTTATTTTTGAAGGTTGGGAAGTTCTTTATTTTGCAGCAAAAATTTTGACTTGTGATTATATAAAATTTAAACTTAAATTTTACATTTTTTTGTTACTTTAGGGGTGATACAACATTAGTGATTAGTGTTTGTGTGGGTGTTATTATTGGTGCTTGGACCAATTATCAGTTGGGTGAGATGCATGAACCTTCGTTACCACCACCATATAATGTTATTTGGCCTTCTTATGGGATGATAGGTGAGTTTTTTTTTAATGTTGTAAAAGTTGTTTGTTATGTAAAATTTATCTTATGTAAACATAGATTTTAGCTGTTTTTGGAATTGTTTTAAGTTAGCTGGCTTAAAACTGTTTTATCTGTAGTTATTTTAGCTGAAAACAATTATTTAGTTATATATTATTTCTGTTTATTATGTCTCTTAGTATAATTTATCTATTTATTACCTTTTCATTTAAGAAAACTGTTAAAATAATTATATCACCTAAAACAATTAGTTCTTTTTCTTAATGTCTTTGTATCCAGATACCTGAAAGTATTTAAAAAGAAAAGTAATTTTGTGAATTTGGAAAATCTATATTTTATTTAGTAGGATGGCCACACACATCTGCCTTAAACACTCGTCGGGTAATGAACCCAGTGATACCACCCCCTCTATTCCTAGAACCCAGTGATACCACCCCCTCTATTCCTAGCCTTGATGGACTTTACCAGAGGTCATCTATTAAACCTCTGATCGTCTATTGGCCTCTGTCAGGATGCCACTGATGCAAATGCCTCGGCAGATATTTCTATCAGTGTATTTATACAACCTAATATTGCCTTTTTATGTCCTCTTCCAACCATGACCACCTACCATAACTTAAATCCTCTAGTATCATATTAACAGATTTGCAGAAGTATTATTCCTGCACCTTCCTCTAACACCTAAGTTTTCACACAAAAACTCTTTCTATATCTAACTTCAGTTAGGCTATGCACTAAGATCATTTCTTGATTGAGTCTTTAAACACCAAAACTACGATCCTCATACTAGCAAAACAAGTATTGATCGCAATGACGATTTTTTCCTACAATTCAATTTAATCAAAGTCCTCTTGATTTACTTAAAAATCAAGAAACAGATTCATAAATTTAATCAACCTCGATCTCTCTCTGCTCTAGTTCGCTTTCAGGAGCAAGGTCAACGCCTACATCACAGCTCTGTCACACTGTTCTCCTCACATCCATTCTCATTGTGACAACAAATATCTCGGTTAATTGGGGCTTAGTGCCAAAACGCCTATCTTGGTGAAGTAAGCACCCAGGCAGGGGGCCCCTAGCCATCCAGGTTGCTATTCTATCTATACTCTATGATAACATCAGATCTCCTCAACCATCCTCCACAGGGCTAAGAATCTAAGGAAGTCATCAGTTAATTATCTTTAAGTTAGTTAGGGAGTTGCTCTCAGGAGTGGTTGACCTGAGTCTGTTCCAGACTCCATGTTTACCAGTACATTTACACTTACATTACACTACATCTGCAACTATGTCAAGCCTGGTAAGCCATATCAGTAATTGCATTTTCCTATACACATACTTCCAGGTCTGGTAGTATAATAGCTTTTATTTTAATAGTTTAAAATTTATACTAAACTGGCTCATTCCTAGTCACTGACTGGGAACACAGTGACTGATCAGTCACAGTATTTACTCATCTCCTCCATTTTCTTTTATCTTATTTGTATGTTTTCACTTTTCAATATATCTCATGTTATTTCTCTTTTCTATTTCCTTTCATCCCCCCCCCCCCCATTCCTATCATTCTACAAATGGATACAAAATGTAAACAGAAATGCTGTTTAAGATGAAATTACTATTCTCTGCCATATTACAATATGGCAATAATATTGTAATATGTTCTATGTCATATTATAATATTAAACACTTACGTATTTCATTTGAAAGGGATATTTTTTTTCTTTTAAAGAGAAGTTTTGTATGATTATTGTAAAAGGAAATTAGAATGTTTAGTATTCTGTAGAAGGAAGCAGTATTAAAGGATAAAAAAGCGACTGAATAAAACCTTGAAATTAACACTGGTTGCAATATTGCTGCTACAATCATAGTTACTAACATCACAGGTATGATTTTGCCACTGTTAGGTTTAAATGTAAGTAAATTATGACACAATTTCCATTAAACCAATCTGTAACATTTTTATAACTTCAACAGAATTTCATCAACAGAACACTTATATCTAAGAAGGGATTCAGAAAGGGGAAACTATGAAACGTATGAAAGTTTTATGAACTTATTGATAACCATTTTCTAAAAAAATAAGAATTATATAATAAACTAGGGGACATAGTAATTTAGACTGATTTGTATATAAATGAAAGGCTCATTTCCATTTTCCCTCAAAAAGATAATTTTCCTAAAATATGTTCCTTGATTGTAACTTGAATATTTGTGATATGTTTGTTGATTTTTATTGTAGGTTTAGGTGCTCTAAGAACGGTAATCGGTATGTGTTGTATTGTTGGGACTCGTGCGCTGTGTAAATCAATTTATTATGCTGTACTTCATTACAGAGCAAGTAAAACTTCAAATTCCAACAGAGAAGCTAATGAGGAAGACAATCATAATATAAATGAATCGATGACTGCTACACAGTTAGAAAAAGATAATGTTAAGTTAACAATCGATTTATGTTCTAAGTATCTCACTTATGTAATGATAGAATTTATTACACTTTATTTATTACCAAAAGTCTTCCGTATATTAAGAATTGAACGACCTACCTTTTATACAGAAATTTAATTTATTTATTAGTAATAACATTGATTAAATTTTTTGTGTATAGCAAATGTGGAACTATATAAGTATACTTCCATACTTATAGTATATAAGTATAAAGTATGGAATATGTCCATGACTGCTTGACAAAACTTGATTCTTATATAATCAAGAGATTGGTCTTAAAAATATAATTATGTTCTGCTGTATATTTATCTTGGTTTAAGACTGTGGTGATTGCAACAAGTTATATTATTAGTTACAATTTAGCAGTCGGTTCATAAAATAGAAATATAATATTAGCATACAGCGTATAGTCGTTATAATGTAGGCATTACATCTAGTAAGTTATACATAGAAAATTTATTAGGCCTAAAAATCACTTATAATTAAGAAAACATAGCTGGGAAAATGAATTTTAAATTATAAAAGTAGTCATCATTAAAACATCTGCCTTGATGTTATGTTTCTGTTTATTCCTTTACAGGATTTTAGTTCTAAATTTCTTTAAAAAAAAAAAATCGTCTGTTTTTATTCATTACATTGTTTTCTCTCTATATTTTCTCTATAGTATTTTTTTTTAAATATTTTCTACTCCATTTCCTTGTAGCATACCAAATAATCTTTTAATTTGTCATCACAAGAATTTCTTTTTCGTTTACAGAATCTGTTCATTTTAATATTTTCATTTAAACTTTTATTTTAAATTCTGCTTTTTCCATTGCTATCTTTGTATTCATATCAGTTTTTTGGTCTGGTTTACATTTTATTGGCTTTTTTTTACATATAAAGATTTATTTATAAACTTCTGATCATATCATTTTTTCATAATGTGGAATTTTGTGTTATACATTTGATAGTTTGTAAATAATTAAACAGAATATTTATATTCATTACTATAAGTAATTGCAATGCGTAATTTTAATCTTAAGAAATGGTTTTTTAATGGGAATTATTTCTACTTCTCTTTAATGAATGATATTTAAATCAATTTATGCATAAAAATGCTATTATTGGTTGAGTCTGGTGCCCATAAATGTTCAGTACTAAAAAATGTTTGTCATGAAAATGTAGTGTTTCTCATGAAAGAAAAGGCTTAGTTTTTAAATATGTCATACAAACAGTTTAATGAGATGTTACAACTTGTTCTTTAGTTTTATTGTTGTATGTTGTAAGCTACAGTCTATTTAAAGAAAACATTTTGGAATTATGAAAACCTGTGTTTTCTTTATAGTACGATTTCATCGTTACATTACTTCATTAAGAAATTACAAAACAAATTTTACTTCTTTAAATAGAAATTAAAATTTATAAAATTAGTACTTGGCTCTCAATAAATAGGAATCTTTTTCAACCCACCATTTAATACTCTTATGATTTCCCTATTGTTTCATTATTTTAATCTAACAATGAAATTGCAAAAAAAGTTTACAAAGATTTTCCAAAAATTTATAGTGGATATTCTTGGCCATCCAAAGCTCTGTGAAACGGTTGGTTTTCAAGAATCAGACAGTAAAACAATTGCAGAAATAAATATATATGAGATTTCTATTATTTTGTGTTTGTTTGCGTACAAAAGCAACTACCCTTTTCTAACAGAGAACTTAGATTTGCAGCATTTTTAATAGAACATATTCCTTTGCAACCTTTTTTTCTATTCTTTTATGAATTAAAATTATGTTGTTTAAGAAAAATCTTATCTGTAGTAACAGCTGAAATAGCTTTTTTTTTAATAGTTGAGATATTGAATCCAACCATCAAAAATATTTTTAAATAAATTAATCTCTGTTTCTAAATAAATTAAATCGCTATTATTATTTCTTCTTTTTTTTTTAAATTAAGTTCTAGAACATTAAAATTACACTACAAATGAAAAGGGTAAAAAAAGAATATTTAGCAAGTTTTGTTACATTTACTGATTTGTGAGATGCTGCTTTACATCTGTCTTCTTTCTTATGATTGACACATGTAAAGCATTGGGGTAGAAAAGGTACCAGCCAAGTGAGTTGCTGACTCGGTGAGCAGTGATGTTATCATATAGCCAGTCTCTATTGAAAACTGGTGTAGGTAAAACTGGTGTAGGTATCACTTGGTGCTGATTATCACTTGCATTTTGGTAAACTTAGCAAGCTGATGTGATGTTTAGTAAGTTTGAGAAAGGACCGATTTGTTTCTCTTAAGATGGGTGTCATTTTTGGGGTGACTTATGATTCATGTCAGCTCATCTGCAACTGTTACTGTTACAGGTGCTTTACTAGTCTATATTATAATAAAATATGTCAAACTCCCATGGATAAGTGCAAGTGCGAATGAAAAGGCAAGTTGTAGGTTTAAATTGTGGTCAACTTTTTGGCATTTTTTCATACATTACAAAATGTATTTCTTGCACAAAAATAAGAAGTTTGTCAATTGTAATTAGTTTCAGCTTTTAACTATGAACTTAGAATGCTTTACTTTTTGTAAGTGTAAAAATAATCTTCGGTTTTGTTTAATGTTGCTTAAAATTAACCCGAAGTGTTTTATTTTATAGATCTCACCACAGAAACCAGTATTTAATTTTTCATCATGTGATTTCACTGATATTGTAAAAACTACATCATTTGTTGACAAATCACTTTTAATTCAGGAAGTACTAAAACATCGTTATTTACTTGTGACAGCTCCACGCCGATTTGGAAAAAGTACTAATTTAAATATGATCAAAAAATTTTTAGAAATTGAAGTTGATGAGTTTGGAAATAAAATAACACAAACGTATTATGCAAGGGATTCAATAAGAGATACGTACAATTATAATTTATTTATTAAACATGGTTTAAAAATTACACATAATATGAAAATTATGAGACAACATTTTGGCAAACATCCTGTTATACATTTACACTTCAATGATGGTATACCAAATTATTCTTTTGAAAAGTTAATCAATTTGTTTCAAGATGTTCTACATGAATCTTTTAGACAGCATAGATATTTATTACACAGTAGAAGATTAAATTATACGGAAAAGAGACTTTTAAATACTTGGTGTTGTCCTAAATCTTATAAAGATTTAGAAGAAAATGATGTCGCTCAGGGGTTAAAACTTTTATCGATATGGTTGTATAGGCATTTTGGAAAGAAGAAAGTATATTTTTTGATAGATGAGTTTGATAAAATTATGATATGTACATTTATATATTATAGCGTGTATAAAAAGTATTCTAAAGAAAAATTATTTGATTTTATTGAATTTAGTCAAGATGTTATGTCAGGTCTTTTAAACAATACTTTACTCGGTGGTTTTATTACTGGAACATCTTATACGGCTAATGCTGTTGTATTTGATCTAAACATTATTAAATCTTACAGATTTTTAGATAGACATCAATTTGTTGAGTTTTATGGTTTAACAAGACAAGAGGTAAGTAATCTTATAAAAAATACTGTGTTTAATTTAGATCCAGTAATAATTAAACAAGCTCTCTTAACATACGATTGTTATGTTAAGCGTAGATAATTTAGATATCTATAATATTTGGTCAATCTTACATTTTTTAAAAACCAAAGATATTGGATATTATTGGGATGAAACTGGTTACATACCAAATTTGAAAAATACATTAAAAATTGAAATTATTAGAAAACAAATTGAAAGTTTACTGCTTAATAAAACTATAGATATCGAAGCCGGTAGTAGAGGTTCAGTTAGTGATGATTTCATTGAATTGATGAATATTATTATAAAATGTAAGTCAAAGAATGGATATGTTAATTATGATTTGTATTTTTCATATTTATTAGATTCAGGATATTTAACATACACTGATGTACGCCAGGTAAGATCACCATCTTCAGTAATGAGTATTTTAAGAATAACTAATAAAGAAACTAAGCAAGAATTCTTAGATGGTTTAAATGAGTTTTGTCTTTATGACAGGGAATTTATTGAATATATTCAATGGAAAATCTATAAAACTCTATAAATGTTTTTAATTTATTTTTCTGTTTATGAAGTTTTACAACTATTTAAATTACATTTTTCTGCCTACTTTGTATTTAATTTAGCAAATACATAAGGAAACAAATTCTTACTTTTTCTGTTAGATTTAGAATCTGTGCAACTACTTAAAAATTTCTTAATAATGATTGTTATATTGTAAACTTAGTGGAATAATTAGATCCTTAAGAAGTGAGATTATATTATAAAGAGTAAATCTATTATTAATTTCTGATTGATAAAACTGTGTTATTTTTTTTTTAAATATGTAATTTTTATTAAATTTGTTTTTATTTTCTAATTTGTGTTTTTTTGTTTATTTAAAGTAAACCAATTAAGTATTTTGTTATAATAATAAAGTATGATATCCATGGTGGTTTTATATACAGTATTCAAACAATGTTAGAGCTGATCTTTATATAAGAACAATGTAACTGAACAAATTTTCTGTATTGAATGAAATGTAGTTCTTGTTTTGCATAAGCTTTAGACCATTTGTTTTGCTTTAGTTTTGAAGTATGAAGCCACACCCTTACTTAGTAAATTTATTAACTATTATTATGTTTAATCTTAAACTTAATAACCAACAACACTACAGAATTCATGGAATATTTCGACACAATTTATAACTGACATTTAATAATTTTTTATAAAACGATGGGTATGTATTACATTACAGCATATTGCAGTTATAGGAAACATTTTGATCAATATTTATAAAGTATAAAAAAAGCACTGTGCTAGTAGCAGGCTACCAAAATAAATTATAAACAGAAGTTCATCATAATAATTTATTTAAAAAAAGTTAAAAACAACTCAGATGTTTGTCTTTATGTTAAACAAACTTCATTTGATGCTGGGAACTAATAAAGGTAAATATATGAAACTACAGTTTGGAGTAAAGAAAGAGATATTAAAAAAATCACAAATTATATATTACATATAAAATACCAAAAAAAGTAAATTTTTAAAATGTGTTACCATTTCATAAAGTGTTTTAACTGACATATGCTTTTAATTTATTTACACAGATAGAAATACTCTGCTTTTTATCTGTTTAAATATTTTTCATAGGGATTTATCTTCTAATCCCCTACCCTGTATCGTCTACTAATGACTGATTAACAACTGGATTGAAAAAAAAAAAGTTTTAACAGTTTTTAAGCATTTTCTGAATACAAATTTATTTTGAGCTAATAAAAACTAAATATACAGAGAGGTCTGATTAACAACTGGATTGAAAAAAAAAAGTTTTAACAGTTTTTAAGTATTTTTTGAGTACAAATTTATTTTGAACTAATAAAAACTAAATATACAGAGGGGTCCAAAAACTTTTCTCGCTGTTTGTAATTAAATAATATCTAAACAAAAAGACTTACACTCACTAATCTAATGTGTAGTGTAGTGTAAAGTATTAAATTTGTCATGGTAGGCAGAGCTGCCAATTTATGGTGCAGGTGGTTGGTGGTGGAATGAACCATATTAGCCAGTGCAGCAAAAGACAGTCAAGTAGCAATAATGCTGAGGTTCACTTATCGTTTGTTGAACAAAGACTGTACTGAAGAGGTACTGTAAGTATGAGAACATTCACAAGGTATAACAGCAGTAGTAGAGAGATTTTGGAACACGGAAAGATCCAGCCGACCACGAACAGCTACAACTCCAGCACCCGGTGCTGTGGTGTTGCAACATTTCACTCAATCACTGCAAAAATCAGTGAACCAGCGAGCACACAAAAGTGGGGTGAGCTGATCAAGTGTAAGATCCCTAGTATATCATTGTGCAGTACATTTTAAATTTTTTAATCTTCAACCAGATAAATTTTGAAGAAAAAATATCACATCATAATACCTTTGAACATAAAAATATACTAAATAGATTAACCCAGTTCAGATTTAGTATAATTTTTTCTTCATTCTATATATGACCTGACAAAAGCTGCCAATAGTAATAACAGTGACACCAATGCAAGTGTAGCAGCTTCAGTCACTAAAAATAGTTGCAAAAATAACCGAACAAATTTTAAAGAAGATATTTAAAAGTTTGTATTATAACATTTTTTTGTCTTTTTTTGCAAATTATATATTTTAAAGTTAATGCCAATGCCCATCATCATGGAATAAACTGCAGATAAAATGGTTTATTACCCATATATGGGATGTATTCACATCAAACAATCCCTTATTGACTGATTAAAATCAGGTGTTCGATGCACTCTTATTGTTAAAAACTGAACAATCTCAAAGTTAAAAAATAAGCCTTGGTATAATATTCTTAGCACTGACTTCATTGGCTTGATTAGAACTGTTGAAGCCAGTGAAATTGTAATATATCAATATTACAATTGTGATATACACAGACATACACATTTTTCAGTACAGGCAGTTAAAATACATAAATATAAATAGCCTCTGCAAAAAAGTGTAGTACCTACTATAATAACAAAACTATAAATAATTCCTTAAGATTAAGATGGAGATTCTAAAAAGTATATTGTACACCGTGCCATTTTTAGTATTTTATTATCGGTTTTTTTAAGATTACAACTGCATATTGTTTTGTGTCATCACAACATAAATATAAATGCATAATATAAATAAATACTAACTGCAAGATTCTGTTACATATCTATTTTTTCTATAGATATTTTTACTATTTATTACATCAGTTTAAAAAATGCTATATTAATATAGGATGGTTTTGGAATCTGATATTACTACTCTTCATATGATAATTGCATTTAAAATTCTTTTCAGTCGGTAAATACCTTGTTATTTGACTCAAAACTTGCTCATCACCAATATAATTAACACAAGTCGGAACCACTGACTACTTAGGATACTGCTCTCAATTATGTCTATTCCCCAAAGTGGAAACACCCTACCACCAGATTTTACACAGTTCAGCTGTGTGTCGAAAATGGGAAACAGCAAAAACATAAGGAAACAAATTGTTACTTTTTCTGTTAGATTTAGAATCTGTGCAACTACTTAAAAATTTCTTAATAATGACTGTTATATTGTAAACTTAGTGGGATAATTAGGTCCTTAAAAAGTGAGATTATATTATAAAGAGTGAATCTATTATTAATTTCTAATTGATAAAACTTTTTATTTTTTTTTAAATATGTAATTTTTATTAAATTTGTTTTTATTTTTTAATTTGTGTTTTTTTGTTTTTGTTTAAAGTAAACCAATCAAGTATTTTGTTATAATAATAAAGTATGATATCCATGGTGGTTTTATATACAGTATTCAAACAATGTTAGAGCTGATCTTTATATAAGAACAATGTAACTAAACCAATTTTCTGTATTGAAATGTAGTTCCAGTTTTGCATAAGGTTTAGACCATCTGTTTTGCTCTAGTTTTGAAGTGTGAAACCACACCCTTACTTAGTAAATTTATTAACTGTTATTATGTTTAATATTAAACTTGATAACTAACAACACTACTTGAGATAAATGGCAACACTTGTAAGAACGTTCAACATCTAAAAATTCTTTGATCCTACACGAAGATAAGTAAGTACACAACCTGTTCTCAAAATGGATGCCATGAAGTAGATTCAAAGTGACCTTTTTTTTTTTTTTTTTTTGTTTAACCTTCACAGTTAAGCATTACTTCAGAGGATGAGATGAATGATTTGTAGCGTGTGTGAAAATGCCATGCCTGATTGGGATTCGAACCCGGGACCTCAAAGATTCAAAGTGACCTGGAAGACAGCATTGTAACGCTCTGACTTGCGCCTACCCATCATGAATAACAATTGACAATCAATCTTGAAGGCCTCCTTTGCCATTTGAGTTAACTGATACCTCATGAACTCTTCCACAAATAAACATCCATCAATATCATGGACGATGACCTAAAGACACATCTTCCTTTCATGTCAATTTAGCATACTTCAAGTTTGTCAGAAATAACTTTACCTCTAAATTATTGGCAACTACAACTAGTTTATTTTTCGTATATTTAGAATTCTCAGTCTGGGCGTCTGTCCATTACCAGTGGCTGGGATATATTCTCGCAGCCAGTTTCATGTGCTGAGGAATTTTTGCAGCTCTGTTCCTGACCCTGAAGTCTTCAGATTGATGATGGCCCGTAGGTGCTGCTGCTTTAAAGTAATACACGGGGGTGGGAAATCTGTGCACAAGACGAAGTGTATGTTTCCAAAGGGCGCAGAAAATTTATCATAGAGCTGTACCCCACCATTTTAACTGTAAATCCTGTGTAAACAGCTGAGTAAAAGTTCAGAAGTACCTTGCTGTACTGTTTGATGAAAGGATGCATTTTAGCAATCATTTCTTCAAACAGGGCAGTGTGTTGGGTCACTTATTGTGAGTGGTGGAAATTCATTCACTTCTTCGGCTGTGGTTGCTCAGGGGAGTGGCTTATGATGGCGATGGGTTCTTTGTGGTCGAACGACGCTCGTTGACGGAGGTTGAATGCCGTTGAACGAATACGATTGGTTGGAATTTTATACCCGATTATGATAAGAATTAGAAGGATAATTTTTGCAACAGTATTTAAATTAAAAAAAAAAAAAAATTACAGTTCAATGCTAAAAACAAAACATAGTACACTAACTACCTTTAACTAAATTAATCATGTCAAATACATTTGGAAGAGAGCTTACATATGTATTAAAAGTTAACATACATTTTTTGGTTATAGAAAAGGCCAAGGAATAAAAAAATTTACAGAATTTATTTTATTTTCTATGAGAAATTTACAAATGAAGGGATATAGAAAGAATTGAGGTTTCATGTTAGAGAAATTTGATTTTTATACAATTTGTGGTATTTTATTTGAATACAAAGCTAAACAACAATATATGACATGTTATTTTAAATATGTAAAGGAAGTAATCATCCAAGTAATGGTGGATATTGATGTTAAAGCGTGGTGGTGCACTATCATCCATATAATTTATTAAAAAGTTCTCTTGGAAATATCAACTTCTTCACATAACACAATTCTTTTTGCATTGCCCACTGGATTTTCTTAAATATATTACAAAACCTGAAATCTGTACATCCAACTCCAGCATTCTTGTGCTTCCTAAATCATGAATTCTAAGAGAAAAGTTTCCATTTTAACTATTCTTTTCATGCAGATTAAAAAACACTATGTATTACAAGCAACACACTTTAGTTCGATTGTAGTCAGCTATTTCAATTTGAGAATAAATCTCCATTTTTTAAAATTTGAGCACATTGAGAGAACATTCTCCTTACAATTCTCCTTACGGTATTACTACCTTCTCAAAACATTGTGGTAGTACAATGGGGTAGAAAAAACCCAATAATTAACAGGGTATTCCATTTTAATTCAAAAAAATTTTATTGCATCACTATTTTTGATTTTGATGATATTTGGTATATGATAACTACCCGCCTTGTAGTGGCCAAAAAATATTTTTTTATGTTTATAACGATTTTTTTCTTTGAATAATAATTACTTTTTCACTTGCCAACACATAAAAACAGACATTTTCATCACTTTTTCCACGAGCTGTAGCATTCTTAATTTACATCATATAGAGGTCAAAAAGAGCTTTTTGGAAAGAGTAAAAATAGAACTTCATCAAAATTCTTTTGTTACATAACCAAATTTTGTAGTTTTTACTGAAGTTATGTTTACAAATTTTTTTTTTCAAATTTCGGCCCCAAAATAAATAGTGAAGGGCTTAGGGTAACATGCCTGTTTTTTAAGTACTAGTAGTACTTATAAAAATGAAATTGGACTGTTACCAAGTGTCCTTTATTAAAAAAAATGGCTGATAAATTAAGTAAGATTTTGAAAATGTGTCAGTTTTAGGCCCCAAAATCCACAAGTGAGACAGATGACAAAAATCTGAAATGTTTACAGCGGTAAGTACTTTTTATGTACTTTAAAACCATATAAAATTTATTTTGTTAACTCAAAGAGGTTGACAAGTAATGAAGCCATCAAAACCACTAAAAACACTGTTACTTCTAACCATGATCAATGTATCCAAAAAAATTCACAGCTTTTATTTTTATTGTGATATGTCTGTAATGAGATAGGATATATTCTAGATAGTTTGTTACTTAAAGTATGTCTTTAAGTAACATAACTCAAGTTAAACACGAAAGTGAATAGACATGCATGGACATGAATCTTTGCATAACCCTGAATGTAACATTTTAGAAGGCTCAGTTACTGTTTTCATTTTAATGTATTTCTTGTATTTTTGCTAGTGTTAATACTGTGGTTAGGTAATGTAGAATTGTTTATAAAGTGATTTTATTAGCAGTGAACTTCTCTTTTATGTGATATCTTTTATTTTTAATTTTATTAATTAGAGAAATTTTTAGTTTAGCTGTAGAGAAACTGGGATAAGACAAAGTGAGGTGCAATTGGTAGTTTTATAATTTATGCTAACTGTATTGTTATTGTAAGAACCCTTGCATTTTATAAAAACAGATTATGGAATGTTCAATTGGCATTCACACTGAAACAGTATGTCACAAATTGGCCTACAATAGAACTTCAATATTGCATGTTGTTTTAGAGTTTATTGAACAGCAAATAACATTGATATCTTTTAAGGAGTGGATGTACTGAAACAAAAAATTATCTATACTATTCATAAAACCAAATATTTAGATAAATATTTTCATATTAATGGGAAACGTTGCTCTGACCCATTTAGCTGTCACACTAAACCGGTTAAGAAATATCTTTTAGAAATATCTTTGACAATTCCAATAAGTAACCCAAATTTAACATTAATTCCAGGCAGAGTACCGAGTACAAAATACAAACACCACAAGATGATGCAGAAACCAAACTGGAATGTCAAAATATATTTGAGCCTCAATGTGTTATAGTCGAGTCAGTGAATAAAGCTTGTTCAGCACTTGGCATTTTCCTGATTAAGGTTAAAAAATTATTGAGCAGTACAATGGAGCAAATTTTAAAAAATAAAGTTAAAAAATAGCCAAGTAAATTAAATGATTCCTCTGATTTAAATATTTTTACAGAAGAAACCAGTCTAGTAACACAAAATCATGCAGATTTAGGTAGGGAATATGAAGAATTAATCAATAAAATGAAAACAGTTACATCAACCCAGGAAAAAATTAATATTTTAAGTTTATTACCAAGCAGCTGGAGCATTAAAAAAATTCACAATGAGTTTAGTGTTAGTCAGTATTTAGCCTGTCAATCCAAACAATTAGCTAAAACAAGTGGAATTTTGCCACAAATCGGCAAAAAGAAACCCAGTCATGTAACTGATGAAAATGTTATTAATGTTGGATGTGTTGATTTACTGGCTGTATATGTTCCGCACTGTTGGAGAATACAACTGGTGGGAGCAAGATGAGGAAGTCACTTGACCTTCACCTGCAAGATGATTTCAAATCTGTTATAATATATTATAAGCATAGCTAATATTATAAGCATATTAAAAATAATAAAGTTATGATTCACGATTACTAGTAAGGTGATAAAATTAATTAGCACCTAATGGCAGAAAATGTCACAATGTAGTCAATCTTTACAAACTGGAAGCGAGTATAAGCATACATACTTCAACAAGAAAATGTAAACATATGGGTAAAAATAATTTTATATAAATAACAGTGTTTATAAAGAAAATTCAGACAAAAATCAATCAACCAAAGTATGGTTTAACTTTTTATATAAATAAGGAAATGCAACTGGATTAAAAAAATTAATGAAAGGAAATTTAAAATGGGTAAATTATAAATGATTTCTGAAGAAAAGTTAACCGCAATAAATCTAAGGAAAATAAGAGGAAATGCTGACATTTTAAAAGAAACTGTTAACATGGGATGAAACATTAAATAATACTACGTCATCATTACACATCTTCCAATAATAAAAAAGGAAATTAATTGGTTTAGACTACTGATATATTAATGGTTTAGACAACTGATATATTAATGGTTTAGACAACTGATATATTAATGGTTTAGACAACTGATATATTAATGACTGTGAAAAATTAAAAATAATAAAGTTATGATTCACGATTACTAGTAAGGTGATAAAATTAATTAACACCTAATGGCAGAAAATGTCACAATGTAGTCAATCTTTACAAACTGGAAGCGAGTAGGAGACTTTTGGTTAAGAGGATCCATCTTTGTGATATTATATTAATTGTTGAATGGCAACATCAACAACAGGAAAAGCTGTAATTCACAACTTTGTAGATGTCTTAGATTTGATTTTTAATCTTATTTTGAAAACAGAAGGCAATTTTGCTAATGTATTTCGTTCAGATCCAGTGATTTAATTCTGAGTTTCTACCTGTTCTTTGTGGTGATCCATATCTACCTTTAAATGGGATATTTACTTTATGTAATATTAAAAGATAGTAACTAGTACTGTCTTAAGCAAGAGTAAATTTTCGTAGAAATATCTGATTGCAATTTAAAACTAATTATTTTCTGTTAAATATACAACAGAAAGTTTTATCCAATATGACCTTTGGTTTTAAGGGGATAACTGCAGGAAATGTAAAATGGTTTCACAAAGGTGTAACTTATCGCCTACAACCTCAACAGAAAACACAGCTTTTCCTAGTTCACCAAACACGGTTATAATCTTTGTTACAGACATCTTTGTAGATAGGCATGATGAAATATTATTTAACAGCTGTTAGTTAAATAAAACTTAATGAGTCTCATTACCCAAATTTGTAGAAAGTGATCAGTTAAATCTATTATCCAGTAAAAATAAAAGTTATTATCAATGACAGCCCTTTTGATGATTATCATCAATTACAAAATTGTCTCATATGAAATCATTGTCATCCCTAAGTTGGGCAATCGGAACTGGTAATAACAGTATTTTTTTAAACCATTTACAACATGGTAAATCCATTCTTAACATGTATAGTTCTGGATTTAAAAATTTTATCAGGAGATTACAATTGTTTTTATTCATAAAGTACATAACAGTTTTGCAGAATCTTAACATTTTGCGACAGAGACATAGATCTGAAATTGGTGAGTGCAATGTTTAAAGTTTTATTCTCTGTGATTGTCAGTTTACTTATCTGGTGACTTAAAACGACTGATTACCACTACTGTGCCATCATTCAGTGGAAACAAAGAATCCTTTTCTTGGTATAAAGACTAACCATATTTTCTATTTATATTTGAAAACGCCCAATTTTATGTAATACA
Source organism: Lycorma delicatula (assembly GCF_047948215.1). NCBI lineage: Eukaryota > Metazoa > Arthropoda > Insecta > Hemiptera > Fulgoridae > Lycorma > Lycorma delicatula. Next base: position 112,586,123 of record NC_134463.1, on the reverse strand, counting down.
TGTCAGTTATTATACTTATGCTGCTACCAGCATTACACAAAACATAAGAAATTGGGGACAATAACTCAAGATCCCTTCAAGGTGTAGAGCACCAATCCCTTTTAGAATTTGTAGGGAGTTTGGGGTGTTTTATTAAGGATATTAATGGTCAACAACGTTTTGACTAATGTAAATGCATACCAGAAAATATCTTCTCCTCCAGAAATGTTTTATTCTCATTGGTTCCTCTTTTTTGTCATATTTCATTTTAATGATATTTCCTGAATTTTCAAGTCAAATTTATTAAATTAAATTAACTAACAGATCAATATCCTTATACAAATATATTTTTGTAGCAAGCAATTAAACATAAATTGGCCTGTTCTTTCTAAAATAGTCTCTAGCTCGATCCCTTTCTTTTCTAGTTTTTAATTAAAAATTTTTTTTCTCTTTTAGTTTAGCTAGGAAGTCAGACTGCAATGTATAAAACAGATAATTGAGGATGGAATTTGCTAAATTTTCTAAAGAAGCAACATAGTTAAGTTACAGTTTTAAAATCAGCAAAGAACAAAACGAAAGAGAAAATAGCATCAAACAATTGATTAATAACTCCAAAAAAATTATGTTGGCTTGGCATGCTGGTATGGAACAGTATATTTACTGATATCCTAATAAAAAAGACAGTTGAAAACACCATTTTACTATTAATTTTCCCTAGTAAGCCAGACATGGGAAGTTTCTTATTCTTGAGAAAAAAAATTGTAGCAAATAACTGTCTATGCTGTTTTTGTAGTCCTGTCAGATCACCAACCTACTACAATTAACTTATGAGATCTAACAGACCAAGTTTTTTATCTTATATTCTATAATATACTATATTATAGAATATAGTATAATAATAATAATGTAGTATATTGTGGGGTTTGTTGCTAAATGACAGAGCAAATAATTTCAAAGGAAGTATCCGAGTTAATAACTGAATTCAGAGATATTCCATTTCCAGTTAGCCATTTCATACTAATGTTTCTAAATGTCCTCCACAAATGTTTGATTTAAATGATTGTTGTTTATCCTAGATTATTCTAGATACAACAGAATTGTTTAATACTTCAGTACACAAATTTTCTTGTAAAATTCTAACAATTTTTTCTTTTTAATATTTCAGGACAGGCTTTTGACAGGTTTTATCTGACAATGGTAAAAGTTCCTGGTATGATTCCAAGTACACTTAAATTTACAATTCCTCTCTACAACAATAATCCAGGAGTTGCTATCACTGCAGATTGTTGCCACAGGTATTATTTATTTTTGAAAAAATTAAGAAATAGATATGATTACATAAAAACAACTCTATGGGGTAAATAAAATCAAATGGGGATAAAATTATTTTATTACAGGTCTTTATTTTAGTGAAGAGTAGGAATTAATCTTTTCATCAAGCAAAATAAAAATAAGATTGTTTTGGTTATATTTGAGAGATTCATTTTTCATATGTAAAAAAAAACAAATTCTGATTTCTTTAAAAACAGATTATTCAGATGTCAGCAACTATTATTAGAAACAATTTAATTTCATAAACATAACTGATTTTTTAAATATTTAGACCTCATCATCTTCTCATTGTGCCAAGGGTGGGGGAGGGGGGTTTGGGGCGTTGCTTATTGTTCCCTAGTTTAACAGATTGCAACATACACATTTTGAAATAAAAGATTCTCATTACCCTGAAGTTTCTGGTTCAAATCTGGTTACTGCCTTTTCAGTATATTTTATAATATCTTTGTAGGATACTGAAATAAATATTCTTATATGTAATATCTGAAAATTTTGTTTTGTGACTGTGTACATTTTTATCTGATTAATGATTTTAGAAACATAAAAAATGTTTAGGTAATGAAATCATGTCTGGACCTTCTGTAATACATATTCTAGACAATCATTTCTAATATACATTTTATTTTATTTTATTTTTTTGAGCTTTATTTATAACACTAATTTTTTTCAGCCTTACTAATAGTTAAATGATTTAGATTAATCCAAACACATGATCTCTCTTTTTTGTGGGCTTTTCAAAATTTCATTTTCCTAGAATTTCATTTTCTGAATATTTATTTAGATAGTATTTCTCAGTACTTATAGTTACTAAAAGGAATAAAGAAGCCAAATAAAGTTTCTGTTTTTAAGATCATAATATATCATGAAATTGACAGGTGATTTAATGTTTCTCTTGAAATTTAGTTGTGTTCTTTTCATAAGTAAGGAGATCAAAAAATTACATCATAAAAATAAAGGTGAAAAAATAAATTTTTAAGTGAGATCATAGTTAAAAAGAAGGCTTTTAAATGAATGAACTAGAGAATGATTGTTCAGCAAAAAAGAGTATCAATGAATGCCAGCAATCAGAGCAGCCAATCATCTTTTTTTATTAACTTTTTTTTAATGATATATGTAATGGGCATCACGAAAAAAAGATTTAGTCATACATATTTTCAAACATATTATTGCATACATGTTAAAAGAAAGGAGCCAGCCTTTCTTTAACTTGAATGATAAAGATATCCGTTCTTTAGTTGTCCAGTGACAGGCATGTATATATATATATATATATATACTTTTTAGAGCAAAAATAAGTAACTATTATGCGTGCTATAAAGGGACTGTCGTTATTTATTACAATTGAATATCGTTAGAAGGCTAAAATTCGGCAATTAATGCGTAGGGTGCTTACATTGCACAGATTTAACTTGGCTAGATCGCCATGCATAGGAGGTTGGATGTTGTCTGGTTGCAGCTACCTATGTTGTTTAAAAAGTCATCTACATAAGACGTCGTTTAGCTTGGAGAAGACGACGATGATGATTCTAAAAGGCCGTTTGGTGGTGAGGGGCAAGTCGGTATATCGATGTCTAGAACACGAAAAATATGCAGCTCTCGTCACACAGAAAATTATAAGGGGGATCACTTTTTCTCACTTCCTGCTCGTCCCACACCAAAACAGTCCCGGATCTCCACCGATCCGGGCCTCCGCTACCTCCTGATCACAAAATCAAAACCCCCAAAAATTACCCCCACCAAAAAAATCTTCATCAGGCCAAATCCTTCCGTTTCTAGTCGTTTCACACCATTTATGACCTACCCGGCACATGTCCCAATATGCCCCATCCAAAAAAATTACGAGAAACGCCTAGAAACGAAAGGATTTGGCTTGGCAAAGATTTTTTTGGGGGGGTATATTTTGGGGTTTTTGGGATTTGTGGTCAGGAGATAGCAGAAACTCAGATCGGTGGAGATCTTGAGTGGTTTTAGTCTGGGACGAACAGGAAGTCAGAAAAAAGAGAAAAAGTGATTTCCCTTATAATTGTCTTCGTGAGGACTTAGAATATATTACGTGATCGAGACGTTGATATGCCAACTCGCCTCCTCACAGGCAAACGACCTTTATTGAGCATCACGGTGGTCTTCTCTGAGCTAAACGTTGTGTCACGTTGATGAACCTTTAGGTCGAGTATCGTGCACGCTCGGGGGGGTTGGTATTCAACCAAAACGAGCGTTAACGAGCGTCGCTCGACAATCATCAGCATAAGCCACTTCTGCTGAGCAACCATAGTCGCAGAAATGAATGAATTTCCACCACTCACAATAAGTGACCCAACACACTACCCTGTTTGAAGAAATGACTGCTACGATGCATCCTTTCATCAAACGTTACAGCAAGGTACTTCTGAACTTTTACTCATCTGTTAACACATGATTTACAGTTAAAGTGGCGGGGTACAGCTCTATGATAATTTGGAAACATACACGTCGTCATGGGCACAGATTTCCCACCCCCCCGAGTATTACTTTAAAGCAGCAGCATCTACGGGCCATCATCGAACTCAAGACTTCAGGGCAAAGAACAGAGCTGCAAAAATTCGTCAGCATGTGAAACTGGCTGCGAGAATATATCCCAGCCACTGGCAGTGGACAGACACCCAGACTGAGAATTCAAAATATACGAAAAAGAAGCTAACCGCTATAATTCATGTTTTTAATGTTCAATGGAATCTTAACAGCATTATTCTACATTCAATTGTGTTAGTTTTTTTTTATTTTATTAATTTTAATCAGTTCTGTGATAAATGAGGTGAAATTTAAGTGTAAGAACATCAGCTCGGAGAGGACCACGATGATGCTTTTCAAATGCTGTTTGGCGGTGAGGTCTAAGTTTAGATGGTATTATAATTACATAATTTCTGTTTAGTATAAAAACCGGATATAACTTTTAAATGTAGCAATATATTATGCAATAATTACAGCACTGTAAGATTTGAAAACAAGTCAGTCTCATTAGGACTATTTGTTTATATGTACTTAACCTCATACACGCTCTATTCTATCCAAAATATAAGCTCATTTATACACTGCTTGGTACATCAACAATAACAACAACTGAGACTAAAATTTGGTAAAAATTTAATCAACCAATCACAATAAAATACAAAAGCTACAAATGGAAAATATATATTACTAGTGAATGGCAACCAGAAAAAGTAACTAACATTAATTAACCCCTTAAAAGATTTTAACATTCAACCATGAACATATTTTTCTTAATTTTTTTGAGCAATATTTTTTTTTAACAAATCATTTTTTCTATGAGTACTAAGAATGTTTTAGCACTAAGAAACTTAATAAAAATTATCATTTTTATTAAATCATGATTAAATAACATCACTTAATAAATACTACCTAATAACAAATAATTACTTGCATATACACCATTAAGGGGTTAGAAAAAAAATCTTAAAATTGTATTATTTTATTATGAATAATTATTATAATATTTAAGATATAATTATAAGTTATTCATAAGTGCACTTGTACATTTCATTAAATACAACATACAATTAATTATGATATAAAAAAATTGATTATATAAAAATGTAAAAAAATTCTTTTTATACAAAATGTGAGATGTAATTAAAAAATTATTTTTCTTATTCTACATGCTACAATAACATGAAATTATAATAGTGATGTAACTGGTAAGTATTATAAACATATTACAATAATAAAAGCTTATAAGATAATATACAGAAATTATTACAAACTAATAAACTGTTTAATAAATCGATGGGTTAAGAAAAAAGGTAAACATAGCAAAACTTTAAATTCTACGTAATATTATATAAACTAATGAAATAAGTATTTTATTAACTTTACACTGGTAAGAAAACTATTGCACAATAAGCATTCATGAATTATATATCACAAAAATCAGTGATGCCCAAAAAAAAAATTTGGCATTTCATAAAGATGGAGTTAGCAACCAACAGGTAAAACAACTCTCAACTGGTTTATAGTCATGACCAACAGTAATGTCAGTTCTACACACACACACACCAAAAAACTGATGAAAAAAGCAATTGGTTCAGAAGAATTCCAGTTATATTATTGAAAAAGTAATACTGTAAAAAACTGACTGAAAATGATTTCTTATTTTTTAATATACCTAAAAAAACAAAAATAACTATTGTTGTAAAAATTGTTAACAACTCTCTGAAATACCAAACGAGATGAAAAAAAAGCAGTGGTTAAGGGCCCCCTACATGTACAATCTTGTATGACTGACTTGTAAGTACAAAGCAGTAAATGCATCATCATGTATGAAACACTTGCTGAGAGATATTAGTGTCAACATATATTGAAACTACACATGCTAGTTTGTTGTTGAAATTACACATGCATTTTTAAAATACTTGCTTTTATAAACAAGATGACCAACATGTAAAAACTTGTATATGTGCGTACTTACTTCTGGCATTTTGTCAATACAAACATGTTAAATCACTGTTCTCATTGTATTATTTAGGTGTAATAAAGTGTGTACATACAGTTTTATCCATCCAGGGACGATATCTGTATGAAAATTTTGCGTGTACAAACATTTACGTGGTAATCAAGACAGGTTTAATTATGTCGCTTATACATTTACTGCATAGTACTTGGTGTAAAGTGGTTGGCTGTTTTAGGTAATTTCATAAGAAAGCTATTGCAATGGGTACCATGATTCGAATTCTGGAAAAGTATTTCACTTTCTTGTGGACATGATAACTGTTGTAATTTTGTGTCAATCACTTTCAAATTGATACAAAGACTATAACAATTCAAAATTTCGGTTAAGTTCGTTAATGGGCAAAATCAAACCATGAGGGTGGAAATGGGGAGGGCTTTTTCGAAAAAACAAAATATCCCTATAATTTTCTTATTAAGTAAAATATAGAATTTGTTTAAAGTTCCTTTTAATCTTTGGATAAGAGCCTAAAATTTATCTACGTAAAGATTTTTGATATCACCAACCACTGGCCCAGAGGGTGGAAAAAATGGGGTTTCTAAAAAAAAAATCATATCTCCCTTAATAGCCACAATATTGAATCGGTTAGAAGTGGTCATTAGTTCTCTAAAAATTACCTAAAACGTTTGTCTGAAACAAATTTTGATATGACTAACCCTTATGCAAGGGATGACCAAAATGTTGCTGGAATTACATACACTAAACATGTAAATCTTTTCCACATGCAACCACTGTCATATTGAGTAAATTTGAAGTTTTTATTAACTTTAGGGTGGAAATCTTTTTTATCCCCTACTTAGGACCAGTGAAATCTACCTCTGAATTCCGGTGTCCCGAAAGGGATTTTTTCTCTATATCAGATCCTTCTTTTTTTGTTGTGTTTTTTCTAATTAATTTTTTTCTTTAATCAATTTAAAATATGTGATGAGAAATTATCCTAAAGTGTTTATTCAAGAATTTATTGAACTATATTGGAGTTACGCTTGTCTTTGGAAGATAAAAAGTAAAGAATATAGCAACAGGGATCTACAGAACACCCGTCTATTCTGATATGGTAGAAAAAATGAAGGAAACTGAACCAAGCACCTGGTCAAAGATCTGGTGATCTGAAAAATAAATTCTTTATAAACCGCATTCAGAAGAGAGTTAAAATAGTTGTTGATCAAAGTGCAGTGGAGCTTTCCAAATTGTGTGGACAAGCCCCCATCTCTAGTACAACGATCTTTTATTTACTGGGGACCAGGAAATATAGCAAGAAAGTAAATCCTGTTTGGATCCCAGTGATATGGATCAGAAGAACAAGGAGAGGAAGGAGACAATATTATAGCAAAAATTAACTAGATATCTTGTTTTAATTAATCAATCTAAATATTTCAAAAAATAAATTTACAATTTTTTTCTTTTTTTGTATTTACAATTATGTTGAAATATATTATTTATTTCAATGATATTTTAAATTCATTGAATTATTACTGTAATTAGAGAGTCAATGGGAACAAACTAACTATTAAAGTTTATAAATGTTTCTTTAAATTTTTTAATTTAATGACTAGAATAAATAATAAGTACATAAAGTTATGCTATTTGATCTTGCCACAAAACTTTTCCCTTATTATTTATCAAAGCCTGAAAGTACTTCAAAAAATACAGTCACAGCTGCTTAGCTTCCTCTGCAACATGTTTGTAATGGCTTACATGAAGACTCGTAAACAAACACCTGGAGGGGTAAACAAACACCTGGATAGGATTCCTCCTATCACCCCTTCTTATTTCACCATTCTCTGTATTTTCTAAATCCAAACTTTGTGGTGGAGTGTATGTCATAACTTGGTGTACCTGGCTCTATGTCCTAGAAAATTGTGTAACACACATGACGCTAAATAGTTTCTTCAATAGTTTCAGGCCTTAAATTAATTGAGGTATGAAAAATTCAGCATCTTTAAGCAAGTATGTCAAATGTGTTTTTCACAACACGTCTTGCACAAGATAATCGATAATTAAACATCCCTATGAAAAGTATTGTTTTGAAATGGTTTCATTATGTAAGTAGACAACATGAAAGCATCGTCACTAATATGTATGGTATACATTTTTTATCCCTACTATTTCGCAGAGGTGATGCCCTCGGAATCTGAATATCATTATCCATTAACTTTTTATAAAACTTTGTAAATTCAATGACAACTCCATCAGACACTCTTTCATTAACTTCCGTATCAACCATAACAAATTCGTAATTAGCTTTAACCAACCAACCACAATACAATACTACATGACCCTTTATAATTGTAGCAATAACTGCCAGAATTAGGTGGTGGAGTTATCTATATGTTTCCCATAAACGCACCAAAGCAGTGTAGGAAATCCCAAGACAGGTCAAAATCACTTTCAATAAATATCTAACCATTCTTATTCAAAACTTAGAAACTGAAACAAAATATTTCCATTTTTGTTTTAAGAAAGTGAACAAAGCAGTTCTGAACTAACTTAAGCCTTTAAAAACAAGGAAATTAACAAAAAAGGGTAAGTTATCCCAAAAACCAATCTTTTACAGAAGGTATATGCCATACTGTCAAAGCCTGAGACGCCTGTAAATATTTGGGCAAAATGTACCCAGCAAATTGAGACTTTTGAGCAAACTTCCACTGAAAAAATTATCAGAAGTTAATAAATAGAACATTAGTTAGTAGAGTTTTAAAATATGGAAACATAGGTATTTGATTACTTTTAAAACTAGTATTTGTTACATATGATTGATAACAAGCTAAATTGATTTAAAATTAGAAAAAGAAAGTTTGAAGATTATGATCAGCATATTCACTTTTTATGATTACGATGTAGCATTTGAAATATTACAAATTTTTTGAGATGTATAATTTATAAGTGTAATAGACATTCAAAGTTAGAGTTTTCTAAATTAAAGGCAAAAGATGGCTTTCTGAACTAGTACTGCTTGGCCAAAGATAAACCAAACCTGACACAAGAGAGGAGAAACCAAAAAGCAAGCTGTAACTCGCATTGAATATGCTGCTGGCAAAGAATGCCAGAATATTCATCATCATGCAATATTATAATAATCAAAGGAGTGCAAGAAAAATTAATTGCAGAATTTAGTAGTGATCCACTTCCCATGTCATCCATACATAAGCTCATAAAGAAGTTTGAGCAAACTAGATCTGTGCTTGAAAAGAAGCACCAGTACCATCTGTAAAAAGGGCTGAGGTGTAGAAGGACAATGAACAACATGCCAGTACCTCCTAAAGGACCTTAACCTGAAGTTGTACAAGATCATCGCTTTACAAGAGTCAAAACTTACAGACCATGATAAATGTGGTATATGGTATTGCACATGGATACTGTAGAAAATTGAAAGTGGTTTACTCATCCAAACTGCTACTTCATGAAAGATGAGACGTGGTTCCACCTCAGTGGTTACAGTAATTTGTAATATTGGTCTGTCGAAAACCCATGAAAAATATTTGAGCTACCTCTTCATGATGTAAAGATAGGAGTGTGGTGAGTCGTGTCAGGGATGAGGATCATTGGACTCACTTTCTTCAGACTCAGTGAATTCAGCACATTACATTGCCAACATCTTCCAACCTTTCATAGAGCAACTGATGCCAGACGAATGATGTTTTTCAAATTACAAGCAGGACAGCATGGCAGTCCTTGAAAGCAGGGCACTCAGTTTTCACACCTAGCAGGACTGTCTTGAAGGATTTACAGCCTCCACCACGGTTGCCTGATCTATCCAGAGGTAATTTTTATTCATGTGGCAAGCTGAAGGGCAAGATTTACCCTCTTTCATTCCTTTTGCCCAGCCCGCATTCACCCACTATATTTCCTTCCTTGCCTTTTCCAATGCTTGCATTCCAATCTCCAACTATTATTAAATTTTTATCTCCTTTTACGTGTTTAATTGCTTCATCAATCTCTTCGTATACACACTCTACCTCATCATCATCATGGGCGCTTGTAGGCATATAGACGTTAATAATCATTGTCGTATTAGGTTTTGATTTTATCCTTATTATAATGATTCTATCGCTATGCGTCTTGAAATACTCCACTCTCCTCCCTATCTTCTTGTTCATTTAAATACATTTAAACATTTTAATACATTTAATACAATACATTTAAATCTATAAAAAAAGGAGATGAAGTCTGATTCGAATCGATGTGCCTTCCCCTTGTAAGATCCAAATACTTCATTAATTAAAATTTAATTTGGCTATAACTCTGGAACCAATGAAAATAAGTACCACTTATGATACATCGCTGAAAAGCTCTCAATGCAGGCTTATTATTGCAGTTAAGAAAAAGTATAAAATCCAAATTTTTTTGATTTATATACATAGTATGTACGTATCCCTGACGTCAGGCCAAAACTAATCAAAATGGATTTAGGGATGGTCAAAATGGATATTTCCATTGAAATCTGAAAATAGAAATTTTTCACGATCACAATACTTACTTTACTTCATACAAGGAAGTAAAAAAATATGTATTTAAGTTAAAAATCTTAAAGAGTTTGGTCAAATTATAATCTGAAAATAGAAATGCTTATCCCCTTTTACAGTTACTTGTATTAATGTCATGTATTACCAGTTTTTTCTTTATAACAATGGTTTTCTATCCAAATGTCTAATCTGTTAATTTAATCCTTCAATTTAACATTAAGAAAGATTAAATTTAATCACTAAATAACATTAATGATATGGGAGATTAAACCAAATCCTGTAAAATAAGGATATATACTTCTGATTGTCTCAATCACCCCCCCTCTTGTTGCATCAAAAAATGACGTATTAAAATTTTGGTCTGTTAGTAGTATGGTATTGCTTTTACCAGGAAAGAATTGTTAATTGATTGGTGTACCTAAATGTGCAATTTGGGCTGAAATTAGGGGATAAACTGTTGTTCATCCTGTTCCTGATTCTACTATTGAACTTGAGATTTTAATCAATTTTAACCCATCCGGTTGGTCTGGTGTAAACAGCTATTGTGTAGTGAAGTCAGCTGTAAACAGCTGATTTTCAAAGTCAAAGGTTCAAATCTTAGTAAAGTTATATGGATTTAAATACTAGGCAGTGGATGCCAGTGTACTTTGGTAGGAGTTTAATTAACCACAAATCTCAGGAATGGTCTGCTTGAATCTGTTCAAAACTACACCTCATTTACATATCCTCATTTCATTACACCTGGGGCTTATTGTTTACAAGTAGAACAGATTGGAATGTCCATATTAGCAATAGAAAATAACATCAAAGATTAATAGCTTTGATGTAAAAATCAAATAGTGAAATTTTTACAACTACCGGACTGTTTTAGCACTAGTTTATCCACTAGACAAAACCGATAATTCATAAGGATATGAGCTGATTGATGAGGGATCTAACTAACCTTAAAATAAGTGACCATTCCAACACAGTAAGCAAACTGTGTAGCTAGGATGAAAGTACAATTAGTTTTGCCAGGTTCCAATTGGTATTACTGCATACATAGTGCATAGTGGAGAAACGTTTGCAAGTTGCAAAAATCTGAATAAACTTATGATTAAAAAATTTTTGTTCTAATTTCTAAGAATATCAAGAAATGGTGGTGAATTATTTCGAGACATTTACAACTTTCATTTTTTAAAAATAAATACAGAAACAGACAGTGTTGAACCAGACATGACATTTAAACTGGATTCATTCTCTTCAAATGTAGATAGTTAGAGTGTAAACAAATCAACTACTAGTCACTAATTATATAAATTATGTATATATGTAATCTTACATTAAATTTTATACAAATATAACAAACTTTTTTCTACTTAGCTAATTCTCATCAGTATTATAAATTCATAAATTACTGTGAAATATATCAGTACATAACTATTTAATGATCACCAGAGATAATTTATTTTGAAATGTGGGTCGCAAGCAATTAATGTTTGGGAACTACTGATTACAATAAAAGCAGTTTAGTATGACTTGTCAAAATGGCCTCCCATATGCCCATGATCTTTCTAGAACTGAACTAATCTTCTAGTGCAGCTACACCTGCGTTCTACTCACCCGAAAATATTCTAGCAAGTATTTTTGATGCATGATATGTTGACTAGAGTATTGTTGAACTCATTCTTAGCTGATCCTACTTTATTTGGTACGGTAAAGACTGCCAATCAAGAAAAAAGTAGTAGAAAATAACAATGAAAGGAATTCAGAAGGGATCTTTTTCTAAGGCTAACAGGTCAGTTTAACAATCATTCTTTGTAATACTGCCCATGGCACACCTGCAACAGCTGTTTGATGAGAAGGGTTACCAAACCAGAGTAGGAATTTATGGGAAAATATAAGGGTGTGGACAGCTAAGGAATTTGGGTCTGGTTCTGCAGGTCAAGAGGGTACATGTATAAATACTTCAGGACCAGCAAGTTAAGATGAGTATTGAGCGAGTATAAGCGTCGTGCTGCAAGTGTGTTTGACGCAATTGTAAAACAGTGTGCAGTAACAACATGTAAAGTTGATTGAACAAGCATTCCAGTGTGGACAGTGGATGAATGCAGAAAGTTGTTCGATAAATTACTGACAGACAGAAATAGTGAGAGATAAAAGTACTAAACTTGTTCATAAATTGTTAGGGAGTTCTATTTGTAAACAGGAAAGGTATTTGCTGTCAATGAACTTTAAACTTGTCTTATCTGGTAGTTAATACAATAATAGTAGTTAGTGGTCATTATAATGTTTTTTGTCAACTGAACTGAATTCTGGATTTTATGATTTAACTACCTGTAAGTACATCCAGTCCTTACTTGAAATTCTATTTTGGTATAATTTATTGATTATCATTGTTGTTGTTGTTGTCATCATTACAACTAATAAATTGTATTACATAAACATTTGTAATTGTATATATACTGATCAAGCAGCAAACATGTGACAATTATATAAATTCTGGTGGTATTTCAATCCCAACTGCTTATTTCAATTATGTCGTTAAGACCTCTGCCAAATTCTAATCTCAAAAATAAAGATTCTTCTGGTATTTTTCCATTTTTACAGTTGTTCTTTATATTACTGCCTCTTATTAGCATTCTCTTCTCTTGCTAATGATGGTTTTCCATCCAAACTTCTATTAGTAAACATTAAGACTATATTTCCCCAGTTTTTCTCTTATACTTCCTTATGCTACATCTACCTTTTCAAGTAGTAAGTTGGCAGTGTTGCTGAGGAGATAAAATATTTATTAAGATTATTAAAGATATTAAATATTTATATTTATTAAGAAACAAATAATGATCTCAATCAAGGATACAAAAAAAAAGTCAATTTACAGTTGAATTTGAACATAATACACACTATTTTAAAAGCTATTTATAATAAATCTTTTAATACAATAATAAAAGAATACTATACTAAAATCGGTAATTATATTTTTCAATGAGTTTATATGTTATTTAATTTTTAATAACATTAATAATATATATTAAATGTTAGAGTAATAATCTATAAAATGTTTAAAGGTTTTTAAAAACAGACTTGTTCTGTTATGCTACTATGATTTTAAATTAAATATGTTTCTTGTATGAAGTGAAGATATTTTGAAAAGTTAGGGGAATCAAAAAATTATACACTGTTATTGATTGTTAATTATATGTAATGAATTACTTAAATAATACTTTAATAGCACCATTGCTAAGACCAGTAGGCCAACTAGAAATGGAATAAAAGTTTATTGACTGGAAATAAATACAATAGAATGGATATAATTGAGTTTTGATAATATTAGGGTTTGTTTTATGTATAAGGTTGGAATAGATAAATGTGACCAAGTCTTTATTAGTATATACAATTACATCATGATGTAATATACGGTTGCCATAAGCAAACAACAATTACAACCTCCAAATCTTTTCACATTTTCACCGGTGCTTCATTTTCAAATTTCTCCCTGAACTTTCACCGAAACACAGCATGAAAGCAAGAGAGTTTGACCTAGGCGGCTTGTGTATAGGAACTGTGGAACTGCAGCACCCCCTATTTCCACTTGAAATTATCAATAACATTTATAAAGTCCTTTCTTTTTTTAATTCTTTCTTTATACTTGTACAATATATAATCCTTAAGCTTAATGTGAGTAGCCATCCCCCAGTTTATGAAAAAGATACAAAAATTGTTATATGGAACTGTGTGTTTCACAGTTCAAATGGCGTGATGTTTGGCTGTTGTGTGCATGTGCACATAGGAAGCTGCAAGGGAGAGAGAGCAATGTCGCTCTCACAGTGCTGGTGGAAGGTAGTTTTTTTTTCTCTGCATATGTTATGCTTAAACACATTATACCATAATCCTGCATGTGATAAAGTGTAGAATTAAATTATTATCCTGATTCCAGCTATTCTATTTATACTTTTTTTTTTTGGTACTTTTATTTTACAGTAAACTTTAACCATGGCCACTAATTTTAGCTACGAGCCGCCACTGGTCCTAAATAAGTTTCGATCACTAATACACATTCTTCAACAGTTAACTGCATTTTAACAAATAACACATGATAATGCAAACAATGGTCAACATAGAGTGGCTTCAGGCAATAAACAGTCCTCCCCACTCCAGTTACTTTTACCCATCTCTTCAGTATAAACTACTGAAAGAAGGAGCCTCTTTAAGTTGAAAATAATCATATATATATATATAAAACTGTTTTACATTAATACTGTAGTCAAAATTTTAAATTAACTGTTTTTGAAAGGTGTTACTTCTTATTAATTTTTGCATCACCAGCCCTTCATATTACTTACTGTCCTCATCCACATCTTAATACTAATCATAATATTAATATAGCAACATATTATGACCAACTTAAAAAACTAACCTGCATATTTGAAATATAAAAATTTTTGGTTTTCCATGCAAAGCTGGACAATTTTTGCTGTTGAGCTGTTGCCATATTTCACTACATTTCACCCTCTCTCCATCATATGTTACAATAGAATGCCCATTATCTGACTCACCATGTGACATAACAATGACAACACATGAATCAGCTTCATTATGTTCAGCTTTCTGACAGAAACTCTTAAGTTCTTCCAAAAAAGTCTTTAAAAATATAAACAAAAATAAATTGTAACCTTTATAAATCCAAGTATAATTATAGCAATTTTTCTAAGACCTAAAGATAAAGCAACATTTTTTGATATATACACTAAACAATTAATAATACCATAACATTCTGCCATAAATTTCTTTCCTCATATCTTAAGAACACTCATTTTGTATTAATCCAACCTATTTTTCAACCTCCTCCTGTAACATCATATTTAGGTCTCTCTCTATTCCTTTCCTTTCTACTTTTCTTACTGTCTGTATTTTGCTTCTATGAAGTCCTTCACTCTATATCAGTTCATAATTAAGAAAATTTAATAACAATTTTTCCATTATCACTGACAGTAAACATATCTCTACACATTTAAAACAATTTTAAATTATGTTTTTTAATTTAATTTCACAAAAAATGTTCTGATGAAACAGATAGTAAACAGATGAAACAGAAGTACTAAATATACATCAATTATTAACCTCTTTTGAAATTAAATAATGTAGGGGAAAAGAAGAAAGAGAAATATTATTGGCCACATTACATGGCAAGAGGAAATTATCAAAAATGAGGGTTTTGAGATGTCCTCTGTTGACAGAGAGGAAGGTCCCAATAAATAAGCCAAATAATGAAAAATATAAATTGTAATATTCATGAAGATATAAGAAGGATCAAAAGAGATCCATAGAGAGGAACAGCTGCTAAACAATCTATGGATAGAGGACTGAAGAGGGTAAGAGATGAAGAAAATTGATCTTAGACTCACTTCATGAAAAAAATAAAATATGCTGCAAAAAACCATGTAGATCCCGTAAACCCATGTTTCATCACCTGTTATGACAAGTTTCAGTAGTTCTGCACGTTGTTGACTGCATTTAGTTACTCCTCAGCAACTTCCATTTGCTGCTGTTTTAGTTTGAAATTTTGTAACAAATTTTGCTGTCATACGTTTCATAACAAAAACATCCCAAAACATTTCATGGTATGAGCCAATCGATATCCCAACATCATCAGTGATCATTCATAATCATTTCTTTCACTTTTTCCCACGTTTTCATCCGCTGTTGATGTGCTGGCGTGTCTAGGGTGCTTTACTCATAGCAGACTCACCAAAAGCAATATTTAAAATTTTTAAAACATTGCTACACTTTATTCCATTCTTATACCATAATTTAATACAAATTCTCTGATCCATTATTTATATAAATAAACAATCGCCAATTGTACCAAAACACATGTTATCCTTTTGACAGCTGAACACAGCTCCAATATGGCTAAAAATGTACAGATACTTTTCAAGCATGACCAATACAACAATGAAAAATTTCCGAGAATTGGACTAATACAATCCGTGAAATTTCAAAATTCTCGTTACTTTTTGAACACACCTTGTAAATTTACATACCAAAACAATTTAAAACTTAAAACATTTTTACACTTTCACAATAAACTTATACATTTAATAACAATACCTGGCAAAAGTTTATTAAAAATATTTTGATAAAAGAATTATACAAGTTTAAACACATACATCGGTCTTTTACAGATTTAGTTAGATGAACTCAAAACAAAGATGATTTTGTAAGAGTACACCAATAACAAATTTTATGAATTAAGACAGGAAGACAGATAATGCTACTGTCTTTCACAGCATCTTATTTTACTTCTCAATGACATTTGTAAGACCCATAAACTACTTAATTACTAAAATTAAATCTCAAAAAAACTGAAAGAAACGTTCCTTTTTCTTTAGAAAAATTTACCTTTTTATCAGAAATTAATCTTTTTCAATAACTAATGTCTTATTTCTTCCCTCTTTATGAACTGTTAGCCAATCTCAGTTAAAAATGTTTAATATATCTATGAACAGGCTTTTTAATAAATCTGCATACAATTTCACTGACATCTGTCGTGCATACACAGATTTGTTATTTGATTAGCCAAACTTTACCTTAACTTTAATCTTACTAATCAAACTTAACAGCAAACTTGACATTAAACTTGTCAAATTATGTGTTAATAAGGATGGTGCTGCAGGCAAAGAGGTCATGGCGTCGGATTTTTTAATTAGTTTGCATAAAGTATATGTAATAGTGAAAGGTAAAAGTGAAATGTAACCTTACACATCCTTTACATTTACGTACATACATTTACACATCCTTTATTTTTATTTTTTAATTTGTTGTATGTAATATTTTATTGTATTTGGTTTTTTTACCATTTCATGAAATGCTGACTATGAATGAAGCATAAGAATGCTAAATTAGACCAATATAACAATAATTTACAAATATTAAATTGTACCTACACTAAGACTAAACATAAAAATAATCACTTATTATTATTAAAATCATTACTATAATAACTAATATAGCAAGTTTTATTTCATCCAGTATATATGCTGTTTTTCAATTAATCAGTTAAAAATAAAACACTTATAACAATAGGATGTAACCAATAATTGTTTGTTTTATGATAAATGAAATGTCTCAAGATTCTTAGAACCCTTATTTATTGAACAAATTATTATCAATCCATTTTCTAATAAAAAATATCACAAAAACAAAACAGTTATACTAAAAGTGCTGAACTTTGTGATCAAGACTCACGGCACCATCCCTGTTACAAATAGTTTATCAATACCGGCCAGTTAGTACATAACAAAATATAATTACAATTTTATATCTGTTATCTATGAATTCTGTTTCCGATTTGAAGAACCAATGTCATCAGTACCTAGAACCTCACCTAGTCACCTAGTACCTCACTTACAGTAATGTATCACCAACAGTAACAAACTTCCAATATGTTTAAAATACATTTGTAGACGAATCACAAAGATAAAAAGGAGAAACCCGTTAATTATTTTCAAAAGTTATACAATGATTATAAGAAAAGATCAACTATAAAACATATGTTTGTGAGCATAGCTCTAATATTAATTATGGATTAATTGAATCCTATGAGATACAATTTAGTTCCACCACATTTTTTTTTGAAATCATAATATAAACAAATAGCTGGTATAACAGTTTAATAATAGTATATAGTGTAGCATGTAGTATAATAATGGTTTAATAATAGAATAGCTAGTATAACAGTTTAAGATATAAACGAATAGCTGAAATTTCATCTTCTGATAAGAATTACATGCAAAATTTAGGTCCTTACTTCAAGATGTAAAACACAATATATCTCTGCTAAGGGTTCTTGTTTCCTTGATTTTTTTATCATTTATTAATGATCTTTCTCAAAATCTTGAGCCATTTACTGTAATGCTTTTCCTAGATGATACAATTATTCACAAGTGGATTGTTCACATCTTTCTTTAAATATGAATAGTCATTGCATTGGACTCTCAAGTGGATGTAACATTGCTGATCGTGTGGACAGAATTCCTATCAATGATAACAGAATTTCTATTGCCTACAAAGCAAAATTTCTGGGTGTACATTTATCATCATTTATTAGATGACAAATTCTCCTCGGATGGTATCAAATTGACTTTGGTTTGTAAAATGATCAGTCTTACTGTTTTGGTTTGAAGCCTCTTAATGAAATGCTAAGCTTGATAAATCATTATTACGTATTTATTTATGTTTTATGCAAATGGCAAGATATACTGCAGATAGGTAATGTAAATCGGACCCCTGTGTGTCTTGATATGCATGTAACACCACATCCATTGCCAAATGGGCGTCATCAACTGTAACTGTCCAAATAACTGATAACGAAAGTTACTATAATGCTAGCTGTAATAGCTGATATACATATAGACATTTAAGGGTTCTTAAATTACCATAGTGAATCCTTGTTGACAGACAATTAAAGGGATGGTTAGATTCTGAACACACAAGTGGGTCAAATTAGTCTGGAATAAGAGACCAGATGTGTTGTTAAACCGGCGCTTCTAGTTATGGATAGTTTCTCATCACTGATGAATTAAAAAAACTTTAATGAGAAAATAACACAGAATAAACAATCATCCCTGGTGGTCTTACATCCATTCTTCAACCGTAGATGTGTATTTGAACAAGCCATATAAAGCCAATTTATGCTGTCTTTATGTGAACTGGATTGAATGCAGAGGCCACCAATCACTCCAAAAAAAATTTACCATTTTTCCCAATGGTATTAATTAATACTTCTATTGAAGTATTAAAAAGTATTCACTATCTGGATAGTGAAGAGCTGGGACTCCATAAAAATGGAACGTGTATGTAATAGTTTAAAAAAAACTGGAATTTCAAATGTAAAGGATGATGCTTTATGGAGCAGTGACTTTACTTTTAATGAAGCTAAAGTAGTCTCACAACAATCGTCCGATAGTAGCAGCACAGATAAAAGAGAATGTTCCAATAGAGATAACATATGTAAGTCTGTATGTTTTTATATATATATAAATAATAACACTAATTTCAACATTTATCTTGCAACAAAAATAATAAAATGTCATATTACAGGGATTTCTTTTTTCTTTTCAGGTTAGAAAAGAAAAAAGAAATCATGACAGCCTGTCTGCCCAGAAATCACATACAGAACAACAAAAGTCGATCAAAAAATATGAGTACAATAATAAAATGTATTGCTTGATAATTGTCTAATGTAACTACAAATATGTGAAAATAGATTATATTTTCTTATTCAAAGAAATTTTTTTTTTCAAAAATCCTCAATTTTTATGTAGGCTATGAAGATATTTTGCATAATGGTTATGCCCTAGCTTGATGGGAAATTTTTGGGTACAAAATGAGCAACCATTATGCGGTGAAATAAGGTATTTGTTATCAGGTATGTGAATATATATGTCAAAGAGCATTTCAGTATGCTATTTTTATTATAACTGTATAACACCATTAATAAACATTGCAATACAATTGTAGCAGTTAATAAAGAATATACTTGACAAATACAAAAATAATGAATATAAATGTGTAAAGGAAAAAGTTAAACATTAAGTAGTAAAAAAAAGGGCCACCTTCCAAAGGAAAGTTAGTGGAGATAATGGCTAACTGAATCCTTTTCAAACCCTCCATCTATAATATATATATATATATATATATAAAAATTTGGGCATCACTGTTATTAATTACTCAATAATTTTGTATCATATCACATCTTACACTAAAAACAGTCATATCACAAAAATATTAATATTTTCATAAAATAGATTTACAAAAAAAAATTAATTTTTAGTACATTACATAAATAACATTATTTTTCAGTTCAATTTGGCAAAACTATTTTGATATTTAATATGTTTATTAAATAAAATATCTCTCATTCAATTAACTTATATAATATACTCACTAGAGTACAGCAACATGAAATAAATGAAAAATATTACTATTATACAAATTAACAATAATCTTTGGATAATCAAAATATTAATTAAAACATAACAAACTTCTATTTTAAAAAGAACAACAAAATCTAGTCCCATATCATAACTAAAAAAATACAAACTAAACAAGAAGCAGATCATTAATAACTTAAAAATTGTCCTAAGGGATGCATTAAATAACAGTACTAATTTCAATAATAGTTTTTGTTATGATCAAAAACTAAGTGTGATCAAGAGTAATTGATCACACTTGCCAAAATATGATCAATCAGTTTGGTAATAATTATTGTGTTCATAGATAATCTCCACAAACGCAATTCCAAATAATAATAAATAAAATATAAAAATTTGCTTTACTCGCAAAAAAACCCAGAATTTTCAATACTATATGTAAAACACAAAAGAATATATACTTTAAAAGATTTTATGCATTTATCTAAATTTTAAACCGATATTCTCCCTCCCTACCAGCTCTTTTAAGTCAATAACTTTAGATTAATTCAGAGATATTAATTCAACCATAACAACTAAAACATACCATAACTTGGGAAAACAAATAAAAGTAATATAATTTTTTTTACCAGCATCACAAAACCGTTACTTGGCAATGTGGAATGAATTAAAACACACACAAGATAAAAAACAACTTGATTTATATGTTTATTAATTGTTTGGTTATTTATTTACATAAACAACTTAATTTATATGTTTTAGTAAAACATATTAGTAATTTAATGGCTAACAACATTACTGCTCAGTTGTTCAGTGAAACAGAACCTTTCAATTCAAAGTTAAAAATTATTAATACCATTTTAAATTCCCATCTGCTCTATTAAATTAAATAATCAAAGGCAATGGACTTTGTTTATTAAATTAATTTAACAGTGCTGTTTAAGAAATGACAAACTGTTTAACTGTAACTGGGCTTTTAGCCTAAAGAGAAATACAATTTTTAAAAAAAACACAAAAAGAGCTAACCGTGAGGTCAGAAAAACTGAACAACTATGATGTCAGTCATATGTGTTTTATGACTAGATTAACAGATAAAAATAAACTATTATTAAAAAAATAAATAAATAAAAACTGTAATTATATATGTAATTTTCTATATAATTGTTCTAGTTTTTCTTCAAACACCAAAAAAAGACGGCTTTACTATCTAATACCCACAATATAGCAGCTAATGGTGGATGGTGATAATAGTAGCTGCAAGCAATACTTTCACAGAAAAAGTTATATAAATTTAAGGTCCAATCACAATACTACAAAGTATTAAAAACTTTAAATACTTAGCTTTAAATACTTAGCTTTACTATCATAAAAAACGTAAAAATACCATAATATTGTTATAAACAGGCAAAAATACCTTCACAAACTACTTCTAATGCATGGTGATGTAATAAATATTAATCTGTCCAAAAGCCAAAGATTGTTTTATAATATCTACAATAAAATAATTTTTTAATCTTAATTACAACAAAATGTAAATCATTCAAAAAATTTAACTTAGTTAAAAGTATATGATAAAGTACAGTAAAATATTAACAAGTATTTATCTATTAATTAGATGATTGCAGTTAATAAAAAATCAGTTTTACATTACAAAAGATATTTTACACTGATCTACCCCAATAATGTTTACAACATCGTTAATAATATACGTATCCTTAGCATAATATTTTAAGAAAGATTTCTCTTCTTTTTGGCAGATTACATATAAGTAATTAACAATATATATTTACACTAAAAACAAGAACAATACAAAGATGTTTTCTTACTGCAATATGGATACATTATTTTCTTTATTATATTGATATTTATAGTAATTCAAAACTATGTCAAAACCATCAAATTACAGAAATTAAAGGTAAAAACATTTAGTATTACATAAAGTTTCAAAAGTATTACTTGAGACTCTCCGCAAAGAAGTGCAAAATTATTTTTAATAAAACTTATAAATATGTTCCTTGCCTGTAGTGTTAATGATTTTTTCTATTGTTTTAATCATTCAGTCCAAGATATTAACCGAATATCTAAAGTTAGAAATACTACGGTAATATCTATCAGATAATATTACACTGTTCTTGTGTGGATATTTTACACCTGTAAAATATCACACTTGTTATTTAGCATTTTTATCTACTAATCAATTCAGTATGCTTTAATTATGTCGTAAAAAAACTTGATTATCCATAAATTATTTTAGAATATTCATGAATTAAATGTGAATTACATTACTGCATGTAGTTTTGTCAAATTGAAACTGATCTTACAATTATAAAGATAATATGAATAATATACTAATTATAAATAAATTTGTTATTTATACTCATCAGAAAATATTTTAATAAAATATAAAACGTAAAAATTTGTTTGAATTTAGAAAAAATATTCATAATCTCGTACAATGAATGAGGGAATACTTTCAAAATATTTTTAACAGATCAGGCATTGCTGACTTTGTTATATGCTACAAAATTTCATTTCCAATTTCCTACATACAAGCAAACAAACTACTAATAACATGATAATGTCACAATCAC
This sequence comes from Lycorma delicatula, assembly GCF_047948215.1. NCBI lineage: Eukaryota > Metazoa > Arthropoda > Insecta > Hemiptera > Fulgoridae > Lycorma > Lycorma delicatula. The sequence goes on along the minus strand of NC_134463.1, from coordinate 112,563,340 downwards.
AAAATATACAGGAAAAATTCAAAATATTAAATGTAAATCAAAGTAGTATAACATTTTTCTCCTTTATTACAGTATATATTACAAATATAATTTACATATTAATAGAAATCAGTATAATGGCAGAGAAATAAGAGAATTTAGAAAGTTTTTACAATTATAAATAAAAGATAATATGAATAATAAACATGCTGGCATGATTATTATAAATTGTAACAATTTAATCATGAACGATAATTAAGAAAAAAATATTAATATGAATACTACAAAAATCTCACACACATTACTTGTATAACTTTAAATAAGGAAATTCTTAAGTGCACAAGTTCAAAAGTGTTTCTACCTTTAATTTATCTGGATTTTGTGGTTTTCATTAAGATTCAATATATTTTTTTATAATTTACATTTATAAAAAACAAAAAATTAATATAATCACCCTTATTATTTTCCTTTAAATACTAGTTTTGAAAAATGAATTTTATATTTTTCATTATCATTTTCCTTTTTAATATTTGTCAGTATATAAATTTATATGTTTTTTCAGCTAAAAATTAATTAGGTGGGAATACTCAATTAAAATTAAAAAAAATGGTTACATTAATTTAAAACAAGATACTCGTATAATCATTATTTATTTTTAAAGATTAAAGGACAGTTTTATTTTCACCAACTTTAGTCAAGCATAGAATCTTGTTCAGATAGAACTACAACTCGACCAGAACTGACTATTCAATCAGTTTTGAGACAATGCCATAAGAGAAGTTCCATGATAAATAGAACAATAAATTCAATTCAGTATCTGTATCTAATGTATTACAGCCAGTTACCTGGAGTTGGTTCTATGTGATTTGAACAAGTATATAATAGTAGGTAATACAAAATAGTATTAGCAGATATTAACAGTAATACTACAATATTAAATTAAGTGATTAGATTAAGTAATATAGAACAGAACTTTTATCTTTAAGGAAATTCTTAGTTCCACAGAATTATTACTGTTCAGTAAAAAGATAAGATCAAATACCTTAAAAATAGTCTTACCTCCTTTATATTTTATTTAAAAATAGTAAGTGAGACTATAAAAAATTTGAATAAGCGTTTGATATTATACAAATATGTTTTGTACAGAATTAATAAGGACTTCTTTAAGAAAACCTAAAAGATAACTAGCAAAAAACATTTTATTAAAGAGGGAAAATTATTATTAAATTTCTATCATGGTCAATTTTTATTGTAGAAACGTAACAAATTAAACATAATTTTAATAAATTTAAAATTGTTTTAATTGTGTCTTGGCTGTTTTTTATAAAATCAATATTTTTCTTAGATTTTCACTTAATATACTTTTAATATATTTTCTTAAATTTTTACTGTAAAGGTAAGTTAAGTACTTTTGAAAATGTTAAAAAAAAATCATACATCAGAATTTTTTCATATTCGCATTAACTTTTTTATGTATTTTCCTAATTAATAATAATAAAAATTTGTAAAACAAAGTAAAATATAATAATACATATACTTACAAGCCATAATCATAGCAGAAAATGAAGTAAACATAAGACAAAAGAAAATAAAACTGAAGTTATCAAATACAAATGCAGCATCACTTCCAATACCATGGTATAATGAATGACCCAATTAAAAAACCAATTACTATATGAAATATTAGATGAGCTCATATTAAAGTCTGCAATAAAATCATAGGAAACATTAAAATCCACTAAGAATAAATTTAATTTATCTAAGTTATACTCAGAACCAGTTTAAGACTACTACAAATTTGGATAATGTTCACCTTGAAATTACACAACTGTGACATTAATAAACTCCTGCATCACAGTAAGCACTTGTTAAAATTATATTGACTCCAAAGATTATTTATATTATCCTGGTTACCACTGGATTTATAAGTTTAACTTAAACTTATACTTGCAACACAAGTTTAAGTTTAACTTAAATTTATACTTTAGCTTTTTATAAACTCTGAATTATGACCATACATTTTCAAAATTCATAACTACATTATTGAGTTTGTACTATGAAAAAATACAAAAACGTAAGTAAATGTGAATGTAGCAAAATTCTCTCTATACAAGATACTTTTCTTAACAAAAGATTTCCTTATAATGAAAGAACTAGCTAGTCGCTTCATAACTATGATATCAATCAATGTATTTTAGGCTCTTTTGTACAAATGAAAAAGACAAATTTTCCTGTAATGAACAAAAAATATATATCCACAACTACTTTTGAATCAATGGAGTGGTGTTTTTCAAGTGTTAATGACAAAAGCATTTGAACTGTGAATAAAAACATTAGATTGTCACTGCTGGTTTATTCCTTTCTATTAATTTTATAAATGAGTTCCTTTACTTGCTACAAAACAAGGGGAAGTTGAAACTCAGAAGCACATTACACTTCCCATTTCTTCACACATGCCATAAATGTTGAATTACTTAATTTAATGACATTGTCATTGAAAGCCTTCTTGCCTATGATAAAAAGGAGGTATAGAAGAAGAAATGTTCAGAAACTGAACCACCAACCTCCAAACCTTTACGTGCTATTAGTTAAATGGAATTTTTTAACATGTTTAATAACTTCACAGATAATCTACAACTGAAAATTCTCGCCAGTGAAGTAATTTTTCATCATTGTATTGTGACAAGTGAACTAAGTCTCTGTGATATACAGTAGTGGGCAGTACACCAGAGTACAATCTGACTTTCACTGTTACTTTTAATGTTATCATTACTATTGTACTACGATTCAGATACAGTTTTTACTGTATTTTTGCATTGTAAAAATAGAACAGTAAATTCAGCATTTACAGCACATATACTTTACATTATCTTATTGAGATTATGACTAATAATGTGAAATTTTTCTACTATAGAAAATTTGTTAATTATTTATGCATTCAAAAAGGAAAATAAACAAGTTGATGTATGGTGATTTTTAATTTGTTTTCTTCCATGGTAGAAACAGTGTGGTGCAGTAGAACAAATTACTGAAAGTGCGCCACAACACAATGGAAACTATAATTAAAAAAGAAAATTAATACCAGTTTACGATCATCTAAATGAGGCGGTTTTTCAGTAGTTTCAGAAGTAATGAAATTCACACTTTCTGGTTAATAGCTCGCTTCTAAAAACTAAAATAAAATTTTACACTAAAAAATCATATAGAAACTTTTAGATTCAGACTGCTGCACAGATTTGAACATCACAACCTCACACTCGGCAAAATTAATGGTAAAACAAATGATGTTGATGTTAATGTCATCTGTGCATTACCTAGAAAAATATGTGTGGGATATAAGGAAGTAGACATTTTTATGCTGATGAAACATAAACTTTTTGCAGACTTTTCTAAGAAAACTATGGTATTGCTTTTGGTCGCATGTTGTTTATAGGGGGGGGGGGGGTGAAAACGAATTTTCTTTATATTTTGAGCTACGAGAATTACAAAAATGCAATTCACTTAAATTGTGGGTTTTCTTTTATATTTATTTATAGGCCTTTGTATAAAATTTTCAAAAATCTCCAAAACTAAATCTATTTTTACTTAAATTTAGGTATGTTGCAGTAGTTTATCTTTAGTGAAAATTGATGATTGGTTGGCTTCAGATATTAAAATTTAAAGATGAAAAGGAGTACAAGTGGAAAACTGTCAAAGCATAACATTGCTGTTCTATTTAGTGACAATATGATGGGAACTGAGAAATAGTAATTATTAGCAATAGGAAAATATGGGGAGCTTAAATATTAGGTCATTACCTGTGAAATACTAACTATAAATCTACTTGGATGACAGCCCCAATTTTAAAAAAGAAATTCAAGAATGGGATAGTGAATATAAAAAATTAAAAAAAACAAAAGTCTTTTTATTGTTGGGTAATTCTGCAGCATTTCTAGGCACCCAACGATTCATACAAATTAAAATTGTCTTTTTACCTGCCAACACTACAAGTATATGGTAAATGATGAACCAAAGTGTTACCAAATGTCTTAAAGGCTATTACAGAAGAAAAATGTTGCAAGTGTCTGAGAAGCAAGAGAAGATGATAAAATAACATTTAACCTGAATCAAACAATATACATTCTTCAAAAGCCTTGGAACTGTTTGCAATTATAACAATAAAACACTCGTTTCGAAATGCCGATTTTATTAACATAAAACAGTTTCTGAAGAAAATGATAAAGTGATATTATATATTGCTCAGGATTAAATAATTTAATATGCCGCAATATCTTTAATACATTTATGTGATATTGATGATGAATATCCAAAATCTGAAGACAAGATGGCAACAAGCTGAATTTAGTGATGTTAATATCACTAAAAAGCATTCTTATCTATGATAAAAATGACAGAAAGAAGATGAAACTTTCCTGAAATTGAACCACCAAATTCCCAATTAAGCATTATATGCAATTATGCTTGATTTGATGTATTTTAGATGCTAAGTTATAAAACTTCACATGTAATTATAAAAAATTGTGATATTTGTTTAAAACATAACAGCTGGTCATCATATGTTATAAAATTATGTCAATGTCTTGTCAATTTGGTGGTTTCAACTGTCAATGACAGGCTATCAATGAATTGACAGGACATTTACGTTGACATAATTTTATAGGTGATTTTCTACAAATATCCTGATAACTTTACTGTTTTTTTTACTTGTATTTTTATTTACCTAATTTTATTTATTTTTATTTTGACTAGCCTTTCAGGAGTAACAACAGAATTTAAATTTAAAAAAAAAATTACAGTTCAATGCTAAAAACAAAACATAGTGCACTATGTTTTGTTTCATCTACCTTTAACTAAATTAATCATGTCAAATACATTAGTAAGAGAGCTTATATATGTATTATTAAAAGTTAACATACATTTTTTGGTTATAGAGAAGGCCAAGGAATAAGAAAATTAACATAATTTATTTTATTTTGTATGAGAAATTTACAAATGAAGGGAAATAGAAAGAATTGAGGTTTCATGTCAGAGAAATTTAATTTTTATACAATTCGTGGTATTTTATTTGGATACAAAACAAAACAATATGACATCTTATTTTAAATCTTTAAGGGAAGTAATCATCCAAGTATTGGTAGTTATTGATATTAAAGCGTGGTGGTGCACTATCATCCATATAATTTATTAAGAAGTTCTCTAGGAAATATCAACTTCTTCACATAACACAATTCTTTTTGCATTGTCCACTGGATTTTCTTAAATATATTACAAAACCTGAAATCTGTACATCCAACTCCAGCATTCTTGTGCTTCCTAAATCATGAATTCTAGGAGAAAAGTTTCCATTTTAACTACACTTTTCATGCAGATTAAAAACCTTAGATTAAAAAACACACTATGTATTACATGCAGCACACTTTAGTAAGATTGTAGTCATCTATTTCAATTTGAGAATAAATCTCCATTTTCAAAAATTTGAGCACAGTGATAGACCATTCTCCTTACATAAGTATTACTACCTTTTCAAAGCATCGTGGTAATACAATGGGGTAGAAAAAACCCAATAATTAACAGGGTATTCCATTTTAATTCAAAAAAATTTTATTGCATCACTATTTTTGATTTTGATGATATTTGGTATATAATAACTACCCACCTTGTAGTGGCCAAAAAATATTTTTTTATGTTTATAACAATTTTTTTCCTTGAATAATAACTACTTTATAACTTGCCAACACATAAAAACAGACATTTTTATCACTTTTTCCACGAGCTGTAGCATTCTTAATTTACATCATAGAGGTCAAAAAGAGCTTTTGGGAAAGATTAAAATAGAACTTCATCTTACTGTACTCAAAATTCATTTTGTTACATAACCAAATCTTGTAATTTTTACTGAATTTATGTTTACAAATTTTTTTTCAAATTTTGGGCCCAAAATAAATAGTGATGGCTATCACTAAAAAAAAATGGCTGCCAAATTGTAAGATTTTGAAAATGTCTCATTTTTAGGCCCCAAAATCCACATGTGGACAAGTGACAAAAATCTGAAATGTTTACAGAAATAAGTACTTTTTATGTACTTTAAAACCATATAAAATTTATTTTGTTAACTCAAAGAGGTTGACAAGTAATGAAGCCTGATGGCTTCATTACTAAAAACACTGTTCCTTCTAACCATGAACAATGTATCCAAAAAAATTAACAGCTTGTATTTTTTCAGGTAATAATGTAGACCTACTATAAAGATATTGTGATATGTCTATAATGAGATAGGTTATATTCTGGATAGTTTGTTACTTAAAGTATAACTCTAAGTAACATAACTCAAGTTAAACACGAAAGTGAATAGACATGCATGGACATGAATCTTTGCATAACCCTGAATGTAAACATTTTAGAAGGCTCAGTTACTGTTTTCATTTTAATGTATTTGTTGTATTTTTGCTAGTGTTAATACTGTGGTTAGGTAATGTAGAATTGTTTATAAAGTGATTTTATTAGCAGTGAACTTCTCTTTTATGTGATATCTTTTATTTATAATTTTATTAATTAGAGAAATTTTTATTTTAGCTGTAGACAAACTGGGATAAGACAAAGTGAGGTGCAGTAGGTAGTTTTATAATTCATGCTAACTGTATTGTTATTGTAAGAAATCTTGCATTTTATAAAAATGGATTATTGAATGTTCAATTGGCATTCACACTGAAACAGTATGTCACAAATTGACCTACAATAGAACTTCAGTATTGCATGATATTTTAGAGTTTACTGAACAGCAAATAACATTGATATCTTTTAAGGAGTGGATGTACTGAAACAAAAAATTATCTGTACTTTTCATAAAACCAAATATTTAAATATTTTCATATTAATGGGAAAAGTTGCTTGACCCATTTAGCTGTCACACTAAACCGGTTAAGAAATCTCTTTTAGAAATATTTTTGACACTTCCAACAAGCAATCCAAATTTAACATTAATTCCAGGCAGAGTATGAGTACAAAATACAAAAACTACAAGATGATACAGAAACCAAACTGGAATGTCAAGATATATTTGAGCCTCAATGTGTTATAGTCGAGTTGGGGAGTAAAGCTTGTTCACAGTTGGCATTTCCCCCATTAAGGTTAAAAAATTACTGAGCAGTGCAATGGAACAAATTTAAAAAAAGAAAGTTAAAAAATAGCCAAGTAAATTACCAGTAAATTAAATGATTCCTCTGATTTAAATATTTTTACAGAAGAAACCAGTTTAGTACCACAAAATCATGCAGATTTAGGTAGGGAATATGAAGAATTAATCAATAAAATGAAAACAGTTACATCAACCCAGAAAAAATTAATATTTTAAGTTTATTACCAAGCAGATGGAGCATTCAAAAAATTCACAATGAGTTTAGTGTTAGTCAGTATTTAGCCTGTCAATCCAAACAATTAGTTAAAACAAGTGACTTATCTTCGTGTAGGGTCAAAGGATTTGTAGATGTTGAACGTTTTTACAAGTGCTGCCATTTTCGACACACAGCTGAACTGTGTAAAATCTGGTGGTGGTAGTGTGTTTCCACTTTGAGGAATAAATATACAGACGAGAGCAGTATCTTACGTAGTCAGTGTTTCTGACTTGTGTTAACTGCATTAAACCTTTGATACCTTAAGAACTTTGATTTTCAATTTTGAGAAATTAATTGCTAAAATAAAATTTACGATATTTTCTAAATTTCATTCGTAGAAACCAAATAATTATCTCTTAAATATGATTTAGTCAGCACCTCAAAATAATATAAAATAAATATTCAGCCAGCTATTTATACAGATGGCTAAAAAAAAAAAATTTGCCTCAATTCTAGTATGAGTTATATGGGTAAATCTTCACATAAAATCTTCCTCAAAGTTCACACTATTAGCAAAAACTGATGGTAAAAGAATTATTCAGATCAGCCAAGCAATTTTTAAATTTCAAGTAAACATCTGTACAACAGTAAACATGCCGGTATTCTATTCAGACTTATACATAAATGATGACGTCCTCATGACCCATTCATACTGTTTTTTCAATACTATTACAGTATTTGTTTCTCCACATGGTTACAGTTTGCTTAGGTGTATCACCTACGCAAACTATAACACAACATAATAGGAGATTCTGATCTAATTAAAACAAAACAAATCATAAAGATGTACACAAAAAGTTACTTAATTATACAAGCTTAATTATTTATCATTCATTCATCATTTAACATTAAAATAGTAAACACAATTAATTAAGAATATTAAGCAAAAATAATCCAGCACATTTAATTGTTAAACACATCTATTTTGGTAATCTATATTATTATTAATATTATTAATTGTTTTTGTTACTTTATGTATTTCTTTATTCAATTCAAAACATAAGAATGATTGTTTTTTGTCAATTGTTCCAGAGTAAAAAATATACTACTAATAAACTGTACATTGCACAATATTACTCAGTATATACATTACATTATTATTATAATACAATACATTATTTACTTTTTACTGTTTATATTATTTAGCTTTATCATTAACTTTTTTCTTAGCTCTTTAATGACTTATCATTCATTTATCCATTTATAAAATATAATGCTTTTGTAGTTAGAAATAAACTTACATTTAAAAGTGATTAGCAGTAACTGCAAATGACACATAAGTGGAATAATAATTATATTTTTAAAACTTATTTTTTATTGAAAACAAACTAAATTTATTTTAATATAACATTCCTTTCCCTTTGTCCACTCAACGCAATGTAATGTGTTTGTTTACGACAACTCTTGGATAGTCACAAATGGGTTGCAAGGTCCCATCCTCATCCACCAGTGCAACTACCTTCCTACTCAATTAATACTATCATGCTACTCAAGTACTTGTTTATTCTGCTAAGTTGAATGATGAGGATGCTGATTTTAAAGTCGCAAATTAGTATGGCAAAATTAATTCTAAAATACAATTATATCTATCCTTTCATAAGTAAACATTTAAACAGGGCAGCATTTGTAGCAACTGAAACATTTGAAATAGATGAACAAAAATTTTCTCATCCTGTTATTGAGGTTAGCCATAAAAGTAATGAAAATAATATGACAATTTAAAAAATGCTATACCAAAATAAACTTCTGAAATGGTATATTATTATTTAATTATTGATCCACACTAATTTGATCTTTAATATGCATTAGATGAGTGGAAACAGTTGATGTTAAGTATACAAAAAAAAAATAGACAATTTTATAGGTATAAAAGAAGTCTTATTTTTTTAAAAAGAATGTAAGCCTCCAGTAACAACCTCAATGATAGGGATTGAAAGTTTTGTGGCGGAAACTAACTGACAAGGTATTGTGCTTTAACCTTTGTTACTGACCAGTATTACAGATGAGATATGTAAAGAAGTACAGAAGAAAATAAAAACATTGAGACTGTTTTTTTGGAAGGAGAAGAAGATACAGTCCAAAATTGCTTAATTGGTTAGAAAAAACAAAAAAAGGGGAGATGTAAATAAATAACCAAAAAGAAAAACAAAACAAGGAATGAACAAAACAGAAGGGGCAATTTGTAAATATAAGTATTGGAAAATGTTAAAACAAAAAATGTTGGGAATTTTTTTTCTTTAAAGAATTTCAACATCATTTCCCTATTATAGGTAAGCCTCTTCCAAGTTTCTCCACTTTCTTCTATCCAGCATTACTCTTATCAAGTTTTCTCCTCCAATGTTTACAATATTGTACTCTATCTTCTTCGTAACCTATCAGCATTTCCTTTATGTGAATACCAATTCCACTACAATTCTAGTTCATCTCTCATACTTACAACAAGCTCCACATAGTGCAAACTACAATTTGTTTGTTTTACAAAAACAAATTGTTAGTTGTAAGAATTTTTTTTCTTACTTATCTCAAAAAATTATTCTTAATGACTATTTATTCTAAGTCTCAATTTTATTCCCAACACTCCTTTTTCCATCCTTCTCTTTAATTGCCTCAAAATTTCCCCTATTTCTTTAATCAGTATTCACGTTTCAGAGTAAACATCATTACTGAGAAAATACACTGGTTAAATTACAATGGTTAAGGGGACTTAGTTATTTTTAGAATAAAAGTACTTGATGGATAGTAAGATCAATCAGGAAATTAATAGCAAAGTGCAGACAGTAATATAACTTTATCAAAAATTTACAAGTTTTAATAAAGGTGCATGAATTTAATATTTCAATATTCATGAATTGCTATGACTCTTAACATATAGTTTAAGGAGAAGACAGTACAATGTAGGCAACTGAGATGGTGTTTACAAAGGTTGATGGGAAATATGTGAAGATCGATAAGGAAATGCTGTAACAAAAGCATATAAACAATGAAGAGCATTAACATAGAATGCTGAACAGGGCAAACTAAAGAAATTTGGATATACACAAAGAAAGCAAAGTAGAAGAGCAACAAAATAAATCTTAACTTAACCATACTTAATCGTACCAAAAAAAAAAGATTAGAGGAAGAGAAAATAAAAGCTGAGTAGACAATATAATGGAAGAACCATGAAAATTACTTAAGTGGAGAAAGTTTTCAATGAAGAATGATTCAGGAATAGAATTAGAGGAAGTCAATGTTTTGCAGACCACTAGCTAATTGTATAAAGAGAAAGGAAAATGATGACGAGTTTTATATAATTTTCTCACCAATTCAAAGTTTTGATAAAACTATAGTAAATTTTAGCTTTATAGTAAATTTTGTTCATCCTAGGAGAATAAATTTATTAAAATTAAGCAAAAATTCATAAGCTAACTTTTTTCTCAATTTATTAATAGAATTTTAATCAGTGGATCAATATTTCCAGTATTATTCCAAGGGATATCAATATATGCGAGCTACATCATAATAAAAAAAGTTTAAGTTTTTCATTACATTTGAAAATAAATATGCAAGTGAAATATATGAATCAGTAAGGGATATTATTACTAGGAAGAACATGAGATAAAAGATGTCTACAGCCACCTTAGTATAACACCAATAGCAACAGGAAAAATAATGAGAAGAACAAAACTATCTAATGTACAGCAGATATTATGTGTAAGCAAGCATAAAAACTTGATACAAAAGGTCTCATGATAACAAACTGATTTATCATGATGTCTAGGTTAGGATAGGATTAATCAAATGGAGGCTTATGAACTCTTCAATTCTGCTGTGGCCAATAGAAATAAGAATCTATTCCAACCAATTCTGTACAAATGTCTTCTACATATCAGTGTCAACAGTTCACACTTACAAAATTCATTTCTGAAGCAGTGTGCTTCAGGTCTTATCAGAGCTTCTGTGCAGTTCCTTTGACGTAGTTTTGCATACATTAATGGCATATTCATAAATACTAATAAATACTTAATTTGAAAAGTAAAAAATATAAAAAATGCACATAACAAAAGAAAATATATTACATTAACATACACCTACATTCACACAAAATTTTCAAAAACTTTTAGAAAGGTTACTGTGTTCTTTTCATGGGCAAAATACACATTACGTTTAACACTCACAAAACATAAGTTTATAAAAATAGCATTCTACAGGGGTATATAAATTAAAACTGCAATGACAGCAGTAAATACTAAACTGAGCAGATAAAAACAAGATACTAAATGAATAAAGATGACAAACATCAAATATCTCTATTTACTGAATATTAGAGGTTTTATAACCACTTTAACACGGGTGCTACTAACAACAGTGACACTTGCAAAATGTAACACAACTGATGTAAGAGCAAATAGTTTCAAAAAGATCTTTCGGAAATACAACCCCAATTATTAAGCAATTGAGTTGAATTTCATACTTGATAATTTTTTTTTTAAATTAACTACTTTTCATCATTTTAATCAAAGACAATAGAGTCTGGGAATAAAGTTTCCTGGCAATAAAGGAAAAAGATGCAAGAGGCCAACACCTTAGTGCAGACAGCATAATATATGATAAAAGAAATGTGAAACCATATTAATTTACATGGTGTTTCTTTCAAAAACTTGAAATTTAAATAATCGAACAACTATTATTTTGCAAGTTTTTAAGTCTACTTTATTGTTTTCTATGTGCATTTTATGAGGTGTGGTTCAAAAGTAAGAGCCAATTGGTAACAAAATGAATACAGTTGAAACAATGAAAAATATATTGATAGTTTAAAATGCTTACATATTTACTTTATTTTTCTACATAATCACAATTTCATTCCAAACACTTTTGATATTATGAGAACAAGATTCTTCAAACCTACTATGTAAAATCGACCACCTGGAATTGTAGCCTCTTTTGCACAGAAATTTTCAACTCTTAATTTTCCTTAAGTCTTTGAGATGCAAGCCAGTTTTTGAGGTGTGTAAAATGGTAGTCACTGAATGTGAGATCAGGATTAAAATGGAAATGATAAAAAATATCCCGTGTGAGTTTTTGAATCGTTTCTGTTGTGCACGTAAGTTATCATGAAGAACAATTCCTGATCTCAGTATTCCCCATCAATGGTTTTGAATGGCATGACCCAGTTTAGAAAGCGTTTCACAATAGACTTGTGGTGCGATGGATGTTCCAGGTTCCATGAAATCAATCAAAAGCACATCCTTTTGTTTTCAGAATACAGTTGCCATGAAATCATGGCAACTGTATTCTGAAAACAATTTTTGAGACTGGATTTGTTTGAATTTTTTCAGTTTAGGTGAACTAAAATTACACCGCTGAATGGATTGTTGTTTTGTCTCAGCAATGACATACGAAGTCCACGTTTCATCACCGGTGAAAGATACTGGACAAAGAATTTATCTTTCTCATGGTAAAGGCAGTCAAGAAAAGCACATGTAGATGATGTAATTCTGTGAGCTTTTGGAGAACTTATCAACATTTTCATCACCCATTGTGCACACAGTTTACGATAGCTTAGAGTGTCGGCCACGATTCTCAAAAATGTTGTCTTTAAAACTTCTGGAAATTCTATAGAAAGACTGCTAATTGTAAAGCAACAACTTTTCTCACTTTTGAATTCACACATTCAATAAGATCATCGGTCCAGAAATAGGCCTACCACTTCTCTGTTCATCGTGAATATTTGAACAGCCTTCCTTAAACTCATGACACAATCGCCTCACTTTTCCTTCACTCAATGCGGTAGACCTATATATTCACACAACCGACAGTGAATTTCAGCAGTATTACATTCTCTTGTATTTAGAAATCTAATCACTTCAACTGACAAAGTTTGATATTACTGCACTCATTTTAACAGTCTCGCAAAGGCAAACAACAATGAACTGATGGCAATGTGGAGGTTACATGCCTATCAAACCAATCAGTGCTGCCAATCACTATTTATAACTTATCGACCCTAACTTTTGAACTGTGCCTTGTATTTTACACATTTAAAAAAAATAAATAGATCTATGAAAATTGCTAACCACGTTGAAAAAAGAAATACAAAAGCAAAAACCTGCATCTTGGCAAAAATAAGAAAAGGAATGCAGATACATCAAATACTACTGGTAGAAGATAAATCTCTCTGGAATGGAAAAATATTCATATTTTCCAATTATTTTTAAAAAACAATTTTTTAATGAAAATTACATCATATCATATTATAAAATTTAATACTAAGCAATAACAATAACGGCAAGCAAATAAAAATTATCTAAATCCTATGCATGACTGTATAATTTTATATTAAAAAAATATTTCATTCAAGATACCCGGGAAAACCTCTGGCAAACAAGAGGAGATCTCACCAAAACTATTTTTTATCATAAAAATCAATGCATTGGTCATTCATTAGGCATGAACACACATGCGCACACCAGCTTAAATGAGAACTTCCACCCTTTTTTGAATTGGTTAGCAACTGTAAGTTAGTAAAAAAATCATTTGTACAGAATAATTTTCACATCTGCACAGATCAAAAAATTTAGTCCTTCCTCCAATGACGAAATTAAAAAAATTATTTATAATCAGACCGAGACTAACAAGCAACAAATTAAATACTGAGAAATTAAAAATTAGTCCTTTAGGTCAACTGTAAAACTTTTGGATGATCTTATTGATGCTTTTAATCAATGAGATCTTGATGCAACATACAAAATTTTGAGAATGTTTTAGTTTTAAGGTAAAAACTATTCTAACGTTATTCTTAGAAACATATGCTTGTACAAAGATCTGTAAATGGAAATATCAGTGAACAGTACTGATACCGTTCTCAGGAGCCAATAAGTGTAAATTGGGTCCTGAAGGTAAAGAACAACACTGTGGATAGTATTATAATGTTTGTAGGGTGGCCTAATTTAATAGGATTCTTCATGCAAGGTGCAGTAAAAATGATTACTCATCTAGACATATAAATTTGGCTTCTGGCTGTGGAGTCTCTATTAATCTGTTGTTATCCTATCATTGGGAAACCAAATGATTGTTTCTTAATCATTGTTTTTTGTTTCCTAATCATTAAACTTCTATTAGCCAAAACTAGACAGATAAAGAAAACAAATTTTAATATTCAAGTTCTGTAGTTTTGTTTTTTTTTTGTAATTATATAGATGCATGTTTAGAATTTGGTCAAAAAGTGTAATCACACTGTAACATAATTGAACATTATGAAATACCGCAACATATAAAAACACAATTATATACTAAGTGAATAGACACTATCCAACACACTTTTTAAATAAGTTTTTACCTAATTAAAAATCCACTAACAGTAACATCAGATGACATCAGGATGAGAACAACAGCACTAGTCAGAGAGGTTGGTTGCAAAGATGTATGAAATCATTTTGAGGTAAGTTTTTAAAAAGATTTTGCAACAAAATTTTGTGCTATGAGAGTTTATATTTTTAAATTAATATTGTGGAGAGAATTATCTTCGATCTCTGTGGCAGAGTGGTAGCATCATGTGTTCATCTGGGGATCTCGGGTTCTAATCCTCATCAGATGGCATTTTTTATATGCTACAAAATTCCATTTACATACTCTCAAATACAAGCTTCAAAGCTTCTGTAGTGAATTAGTTCATAAAGGCAAAAAAAAAAATATATAGCAGAGAATGTTGTATCTCTATGTATATTATTTTACATTTATTTTTTTTATGGCAATAAATACTCCTATAATTACAGGCTTTACATGTTAATGTTAAAATGCACATCTAACGTCCTTTCCTAATAAAAATTAACACAGGATGTTTATCATTTTTCTTCAATATTCTACACACACTGTAGCAAAATTTTTATCTACATTAGATTTTCTAATCACTTAGTGACTCAAATATGGATAGAATTAAAAATATTTCATAATGTACACTTTTAAAAAATTCAAGAAGATTGATATTTTGTTTCCTTTTAATCTTACTAAACTGATGTTATACATGAACAGAAAGATCCAGACCATGAAAAACATTTATTATATTACAACTGATTTCATTCTCTTATAAATAAAAATGGGATTGAGGTGCTGGATGTGTTCATTTTACAATGAAGATTGGTTTTACCTGGGTAAGATATGCAACTTTTGTATTAAAATAGAAGTATGCCTGAACAATAAATTTGTTTTTGTTTCTGAACAACACAAGTATGCTGTTTTTTTGTATTTTTGTTTGATATGCAACTTCCTGCTACAATGTTCTAGATCTTTTTATATATTGAGGACGGTTAAGTTTATTATTACTTAAACCTTTATTAAACTATTAGATAAAAACATACACTAATGAATTGAGTACACAATATCAATAAAATCTAATGACTGTAAGAAAGAAAATTAAATTAATGAATGAATAAATGTAAATAATAGGTTTATCTCATTTATTAAATCTCTGATATTAAGCAATTGGAAGGACATACTTATATAATCCATTTTATCATATGGATAATTTAATAAAATATTCTTAAAATATATTAACATATGGTTAAATATATTAACATATATTAACATATTATATCTTAATTAAATTATCATATGGATAATTTAATAAAATATTCTTAAAATATATTAACTTACATAAGTTTTTTATGAGGCAGCTGCACGAATTTCCAGCTTTCTTTCAACATTACTCATCCACTTTGTTAATGCTCTTTCCATCTTAAGATTTTTTCGACAGTGAGACAAAAGACTAGATGCAATATGTAAAGGACATCCACCGTTGGTTGGATGTCCTTTTCGCATAGCTGGTGCGACCAGCGTAGCCCAACCTTCAGCTACATTAGGGAATAAATGAACAGCATGCTGAGATAATGATAAACTGATAATGATATTTTAAATTCTTATTTTTTATTATTGTGTTAGAATAATATTGTGCTACAAAGCTTAACAGTAGTAGATGAAGTGACACAATAAAAAATTATTCCCTAAAATTACAACTCCCATCCCAGGCTTACTAAGGAGAGCGAGATGAAGTAATTTCCCATTTTTTTTTTCACTGAACCAAATACACTAATGCATATAATCAGGCCAAGCTCACTGAAATTCAGATAACATTTCTCTTTGTAAGTGTGCTGGGAAGCATGTTTAGCATGTTTCAACTAGTGGCATATTTCAGAACATAAAGCTTTTTGCCACATCACACTACCATTGTTAATCATCACGCTAACAAACATTATTATTATTATTATTACTGCGATTATAGTTAATCATAATAATAACAGTCATCAAAAATTAATAATCAAAAAGTTACATATAAAATAGAATTTCCAATAAGGACAGGATTTATCTAAATGTAGTTAAATCATAAAAACCAAAATACAGTTGCTTAGACTCAATACATTATAATGATCGATAACATTAACTCCTAATATTGCATTAATAAAAAGTTAATATTAGACCAGTTTGATGTTCAAACAATTCCATTCACTGAAAATACCTTTACAATAGTACTACCCTAACAAAAAAACATTTATGAATGGATTTAATATTTCATCACTTTCACTAACTGCCTGTGGTAACTCACCAAACAACTTCCTGTATTCACCCACTATTCACATTAGAATGTACACTTGTGACATCACTTCAATCGCATAAAATTCAATTTGCAGCGTTACGCTTATACTTGCTTCTTACTGATCACTTAATACTGATTTTATCCCTTGACTGAACAGTGTTTATATACCCTGACCTGCAGAACCAGCCGCATTCCTCAACAGTTGAAGCATGAGAATTATCGCCCACACCTTTACATTTTCTCATAAATTCCTACTCTGGCCAGTAACCCTTCTCATCGAACAACAGCTGTCATTGACAGTATTACAAAGAACAACTGTTCAACGAGCCTGTTGGCCTGAGAAAAGGATTCCTTTTAGTACCCTTCTGGATCACTTTCATTGTTATTCTTTTATAATTTCTTCTTAATTGGAAGCAATCCATTACCCAGGTCCGTTATACTAGTCTTATTACAATATTATAAGAGAACTACATGCTATCCTGAAAATGCATTCAGGAAACACTCGAAGAATGGATAAAGAGTTGGGAATTGTGTATTGCCAGTGAAAGAACTGAATTATATTGTCAATGGATGGGGAACACGCTTAATAAAGTAACAAAGCAGTAACATTTTTATTGAAAAATTCAATATTTTTTTTGGGTATACATCAATTTTGAAAATTAATTTTTATATTTAAGTTACTAATGTTAATATTTTTTTATATAAAAAATTTTTTCCAATTGTATTAGGATAATATGTACACATGAACATTCCTATCATACTTAAATACTTTCCCAAAAATCATATTTCTCTTAAAGATACAATTGATAATACTTTTTCATTATTAAAATAGATCAGCAATGATTACAATATTTACAAATAAAGACATGATGAATTTCAAGTTTCAATTACAACACTTCAAAATTTAAACACTAATTTGACAATTAACTATTTCACCGTATTAAGATCACTTTAAAACTAATTAATTCACTTCTTTTTTTTGCAACATTATAATCAAATTTCCTGAACTTAACACAATGAATAATAGTTTTTTGGCCTTTTCCCCCAATTAATAATGAAGAAAAATTTCAATTAAGTGTGTGATAGCTTACTAAGTTAGTGAAATATCCCTATTGAGTTTCAGGTTTCCAGTTCTCTTCTGGTTTGAAGATGGACAATGGACAACTCCAAGAACAAGGATATTTCCATCTATTTAATATTTGAGCGTTTTCTTTACGTAAAAGTACAATCATTTTATTTGAACACTGCAAGTTTTTTGTACTTATTTTGGTATAAAACTAATCTTAGATTCCTATCTAACTCAACTATTACCACCTATGATTGTTATACTGAAACTTAAGAAATATAATGTATTCATTACAACTTAGTTGCTAATACTAACAGTTACATGTTCCTTAATTGATGAAAAAATCTGAAGTTCAAAAACCTGATGAAGAAGATAAAATGTAAGTATTTATCTAACAGGTATTTCAAAAAGGATGCAACCTTAAGATTAGGAAGGTATTAGTCACACATAAGTCATGTAGAGCCATAGTCCCATAAATAAATTTTATTTCTCCCTACATATCAGTTGGCAACACTGTACTCAAGGTTAGCAGCGGCAAAAAACGATTGATCGTTATCAACGCCCGGAAATTAAATAAATAAATAAATAAAAGTAAAAGTAAAAGTAATTAAAACTTAAAACTACTATCACAGTAAGCAAAATCCGGAATGGGTGTAAAAGGCCCATTCTCGGATAACAAAAACACTAACATGTAACTTAAAACTACGTTAAAAACTATCATATTAAAACTAAATAAAACTTAAAGCTAAAAAAAAGAGATAAAACTTACAACTAATATTACAGACGAATTTAAAAAACAAAAAAAAAAAAAAACAACAAAATATGAATATATATATATAAAACAAAATTCCGATAGGGAGTGTAAAAGGCTCGCTACTCGGATAACAAAAACAATACATAGGACTAGAGTAATTAAATTTTTTGTATTAACCCTATACTACGCAAAAACAGAAACATCCGGTCTAAAACCTCTTTATCATTACACAAGATACCACGGATGTTTCTGGGTAGTTTAAATTTACGACGCAATGCCACATAACATATGCAGTCCACGAGTATGTGGCGCACAGTCACGCGGCAGTTGCATCGTGCGCATAGAGGTGGTTGTCCTCTTGTAAACAAGTACTCGTGTGTCCTATCCGCAATCGACAGAGAACTACTTCCTAACGCCGGGGTTTTCTGTATGAGGAGTCCCATGGTAACACAGAATCTTTAATCTGATGGAGTTTATTATCAATGGTAGCCGTCCAATCACCTTGCCACCTTGCTCTTAATAATTGTTTTACATAATTAATGAAATCAGAAGTAGCAACTCGGGTGGTGAAAGGAGGCTGTTTACATGCTTCTTTGGCAGCGGAATCTGCATGTTCATTACCTGGAATCCCTACGTGGCTAGGGACCCAGCAAAAACTTAATTCTGTGTTGCGATTATTCAACTCAGCGATTGCTTTGTAAATTTCAATGATGATAGGATGTTTAGAATAAAAGTTTTTTAAGGCTTGGAGAGCACTACACGAGTCACTGCAAATAAGAATTTTTCTATATTTAGGGTTAATGATGTTTAGACCCTTATTTATAGCGTATAGTTCAGCGGTAAACACACTTGTAATACCGGGTAGACCAAACATATAAGTTCTTTCATTGACAACAAATAAACAGCCAACTGTATCGTTTTGTTTCGATCCATCAGTGTGTACAACCGCGTCTGGTTTCATCTTGGAGAGAACACACTGAAACATTGGAAGACAATAGGTAGTGTAGATTGTTTATTGTACGTCTTACGGTCAAAAGTAAAATTTATAAGGTTTATTCTCCACGGAGGATATGAGGAAGGATACGTAGGAAAGAATAACGGTGTGTCAACATTTATATGCTGCAGCAGACGCCGGATACGGACACCTACAGGTGCAGTACGACGTGGATGGTCCTCATACTTTCCTAGATTAGGATTTCTAAAGACTGAGTCAAGAGCCGGGTGATTTGGCTGTCCTCTGAGACGAGCAAAATAACATAATAAAAGCTGGTCTTGTCTATCCCAAAGTGATGGTTCACCACAGTCTACAAGTAAGCTTGCGACAAGACTTGATCTAAACGTGCCTGTGGCAAGCCGAAGGAAAGCATGATGTACACTATCCAGCATTTTAAGCACGGTTTGACGAGCTGAAGAGTAGGCGACACAACCATAATCTAAACGGGAGCGAACAAAGGAATAGTAGAAACGTATCATACATGACCTACCGGCTCCCCAGTTGGTGTTAGTAAGGACTCGCATCATATCAAGAAGTTTGGAACATTTTCTTTTCAATTCTTTTAAATGTTTGACCCAAGTAAGACGGCTATCAAAAAATAAACCTAAAAACTTGATGTAGGTAGAGATAATTTCAAAATAATATTGTTTGAGTTAGCAGTGTATACAACACAAACTGAAAATAAAGAATATTTTAATAAACCATTTAAATAATAATTGTTTATATTTTTTCTGTGTATTTACAGCATTTTATTTACAGCAATTTTTTATAGCAGTTGTAACATTAAGATACAAACATTTTTAATGACATTTCTAAAAATCGTACATTATTATTTTGATCACATGGTGAGAGTGGAGGGTTGAAAATGAATTTTCTTTACACTTTGAAATATGAGGAGTGCAAAAATATTTTACATTCACTTCAATTGGGGTTTCCTTTTATATTTATAAGCCTATGAATAAAATTTTGTGGCTCAAAAATCTTCAAACTCCACCTACGGAGTACAAGACCTTGCTGTGGTGGTGGTGGTGCTTGCTTGCCTCAGTGATTCTAGAGCTATACTAGCGGTAGTTTAACTACTGGCAGAGCCTCCCAGACCACACAGATCAAAGGGTAGGGGCCAGACTAAAAAGTATTCCAACCAACAGCTATGTCAGGTCTAGCAAGCTGGTAGTAGTGATTTCAACAGAAATGCTAAGACTTGAAACAGGAAAGGCTGTAAGGTTAAAAATACTGGAATGTCAAAAAAAGAAGAATGTAATGCAAAAAACAACAAAGTTAATGACTGGATCTCTTAACATTTTAATACTAAATGGTAAGGGAGAAGAACAGATGTGATGAAGGCAAGAGAACTGGATATTTTGGATCTAAATGAAACAAAGAGGAAAGGACAGGGTGAGAAAGATGTTCTATGGGTAGTGAAAAAGCTATGAAAGAATTATTATAAGAAATTGCTAAATGGGGAAGATAAAGAGGAAAATACCAAATGTGAGCAGGGTTATAATTGATGGTTGCAGGAAATCTCATGGAGAGAAATGGAGGATCCAGTTTGTAAAATGAACGGCGAGAAATCAGCAGGAGTTAAGTTAAGTTGATGTGATAAAAGCTGGAGATCCAGTTGACATACAATAGATGTATAGAGAGTTGAATTGTGGGTAGAGAAACAGGATCATCCCAGAAGACTGGAAAAGGGGAGCTGCAATCCCTCTTTTTAAGAAGGGTAGTAAGACACAATGGAAGAACTATCATGGGGCTACTCTGATGATCCATACAGCAAAACGTTTTGAAAGAATTATACTAAGCAGTATAAGGGTTACTTATACTACTTAGTATAAAACAGGGATAAAGTGAAAAATAGCATATATTTAGGGTTGGAAGAAGGACAGTAGGCCTTATTTTTGCAGTTTGGCAACTGTTGGCAGAAGAGGTGGAAGTATGATAGAAAGGTGGTAATGTTGTTCAATAATACTGAGAAGGCATACAAATCTGTTAACAGCAAGGGTATATAGGAGGAAATGATGAGATTGGGCATCAAATAACGATATGTTAATATTATTAGGAAAATGTAGATATTTTATATATATATATATATATATATAGAGTAAGAACACCATATGGTAACAGTGAATAATAAGAATTATCAGAATCAAGGAAGATGACAGAAAGAGATTGGAGTAGGTTGCAGGCTTGTGAGATGAAGTTCCTATAGGCAATAAAAGGTAAAATAAGAAGAGATAGACTGAGTAATTTGGACATAAGGAATGACTTGGAGTTGTAAAGTATGCAAGAAAAAGTAGATAGAATAACATTGTGATGGTATGTACACATAAAGAGGATGTGTATTGAAAGACTACTGATCAGCATAAAAGAACTGAGAATAAATGGAAAAGGCCAGAGGACAATCCAGAGTAAAATAGAGGGATGGAATTAAGGTCAATGTGGAAAAGAGAGAATATAATTGGTAGCAGATGAAAGGGGAGAGATAGTAGGAAGACAGACAAAGATGGAGAGATTTAGTGAACAGACAGACCAGGATCTGGATATAGGTGAAAGATCTACAAAACTTCTTGATCAATTTCACTGAAATTTAGATATGCTCAAGCAGTCTATTTGAAGTTGTGCATGTGAAAAATTTATGAAGATTGATTGAGCCATTCTTAAGTTATACTCAACTTAAGGTAAAAAAAGCGGGAAAAGTTAAAAAGCTTGGTTCATTATGATGCTGCAAGTTGGAATGCTGATGTTTCTTTATCTGCAGTATCTATTGTTAGCAATATAAAACCAAATTTAAAAAAAATAATAAAACCAAATTAAATTAATGAAAACTCAGTCTCCTTGCACAAAACTGCACAAGATTTTTAAATTGTTATTATCATTTAAGTAATTTGTAGAGTAAAATATTATTTATTTGTATTTTTTAATGTCTAATAGAATAAGTAGCAGGAAGAAGTAAGTTTCATTGTTCACTACAAAGATCATTAAAAAATTAGAAGGATAAAAGAAAAGACATAAATAGTGGCATACCCATTAACAATCAAACAATAATTGATCATCTTTCTTTTACTATAATAAATCTGATGTCTTCATTAAAAAAAGTAAAAACAATCCAAAAGAAAAACTCTTCACATTAACAATGGGGAGAGAACTGAAAGGAAAAGGAAATATGCTGATAATTTCAATAATTATATAATAATCAATTCAGGATTTGCATAAAAACAAAATATTCATTAACAGCATGAGACAACATGATAATAATAAAACTATTAAAAACCTTCATCGATTACTTTCAAATGACATGGACATTTTCTTAGAAAGGATCTTTCAGAGCATATGAAGCAGCTCCTTTTTCAGTAGTTACTGATTTCCACAAGATGTACTCCACTGAAGAAGGATAGACATAATTAACTACAAAAGATCCTTTGAAAGAACAGTTACCTTAAAAGTGAGTCACTTATAATCTTTAATAAATATAAAATAAAAATTTTGAGCTCACATTTAAAAAAAGAATTCTCTGTAATCATTAATGTAAGTGTTAAAAATTTGGTAATTAACTGGAGAAAATGTGGAAAAAGTACAAAATTAATCAATTTGTATTAAGAGATGAACGTTAATGTTTGGTTTCCTCCATACATATACAATCTTAATCAAATTGAACTTGTAAGGCCAAAAGTTAAATATTATAAAAAAAGATTTCAATTGTGACAGAGGTCTTAATTTTATTCAAACATTGAAATAATCCAGAAACCAATACTGCATACACCAGAAAATGGTGGCTAGGGCACAGCAAGATAGTCTAGAAACTATTATTGGGAAAGTGATAGGATAATGTCAAATATGCTCCTAATCACATCAAACTTGAATTTTATTCAAATACTACCAGTAACAGCGATAGCAATAATAATAACCAACAGTGACTATGATTCTGACAATATTAGTAATAATAACAGCAAATAAGAAACAAATGATGAGTTTGTTGATAAAGTTTAAAATGTGTATTATTTATTATTAACATTTTACATTCTACATTTATTTTAAAGAACAGTTATTTATTATAATAATGCACAAATGTGTTGTTCATTCATCAATGGAATTATATCTATGAATGTAGAGTGTAAGGAAGTCAGATTTCATTAAAGCTGATCTTTATTTTTAGAATAGAGCAGTACTGTCATCTATACCATCTACATAAACAATATTCTAAACAAATGGGGTTTGCCCAATGCAATAATTGTTGAAGATGTATTGAATGTTGTGTCTCAAATAGTAAAAAGAAGGAAATGAGTGGTTACAATTGCCAATATCAATAATTACTATCACTAGATCAAAAATTATTTATGTTTAATTTTTAATAAACAGAAAAGAGACAAGGCAGATAGTTGAAGGGGTTGCATGTTCTGGACTTTTACTTCAATAAAAATTAAGGAAAATTACAAAATGTTCCTCTTGTAAATTTGATGAGGATTTTTTGTGTATTTAGTTTTTGGTATTTTTTCATGTAATTGTTATTTTAATTACTTACTTAAAAATATTTGAAGATTCAATGTGAAAAAAATGAATAGGTTATTAAATATTAAAAAAACCTAAAATTTATAATTAAGGCGTGTAGAGTTTTTTCTTAACAGGGATTACAAAAGTCTCATCATTTGGGCAAATTGAGTTTTACATTATCATAAGAATTCAGCAGAAGAATTTAAAGCAAAGAAAAATTTATATAAAACCAAAAACTATTTTTTAATATGTTACAAAAGATGCACCAAACTTTATCCACAAACTAGTTATATACACTGTTTCACTCTGGTATACTTAGATATACCATTTTGTCACACAATATCTATGAACATTTTTTTCTAAATCGCTAGTAAATTTTTAAAATTAAATATAATTTTTTTTTTAATTAAAAATATTATTTGTGTATCTTTAACTTACTTATATTTATTATTTCACATAATTATTTTTCAACAATTTTTTTTATAAAAGGAATGGTTACATCTACATATCACATAACCCAGAAAAATAATTTCTTTGTTGCAGGCCATGCAAATCTTTTACAAATAGCATACATGATGAATTAAATAGTTTAGAAAGAATCTGTCAAACTGATAATCTAAGCTTTTAAAAAAAACAACAAAACTTAATATATCAAAACTAAACTACACAACTTATTTCTACAAAAAATGCAATAAAAATTTTGTTTTTTTTATGTAAGGAATGAATAAATTAACTAAATGCCCAAATTTATGAATAAAATGCTTTTTTAATTTTGTAAAATTTTAATGAGAACAATTTTAATATTAAATAATAAAAGCATAATGAATAAAAATTGGAATAATAATGCTAAAATAAAAAAATGAGAGTAAATTTTTTTTTTGCTGCTGTATGAAAAATAAATTTATGTCAGAGTGAACATCAATAAAAATAGTTTTTCTGTGCTATTATACACAATAAAAATTCTCTGAAGCAACAAAGTGCAGATGATAAAGAGTAAAGCATTGAAATGTGATGCAATAAAATAAATGTTGACCTGTAATTCAGTATTAATTCAAACATCCCACATTTAGAATCAAGTGTGACTCACAAATGTGTCATAAGATAATCAATAATAATAATAGGAGATGGATTTGTCAGAATTTCCAGAATGAAACAAGCCTATAATGGTTACTTTTAAGTTTATTTTAAAACTGGTTGTGCATTTATATATTAAGGGTATGCAGAAGAAGGCAGAGTAAGTAAAGTGCAGATCATAAGGAAGAGACAAAATAATACAATCAACAATAAACTTGAACAAATCTATTAGACAATGCTTCAAAGATAGCCCACAGCTGTGACTAATTTACTAGTAATGACAACGTTTTTACCAAACTACAAATTTAGGATAATTTCACAATTTATAAGTATATCTGTCTGTCCCATCCCATTTCATCCTCTTCTTTGTAAATGCATGCATGCGTGCATGCATATATATATATAGATATATATAAATATATATGTGTGTGTGTGTGTGTTGGAGGTATGTATTCATATGAGGTATAGATGTAACAATGTTTACATTACTATAACTCTTGTGCACAAAAAATAATCAAATGATCTTTCTTATATGAATGAGCAACATTAGATGCACACAGAGCTAAAAAACCAAAACGACCAAACCAAAATGAACTGAACTATAAAAACCAAAATTTTTTAAAACTTAATAAGTATGGTGAAAAATGAAAGTCCCTGAAAAGAGGATTTAAAAAATGAATGTACCACATGATCAACAAGGTATCATAACATCATCACTTAGCATAAAGAACAATAATAAAATAAAAAATATATAAATAATAAAGTTAGAAATAATTACTCCCAAACCATAAAATCTATGAGGTCATTACACCAATTACAGAAGAAATAAGAAAGAAGAAAATAAAATTCTTTGGCCCCCTCTTGCGTTTGGAGGAATCAAGGAAAAGTAAACAACTCTTGGAAAGATTGCTAAAGCTAAAAACGCAACCAGTGTAGCTCACTGAAATGCTTCAAGACATCAAAGAAGCAGGCATTGCACTACAAGATCTCAGAACAGGATCTGGAAATTATAAACGACTTGCCTGGTGTTAAATATGCAGAAAAGCCTAAAAAGAAAACGGGGACGGTTTGGAACGGAAATGGGATTTTTCCAGGAAAATGAAAAGAGTATTGGAAGATAAGAAAGACTAAACATAAATGACTAATTGGTCCTTCCGGGAAGTAACAAAAAAAAAATAATAATAATAAAGTTCGGCTTACCAATATGTAAAAATTTAAATCATTCGAGTGCTTTCGGATTATTATCCATCTTCAGGAATATTAAATTAATTATAAGATGTGTAAATTGATCGTCACGTACCATGACAATCAATTGTTTTATATATATATATAAAAGTTTACTTAATTTACCATATGTTATTTCAATTTATTCTAGTTCTGCTATTTTAAATAAATTTTTACACATCTTATAATTAATTGTATAATATCCTGAAGATGGATAATAATCCAAAAGTGCTCAAATGATTTAAACTCTGACATGTTGGTAAACTGAACTTTATTATTTATATATAAAATACCAATAGTGCCATGTTGAGAAAACTTAATCTAAAACATTTATACCCATATATATGTGTCATTCAATAAAATAAATTAGCCATGAAAATACTGAAAAAATAATTTTAAATAAATTTGAAGATCACTTAATAATCTAATATATTTTAATAATGATGATTTAGTATAGTGAATAGCCAAAAATTAAAAAAAAGCTTAAGATGAAACCACCTGAGAAAAGTGAAATATATTATCTGCATCTATCTAATAGAATTCTCTTAATTTTTCTTATTCCTATTCTATTATTTAACACACAAGAGTGCCATCTTCTCAGATGTGTTGTTCATCCTTATTAAATATTTATACTTGTCTATATACATCTCTCATCTAAAACAGCACATATTACATCTTGGGACAACTTTAAAAAATCATAGCTAATTTTCAGAAACAAAATGAGATGTTAGCTCTTTGTCTGGTGCTGTTAAACCTAAGTCACGTAGACTGAATTTTAGCCAATTAAAAATTCTAACATAGCTATGTTTTTATGTGAATTTATAACCTGCGCTAAAAAAAAGTAAAGATTTTTTTTACAGTAACAATATTACTCTGTTGGTGTGAGATTAAATAATAATAGTAATAACTGGATAATCCTAAATTTTTCATATACTCATTAACATGCATTTAGTATGTACTCAAATATTTAGTAATTAATTCCTTCAAAATTTCATTCAATATTAATTTTATTTATTATCTTCAGCTAATTATTATATTATATAAATTATACTACATTGTATTATTATACGAGACACTATTATTTCATAAAATTATTATTTTTACATATTAATTTGGAGACTGTATCCACTTCTCCTTTTTTGTTCATTAATTTTACGCTTTGTAATGCTGCTTCCATCAAGAGTTTTCTTTGATTTCCCTTAATTTCCAGGCAAATAGTGGAGTAGATGCTATCTGTTATCCACAGAATACTATTTCTAATAACATTATTAATGTTATATTTTACAATACTAATGAAGTATTTTTTATTCACATGAGGAATAAAACAATAAAATATCAGGGTTGTCAGAAAACAGGGCAGTCCTTACCTGAATAACCCTCACCAAATAAAATAGTTCATTATTCAGAAAAAACAGGCCTGAGACTTCAAGGTAAAAAGACAAAATAGAGAAAAAATAAACACACATTACAAACTAAAAATAAATAAATAAAATAAAAGAGTTAAGTATAGTTTGATAAAATACTCATTTTTATATAATTTCCATCGATAAGGCATCAAATTCTTTTCTCAGTGTTACTGTTAAATTGGCATTCTTGTTAAGTTGTAAGTATCTCACTGAGTGTATCTGTTTTTCTGAATAAATAAAAATATTTTTAGCAAACAGAAAAGATATGATTATAATTTAGTTTTCACAAAGTGCTGTAGCTATAACATGTGTAGAAGAAAATCCTATTATCAGAAGTCGTGTGATTTTATTTATCTTCTTACATAATAAATTTTTTATCTACTCCAGATATTTGGTGTAATTGCAGTATAAGCTTATGCACATCCATTACTATTCGCAGGATATTAAAAAAAAATTTTAGTCAAAATTTTATGCAGATTAAATTTTGTTTGTTATTTTTTTGCTAGAATGATATAATTCAAGCGAGAAAATGCCAAAACTGGTTGAACCTCATATTTTTGAAAGGGCGTGTAAATTAAGTCTGAATCAGAGGCAAGATCAAATAAATAGCGAGATTTATAAAAGAGTAGATATAAAATGTTGAATAACATTTGAACAAATAAATTTTCATTTTTAAACAAATAATTTATCATTTATGAATGTTTCATCTTTTGTTTTGGAAAAAACTTGAAGAGAAAACACAGTAATCACGTTATTTAATTAATTATTTTAATTAAAATTTTATAATCCATCATCATTTAACAAAAACAGAAAGAAAACATTTTATTTCTTAATATTATTTTTAAAAACTGGTTATGTTATTTATTGCTTCCTCTTACTGTTTATTTCTTCTTTACTTCACACTTCATAAATTACTGTATAATAAACCGGTGATTTATAAACAAGACCAATTTTTAAAAAAACACCAAAGTTGAACTCATTAAGTTCACAATATCAGACCAATTTTCTTTATTAAAATCTGTATTATAAGGACAAATATGTTTAGATACAAAGAATGTGAAGTTTGCAGAAGTAAAAAATATAGTGGTGTATTCCAATTGAAAGGACCGTGAAAAAACATTGATGCACGCTTGGATACATCAATGTGTGCATACATTTCAATGTTGGAGACTAAAAACTTTATCTTTCTCAGAATAAATCAAATGAACAATATATCCTATGTTGGAAGGCATTTTAGAAGGTGGCAAAGCCAATAACTTTCTGGTGGCTTGAACCGAACCTATTAATAAAAATCTAATAACATCAGTATAATATCTTCTCATGATAAACAGACAACTACAAAATATTTTGTACGTAATATTTTTCATACTATTCAATAATTTATTGCTATTTTATAAAACACTATAGATTAATTACATTAGATATAATTTGATTAGTAATATTTATAGTGCTACATGTTCTATTATTACATTGTTTTAAAATTTCTCTTATAAATCTTATCTTTACTTTTATTATAAATAACAGAAAATTACTTTTATGCACAAATGTGTTGTTCATTCATCAATGGAATTATATCTATGAATGTAGAGTGTAAGGAAGTCAGATTTCATTAAAGCTGATCTTTATTTTTAGAATAGAGCAGTACTGTCATCTATACCATCTACATAAACAATATTCTAAACAAATGGGGTTTGCCCAATGCAATAATTGTTGAAGATGTATTGAATGTTGTGTCTCAAATAGTAAAAAGAAGGAAATGAGTGGTTACAATTGCCAATATCAATAATTACTATCACTAGATCAAAAATTATTTATGTTTAATTTTTAATAAACAGAAAAGAGACAAGGCAGATAGTTGAAGGGGTTGCATGTTCTGGACTTTTACTTCAATAAAAATTAAGGAAAATTACAAAATGTTCCTCTTGTAAATTTGATGAGGATTTTTTGTGTATTTAGTTTTTGGTATTTTTTCATGTAATTGTTATTTTAATTACTTACTTAAAAATATTTGAAGATTCAATGTGAAAAAAATGAATAGGTTATTAAATATTAAAAAAACCTAAAATTTATAATTAAGGCGTGTAGAGTTTTTTCTTAACAGGGATTACAAAAGTCTCATCATTTGGGCAAATTGAGTTTTACGTTATCATAAGAATTCAGCAGAAGAATTTAAAGCAAAGAAAAATTTATATAAAACCAAAAACTATTTTTTAATATGTTACAAAAGATGCACCAAACTTTATCCACAAACTAGTTATATACACTGTTTCACTCTGGTACACTTAGATATACCATTTTGTCACACAATATCTATGAACATTTTTTTCTAAATCGCTAGTAAATTTTTAAAATTAAATATAATTTTTTTTTTAATTAAAAATATTATTTGTGTATCTTTAACTTACTTATATTTATTATTTATTTTTTATTATTTATTAGGACATAACATAACCATGCACATTCAGTTAACACAGTTGTAAAACTCTTCACAAGGCTTCCACTCTCTCATTCTTACATACATACACTCACACACCCTCTTTCTTTTTTCTCTCTAGCACAATGTAAAAAGAACCAGTTCTGTTACCTCTTTTCAATACTGGTTTTGCTTTATCACATTATAGATAATGTTTATATACGAATATTAAAAAAGCATTTTTAACAAAACACTATAATAAAATAGTTGTATAACATTAATGGATAAGTACACAGATTGAACTAAATAGATTAAAAAAAATGGGTAAAAAAATAGTTTTAAGATGATTAAAACTAAATGATAAAAATATATAAGTACTGGTAGAAATGGGTAAAAATACAGAAGAATACAAAAATCATCTTAACATAAAAACATAGTTTAAAATTATTATTTTAACAACAATTCAGATGAAACAAATCTGAAAAATTTTGATTTTTTTAAAATTATTTTATAATTATCATCAATTATGACAGCAATCGTTATGTAGACTAGATAATGATTGAAGATGTTTAAAAAATTCTTCACTTATAACATACATGCTGTATATAGTTAAGTGATTTCATAATATAATTTTATAGCTGCTGTATAATTTATTGTGTTAGTTAATCTCAAAAACCACTGAACTACTTTCTATTCAAACTTCACAATGACAAATAAAAACCATTTCCAGACGGTTTACTGATCTTGAAAAAAAAGGATTTTAAGATCAGGAACTAATTTTAAGAATAATATCCAGGTGACACAACTTTCATAGAAAAATCTGTAAGTTAAGTTTAAATTGATTTACATAACATCTTCAATTTTTTACAAAATAACACTTTCATTCAAAATACAAAACTGTTCACTGAAAAATAATTTCAGTTTAATTCATTTATTTCATTAAAAATAACATTACTGCTGAGCACCTTCATGAATATAGTGTATATTTTCAACAATTAAACAATCCTAAAAAAAAAACACCTCACATAAAATACTGTACTTCAACATAGTTTACTTCCCTAATAAATACTACTATGAAACCATTTTTCCTCCTCCCCTGTGTATATCATTATACACTATAGTATACATTATATCACTGTGTATACACTATAGTATAAATGATACCTATTTCTCAGCCCTTTTATTTTTTACATTTTCAGTTTGTTTCAGTGTCCTAAAAAACCTTCATCATTCAATCTGCCTTCTCAACCCAACCATTGACACCAAATTCAGTCAAGCCCAGGTTTTGTATTTCCTTCCTAACTTTCCCTCCTCTCCTTGTCACACTTTCTCTCCCACCATCAATCTCTCTCTCTCTCACATTCCTCTGGTTATCTACTTGTTACAGTACCCCTGGTTATTCAGGTATGATACATCACTTGCAAAAGATATCCTAGAGTCAATCCATTTGAAGTGACCTAAGGGGTGGTTGCTTGACCAATTCAAAAAAAAAATTTAACTTACCCACTTGTTTCCTACACGTCTCAGGACCTTAAAAATATTTTTTTTTTAATTTGATATTTATGAAGTTTACCTGTGGCAGCCATTTTTGTTACGGTCAGCACACCTACTTTTGTGATTGCAAGGGTTACGAAAAAAATTATACTAAAAAACTATTGGTCCTGGAAGGATGAAACAAAAAGCAATTTATCTATATTTTCTCAAGATAATAGATTAGTTGAATGGTTTATTTACTTATCTCTCTATGAGAAAATTACCAATAAAGTTGAACATGAAAAACTGTGAAATTTCACTTCTGGTAATTTTTTTCAAGAACCAGGGATGGCATAGACAGTTTGAATTATTTTTTATATGTAGGTATATGTTAGTAGTTTTACCATAAATAATATTAATGGTGATATACTTACCCCTAAATTTTTTGAAAATAATTTTTTTTTTTTAAATTCAAATTTTGGCTTCAAATAACTTTGATGGGGCTCGTGATAAAAATGTTAAATTTGCACAATTTGCAGTATTTTTGTAGATGTTTATGGCAACTAAAAAGGTTTCTTGTGTATTGTACTAATAAAAAAGTTATCTCTCAAAAATCATGAAAAACCTGTAAAAAGTGATACCATTTTAACTCACTAAATAAGTGCTCCAAAGGGGTTTCTTGTGTTCTTCGCACTTTAATATTTTTATACTTAATACTATAACTAAAATAGGCTTGTTTGAACCATTCAACTGCAGTGTTCATGTATAAGTGTTCATAACAGGCGCTTGAAGTCATTTCCAGTAGTCAGGAAAATTAATGTTGCAACATGCTCATTTATCTTGTCGCATCATTTAGCTTTGCAGTAACAGACTGGTCAGGGGTATTCCATTTTAATTCAACAAATGATCAGTGCATCACTATTTTTGATTTTGATGATATTTAGTATATGATAACTACCCACCTTGTAGTGGCCAAAAAATATTTTTTTTATATTTAAAAATGTTTTTTCTTGAGTAACATACTATTTTCTAACTTCCCAACAAGTAAAAACAGTCATTTTTTCTATGAGCTGTAACATTCTTATTTTACATCGTACAGCGGGTCAAAAAGGGCTTTTTGGAAAGAGTAAAGATGGAACTTCATAAATTCATTTTGTTACATAACCAAATCTTATAATGTTTATTGAAGTTATGTTTAGAAATTGTTGTTTTTTTCAAATTTTGGACCCAAAATAAATAATGAATTGCTTAGGGTAAAGGCCTGTTTTTTTACCTTTTAACTCTTAGGTACTAGTAATACTTCTAAAAAAAAAATTGGATTGTTACAGTGTCCTTCATTAAAAAAAAAAATGGCCACCAAATCATACGATTTTGAAAAAATCTCATTTTGGGGCCCAAAACACATGTGGAACAGGTGGCAAAAATCTGATATATTTACAATGTACTTTAAAATGTATACATTGTACTTTAAAACCCTATAACATTTATTTTGTTACTCAAAATGGTTGACAAGTAATGTAGTGAACAAAAGCGCTAAAAACACGATTCCTTCTAACCATAAACAATGCATCCAAAAATACTGATGTATTTTTCAGATTATAAAAATTACAACTAAACTCATTAGAATGAATAAAAGGTCTAAATGATAAACAATTCAAATACATTAACAAGTTGTTCAATTCACTTTTACCTTATTTTACTCCTGCTAAGGGAAGTTATGAATAAATCTTGGACTTTCTGATAACAAACTTAACTAACATAACTTAGTGCTCCTGCCATTTATTTTACTGAGTAGCACTGATAAGTCCTCATTCAACCTTGCTGTAATATTGTGTCCTCTTCCAGTAGTTGATAGAAAAAGCTCTGATGGTGTAAATCATTAAGATATTTTCCAGTTGAAGCCATGTTTGATTATCTCTCAATGATTTCTTGAATGAAATACCAAGACCCTGAGGGTGGGAAAAGGGAAAAGACCCTGAGGAAGGAATAAAAAAATATAGCATACAAACTTAGTTTGGAATTTAATTCTTGTCTCCTGAAACTGTGCAGCAAATATACATATGAATTCAGCAAGTATGAGTTATCTTAGTAGTTATGACACTGTCACTTCCAAGTGCAAGTCCAATTATTGCTTTAAGTATACAATAATGTACTTTAAACTGCACTTGTCTGGCGCTGTGGCATGTTGATGATAAGCAATTAAAAATTGTGTTGAGTCTTTGTTATTGATGTTTAATAATGATAACATCATTTGTAATGCTTCACACCATTATTCAGTTCAGTGAAAGAAAATATTTCAGTATATGTTATCATATTATTTTGTACAGTATGTTACAGTTTTATAGTTCGTTCTTATAACGATTTTATTCAATTTATTTTCATTAATTTTAATTTATTCTGTGTTTTTGCTAATCAGGTTTAACAATGAGTAAGTAAAAACAATTGCAAAGTAAAAAAAACTATATTTAATAACTTGGTTTGCATAAAAACATTAAGATACATAGATTTCAATTTAATAAAAAAATATGTATGATCAAAACTTAAAGGAAAACTAAAAGTAATACAGATAAGAAAACTAGAACAGAATACCTTATTTTGTACAGAAAACAAACATTACTAATATTTACCAAAAATATTTTGTCATTATTAGTCCAGTGTATTTGCAGAATGCCATCAAACAGTACAGGAACATGATTGATGACATAAGAGCATTTAATAGCTCCAAGCTGGAATTTTGACACTATACAACTATCAGGAAAAATAATTTTTAAAGTTGCACCAATATCTTAACGTAAACTTAAGTATAACTTATTTTGTACAATATTGAGAACGCACATAATCTCTGCCTTAGAAACATCATTACAACAAAAAAAGTAATTTTTTAAAGTATAACTCTCATTAAAGAATTTGACAAATTTACAAACAAATTTTTTCTTTGGTGTGTAAATTAATATGCTTCTTTAAATTAGAAACATGATTAAAAACCTTTTGCCAGAATTTACAAACATAATTTCTTTCATTTGTATGAATATTAATATGTGTCTTTAAACTGCTTTTATGATTAAATGACTTTTGACAAAAGTTGCAAACATAATTTTTCTCTTTATGAATATTAAGATGTGTCTTTAAATGAGAAGAATGAAAAAAAACCTTTTGGCAGAAGTTACAAATATAATTTTTCTCTTTTGTATGACTATTAAGATGTTCATTTAAACTAGAAGGTTGATAAAAAACCTTTTGGCAGAAGTTGCAAACATAATTTTTCTCTTTTCTATGAATAATTAAATGTGATTTTAAATTAGAACTTTGATTAAAATTCTTCTGACAAAAGTTGCAAACAAAATTTTTCTCTTTTGTATGAATATTAAGATGTTTCTTGAAACTAGAAGATTGATAAAAAACCTTTTGGCAGAAGTCGCAAACATAATTTTTCTCTTTTGTATGAATATTTAAATGTAATTTTAAACTAGAACTTTGAGTAAAAGTCTTCTGACAAAAGTTGCAAACAAAATTTTTCTCTTTTGTATGAATATTAAGATGTTTCTTGAAACTAGAAGGTTGATAAAAAACCTTTTGGCAGAAGTTGCAAACATAATTTTTCTCTTTTGTATGAATATTTAAATGTAATTTTAAACTAGAACTTAGAGTAAAAGTCTTCTGACAAAAGTTGCAAACATAATTTTTCTCTTTTGTATGAATATTAATATGTTTCTTTAAAGTGTTTTTATGATTAAATGACTTTTGACAAAAGCTGCAAACATAATTTTTCTCTTTATGAATATTAAGATGTATCTTTAAATGAGAAGAATGAAAAAAAACCTTTTGGCAGAAGTTACAAATAAAATTTTTCTCTTTTGTATGAATATTAAGATGTCTCTTGAAACTAGAAGGTTGATAAAAAACCTTTTGGCAGAAGTTGCAAACATAATTTTTCTCTTTTGTATGAATATTTAAATGTAATTTTAAACTATAACTTAGAGTAAAAGTCTTCTGACAAAAGTTGCATACATAATTTTTCTCTTTTGTATGAATATTAATATGTTTCTTTAAACTGCTTTTATGATTAAATGACTTTTGACAAAAGTTGCAAACATAATTTTTCTCTTTATGAATATTAAGATGTTTCTTGAAACTAGAACTTTCATTAAAAGTCTTTTGACAAAAGTTGCAAACATAATTTTTCTCTTTTGTATGAATATTAATATGTGTCTTTAAACTGTTTTTATGATTAAATGACTTTTGACAAAAGTTGCAAACATAATTTTTCTCTTTATGAATATTAAGATGTATCTTTAAATGAGAAGAATGAAAAAAAACCTTTTGGCAGAATTTACAAACATAATTTTTCTCTTTTGTATGACTATTGAGATGTTCCTTTAAATTAGAAGGTTTATAAAAATCCTTTTGGCAAAAGTTGCAAACATAATTTTTCTCTTTTGTATGAATATTTAAATGAAATTTTAAATTAGAACTTTGATTAAAATTCTTCTGACAAAAGTTGCAAACAAAATTTTTCACTTTTGTATGAATATTAAGATGTTTTTTGAAACTAGGAGATTGATAAAAAACCTTTTGGCAGAAGTTGCAAACATAAGTTTTCTCTTTTGTATGAATATTTAAATGTACTTTTAAACTAGAACTTTGAGTAAAAGTCTTCTGACAAAAGTTGCAAACATAATTTTTCTCTTTTGTATGAATATTAATATGTGTCTTTAAAGTGTTTTTATGATTAAATGACTTTTGACAAAAGTTACAAATATAATTTTTCTCTTCATTATGCATAAGGTGGGTTTTTAAATCATTATCATGAATAAGAGACTTTTGACAAAAATTACTATTATTTTTTTTTTTACAATGAAAGTTAATGTGTCTCTTTAAATAACATTTACATCTGAATCTTTCATCACAATATTCACAAACCAATTTCTTTCCATTCTGGAAAAATAAGATGTTTTCACTACTTACATCCTCCACTAAATTTTCTTCTGTTGTTAAATCACCATATGCACACTTACATTCATTGGATATTTTGATACTTCCCTTGATGTTTCCTTTATCGATAGTAACCTATAAAATCAAAAATAACTTATAATTACAATCGCAAATGAAAGAGACAAATAAAAAATCAATGTCCGATTATGACGGAATAAAATTGGCACAATCAGTCTGTTTTTTCATGGAGCCCACTGTTACAAGGCAAACGTACCTAGACTGCTTGAAAACTTTGCTGTTCCTCAGATTCCTACAGGATACATTTTCTAACAAGTTGGTGCACCATAAATTTATCGAAATGTGTTTCTGAACAACGCTTCCCGGATTGGATCAGATGAGTCCAACTGCACAGCAACCTAGATCTCCCAGATATGACTCTTTTGGACTTTTTTCTTGGGGTTTTATTACAAGTTGTACAAAAGAAAAGTTGAGGTTTTGTGATTTATAACAAAAAATTGGTAAAGGACCATATATACATGGTTTAATAATGCTGCAGATGCTCTTAAACATCTGCCAAGTGTTACGTTATTGTTCTAGATGTCTGCCAAGCTACAAAAGGTGCATACGCTGAAGATGAATAACCTACATTAGAACATGGATAGTTGCTGTTTATTTAAAAAAAAAAATTAAATTATATTACCCGGTTCTCTTAATATAAGCTGTACACTTACATTTTCACACTATACAATTAGATACTTTTAGATGAGACACTCTGTATATATATGATTAAACTAAGCAATAAATATACCATTTATCACAAACATCATCAGAGATAACGTTAGCTAAGATTTTGAATTCTAATCTTATTTCTCATAAATACTTACAGATTATAAAATATCAATTTTATTATTTTCAGCATTTACTAAATGAGTGTTAAGATTGCAAATAATATTTATTTTTTATATCACCACATAAACATGAAGCTTGTGTGTGGAACATTAAATGGAAGTTTATAGCGTATGAAAAATATCACACCTGACTGGTATTTGACATTGATCATGAAACTGAAATTTTTCACAGCAACTGGAATAATTTCACTTTGAGGTACAGGTTGCAGATTGCAATGAAGGATATTTTACAGTATGTTTAGATTTTTTAGAAATTCCAGACACACTTGTAAAACAAAACTTGTCAAACATTTGGTAAACCAAATGGCAAAGTCTTCTGTGTACCTTTCAGCTGCCATCCTCTTTAAATACAAAGAACAATTAGTGCATATTATATGAGAACCCCACGTCTTATCCTGATCACCAATTTTTTACTGAAAGTACAAATTACATGCTTTTTTAATTAAAGGTGTAACATTTTTTCTATTTGATTTAAGGTAAACTCATCACAGATATAACAAAAGGCATCCACATCATTTACACAATTTCAAGCCATTATGACTCTTAACGAACTTAAGACTGAACAAAATTAATTCATTCATAAATCCAGTGTTTAATACAAACAACACAGCTGTGTTTTCAGCTACATTTTTTGACCTGCACAGACATGATTAATCTTCTCCATGAAGGCTACACCTCTTCAATATTAGATATGATATAATATGCGACTGTGATATAATTTAATTCTTTGCCTAGTATTGTTTATTTATAGCTTACAAATTATGTTAACAAAGTTATAAAATAAAAAATGAGCTAGCAAAATACAATATAGGAGCTTAAAATGCTAACTATACGTTGAAAAATTAAAAAATCCTTTAATTAAAATTTACAATTTTTTCAAAAATGGTGGGCGATAGAAAGATTGAGTTCATATTTGTTTTTAGTATCAAAAAAACAGAATAAAATCATGTACTGCATGTTAGGAAACAAAAATTATGTTTATCACTGTAATTAAACATAATAACACTATAACAAATGACCACCTGTACTTTTGCATTAAAATTCTGGATTTATTTACATGAAGAAGGTACAAGAATATACAGATATGTAAATAACATTTATATTGCTATACACTTTTATGCTTAGTATATTGTAAAAATGAATATTGTTATATCTAATTAATATGAATATTGTTATGTTAACACTAATTTGTAACAATTTAAATAATACAAAAAAAATTCCCAATATTCTTAGTGTCAATGACTATAATTATGATTATAAATTTACCCTTAAATTTGCCTTCCTTGGTTTTGATTAGCTCCATTACAGGATTTTACATAAAAAAAACCACAACATTATTAAGAATGGATTAGAAAAATAACTAATTATGTATCGCTTACAAAGGATGACAAAAACATGTTTGGAATAGTAATTCATATACATTAATCATCTATTTCATTAAGGAGTTTTTTGTTCATTCTGCTATAAATAAAACTAGCAGGAATAAGAATTATTAGTTTAGAAGAAATACACATGTCCTTTGCAGTCATTTTTTTAATTCGTTTTGATATATTTACATCCTTCAGTCACCATCATATCAACTCAGTTCACCGTGGCACAATTTGATGATGATGATATGTATGACATGTAAACAAACGGTAGTCTTGTATAGATGTGTGGCCATTCCTGGGGCATGTGGTCGACTCAACCCAAACAAAGTACACCAGTATCCACTCTTTTAGTTTTTAAATCCGTACAAACGCAACTAACTTTTACTAGGATTTGAACCTAAGAACCTTCAACATCGAAAATAGCTGTTAAACAACTGATTTTAGACCACCCTGGTGGGCTAAATCTACGTATATATCTCAAATAACAAAAAATATCCACCACCAACCAGTAACAGAAACCAAAAAAAACTAACACCAAAAGTTGACTTTCATGAGATCCCGCTTCATCAATCAATACAAAATTCCAAACTTACATCAAACAAAGAATAAATAAATGAAAACTAAAAATTAGGTAACAAACCCTAATAACAACAAAAACTTGAACAACAAATGGAATGATTATCATTCCAGTTAGCACTGAGTTTTTACCGTAATCAAACTCTTATTTATTAAATAAGAGTTTGATTGTAAATAATTTGTTTTTTATTTGCCACGTAATCTTGAAGTTTGTGCACGGAGTATGGAAATTGAATTTTGTAGCATATGAAAAATGCCATGCCTGACTGGGATTTGATATAGAAATATTTTGAGAAATTGCAGCTATACATTAATAATAATGTTGATAGTCATGTACCAAAAATACTTATAAAAAAACTTAATTTTCAAAGCAGTTATCTACTGAACTTATTATCACAATTATTAATAAGAAAAACTTCCATAAGCTTCAAAAACAATATAGATCTATTTATTATTAAGAATTATTTAAGAACAAAGTATACATAATATTGTTAGTCATAATGATTTATTTTATAATTATACTGCTAAAGATGAGGAATCTTTATCTAAAGATACATCTTCTACTTTGTTATGTACTCAGTATTTTGTACTCATGGGTTTCATGTCCACCTATTTGAATTAACTAAATAAATAAGCTTTAAACATTTACCACACTTACAAAAATTTTAAAACTTACCTAATACCAATTACCCAGCCCTCTGCTTGAGGATACAAATGGAAAATTAGGCCTTAACAACAAAGACAATTGCAAAATGTCCTTTGAAATATTATTAAACTTCCATGTATCCAACCAAAAAAAAAAACTCAGCACAGATGATAGGACTTCAAAATCCAATTTATGACTCTAGCAAGCATGACATCTATATGTCTGTGTCTAGCATCTATGTTGTTTGTGTCTAGCGAGTCTGTTACTGCGACACACTTCACATGCTAATCAGCTGATATGATGTTATATCATTAGGTGGTTTACCTAATTTGATTGGTTTCAGCTATTTTCCATAGATCCAGAAAATATTGAAGTTTGAAAATGGATGTAAAGTAATAATAACTAGTTAAACAACACACTTCACATGCTAATCAGCTGATATGATGTTATATCATTAGGTGGTTTACCTAATTTGATTGGTTTCAGCTATTTTCCATAGATCCAGAAAATATTGAAGTTTGAAAATGGATGTAAAGTAATAATAACTAGTTAAACAAGATCTTTACAATGAGTGAAGTTGACACTGTACATATTTTATGAATTAGATGGTATTCCAACGATGAGGATACTGGGGAGTTTAATAGTTTAATGATAAGAAAATTAGCATTTAATTTTATAAAAGCAGCAAAATTTATCTGTTCTGAATGCATATATAAAGTTGTTAAAAAAATTTATTCATATATCAAAAACAGATATTTAGAGTTGTGTATGAGATTTTTCACTCATATTTCTTATTTCTACATGCCAACAATTGTAATCTTTTTAAAACAACTTTTAAATAAAAAAATCTTTTTGGAAGAACTTAAAATTAATTTAATATATATTCCTAGAATTAAGCTTAACATCGACAAAGCAGTACTTGTTGATAAGATTTCCTGTCTACATCTATACTATTATATAAAGGGAAAGAAGTGTTTGTTTGTTTGGGATAAACAAAAAAAAAACTAATTAATCAATTGCAACCAAACTTTTTACTTCATGTTTCTCAGCATAACTGTAAAGGTTTTTAGATATCTTTCTGATCTAGAAAAAAAAAATGAGTATATGTATGTAGTAGTGGAAATTTTCCGGTTAAGCACAAACTTTAATGTATTGAATTAATAAACTGTGAGTCCCTATCACTGTGTGAACTGGGTTTGAACTAAATGATTTATATCAGTCGTTTGAATAATATTACAAAAATAATATGAGTAACATTAAATAAATTAAAAAAATTTCTGTTTAACAATAATGAATGGGCTTCCTGTGGGGACTGCATGAGAAGCTAGTATGGTAAGGTATACGAGCACCTCGTAGGAGGCTAGACCAATCATTACAATCAACTGGTAACAAGCAGGGTGCCTTTAGGGTGCTGTTTTGGGAGGGGGATATGCAATCTGGTACTCTTATATCTCTGTAAACAATCAAACAGTTTTCAAAATTCAAATGGGGTATTTGTCCGTAGGTTAAAAACTAACTTTTGCATGCTCAGGTATACTCTCGATCTAACAAATCAGAACCTTGTGGAGCCCCTGAGTTGGCTCTGAGATTTGCCCGGGCTGACCTGTCCTGAAGGGTCCAGGTTCTGGTTAGACAGCTAGTCTCTTATAAGAGATCTAATATGTGCTTAACCCCTTCCTGTAACTTGGTTGCCAAATTGGCAACCAAGTTACAGGATCATGGAGTTTTTATACAGAATTTTTAAAAAAACTTTTAAATGACTATTTTTGAATATACACTTTTTATGATGTTATAATACTGTACAAATATAAAACCCTATACATTATCATATTTTTGAAACTGTACTATCAACAACTGAAGGCGAGCATTCACAATAAAAACTGAAGTCATTGATAACATTTTGCATCAGGTGACTCTCAGTTTGATTACTTTAGTATTTCTGCATCAGCTTCGCAGGGAGCTAACTTCAAATATCTTTTGTAATAATATGGTAAATATGTTAACTTCTCCAAATGTAAATATAAAATTAAATTTTATTTTATTTTCATTTCATTAATAAAACTATATGTCACAACTGTGATTGATCTGTATTACTAACCTAATAAATATGACAAGTAAATATAATTAACAACCATTTACCTAGAGCTTATTAAAGTGAGAACTCTATCAACAAGTTAAAGAAACACATTTCAGACATCACTGAAATTTAAAAACACTTGCCGTCGCACATTAACCATTTATCATTCACACACAACTTAAATCTGTATAAATGAAATAGAACTAAATAGAATTAAAAACAATTTTTTTATAACAGAACACACTGAAATAGCAAAATATATATATATATATATATATATATATATATATATATGTATGTATGTATTTTTGATTAATGATGAATGGTTAATTTTTAAATTTCAGTGACGTCTAAAATGTGTATATTTTAACTTGTTGATAGAGTTCTCATTTTAATAAGCTCTGGGTAATCGGTTGTTAATTATATTCACGTGTCATATTTATCAGGTTAGTAATTACAACCTGACCCAATACAGATTACTAACAGTTGTGACACAGTTTTACA
This sequence comes from Lycorma delicatula, assembly GCF_047948215.1. NCBI lineage: Eukaryota > Metazoa > Arthropoda > Insecta > Hemiptera > Fulgoridae > Lycorma > Lycorma delicatula. The sequence continues at coordinate 112,520,497 of NC_134463.1, read as the reverse complement.
CATACACACACACACACACATACACACACACACACACACACACACACACACACACTCTTTTTCTCTCTCTCTCTCTCTCTCTCTCTCTCTCTCTCTCATGAAATTAACAAGAGACAAAGCATGTTTGTTACAATATCCAAATCCAATAATTATAAATACTTACATGATCTGGATATTCAATCTCTTCTTCTATCTTCACAGAGTGTAAATAATTAATTTCAAGTTCATTGGATTTCATGTTAAGATTAAGCTGTGGTGAAACTTCATTTAATGAGATCTCAGATTCCTTTAAAAATAAGATAAAAGAAAAAACCTTACAAAATTTCCAAAATCAGTAAAATGACTAGCCATAAATTAACTACAAACACCTGCAGTAAAAAGGTAATATCACTCAATGCCAGACTAAGACTAAAGGTTGGGAGGTGGTGCTTCAACAGGAAGAGTCGCTTAGCGACCATGAAGTGATCTATTTTGAACTGGGGGCCTCATGGTCATGAGGGGTTAATGTATAAGTAAGAAGAGTGGTTAGTGTGTTAAGCATTGAGAGGGTGTAACATATTGTACAAGACTGTTTAGATCACCTCAGTGGCATTTCGCTGGAGTTTTTAACGAAGGTAATTTTGAAGGCTTGCCATATGGCGCTGGAGAAGGCATGACCAATAGATAAACTTGTATATTGGTGGTTGCCTGAGGTAGCGGCAGCTAGAAGGTCCGTTTTGGTGTAATAAGCGTCTACAGCAAGCAAATCATAGAGATGCGACAGAGGAGATTGATTTGGCACTGGAAGAATTAAGGAGGTGTCGGAAAGCTTTTAAGAAAGAAATTATTATCAATAAGAGAGAGAAGTGGCAGGAGTTGTGTGATCAGCTTGATAGCAACATATGGGGAGACTCCTTCAAGATTGTTAGTAAAACGTTCGGAAGGGCGTTACCTGAATTGTGAGAGGGCTACTAGAGGACTGCATGGAGGTACTGTTCCCCAGGAGGCCATGTGAGGTATTGGAGGTGGTTGCTGCGGCAGAGATTCCTCCATTTGATGAGATGGAATTAAGAAGTGCGGTGATGAAAATCAGTACGCGGAAAAGTCCGAAGAGAGATTATTAGCATCGGTGGCTAGGTCTGTTGTCTTGTACACTGTTCCAGCCTGGAGGAGAGCATTAGGTAAGAAGAGTGTGAGAACGAGACTGCTTTCTTTGCAGTGGCTGTTGGCAATTTGGGGTGGCGCGGTTGTACTGAACTGTTTCGACGGAAGCAATTTTAATAATAGCGGCCATGCCACCTTTAGATCTGATAGCGAAGGAGTGAAAGATAAATTCTATACAATAGTTATTTATTTGTTATGTTGCCACATAACCTTGAAGCTTGTGTAGAATATGGAAATGCAATTTTGTAGCATAAGAATATTACAATGCCTGACCAGAATTTGATATTGATCATGATACAGAAATTTTTGCGAGAAACTGCAATTATATTACAATGGTCACTATGAAAAACGGCGCTAGTATTTAAACTACTGCATCTAAGTTAAAAATCCTACAATAAAAATTAAGGTATCATCAGAAAATGCAATTATTTTTGCACTACCTGGATTCGGCCAATTTTAGTTAGTCATTTTTCTGAAAATTAGGGGCACGAAAAGCGAATTTTTTGCACTTTTTTTGTTGAGATGTCAACATAAATTGCTATAAAATCCAAACCGATAGAGATAAAAATTTTCTACTTTTGGAAGTAGATTAAACGATTAGAAAAAATAAATTTCCATTAATATCAGGCATTAATTTTTTAGAAATTTTATTTGTAGAGCTGAATTAATAAACATTAGTGATTTACAGTGAGGATCATAATAATAGATTTGAATAATATAAGGACTGAAGAAGCAGTCTCAGTGAGCAGAAAGTCTCAATACTGATTACAGTATATCGATATTATGTCATTGTATATTAGTATATATTAAATGCAATGCCAGTCTTCAGTCTGATGGGTTCAATAAGCATTTAGCTGTGATATCTAATAAATTATATGGATTTTTTATTTCCATATGTTCAGTTCATGCTGTTTTTTTTATTTTTATTTAACAGTGCTGCATTATGCCAAAGACAGTTTATAATAAGTTAATTCACATTTTTTTATCAGGTTTTAAGTTAGAGATTTTTTTTTGTAATTTTTCTGTAACTATCTTAAGTGTAATATGAATGAGAGGGAAACACCTTCGTTTTCCAGTCAACATGGCCATACAATTGAAAATCCACAATTAAAAATACAAAAGACATAAAAAAACAAGAAATTCAATCAAAAAAAAAAATTAAACTTATAGAAAAAGAATTAAAAAAAAAATAATCACTCAAAAAAAAAAAAACAAGATCATACTCAAACAAATAAATAAAAAAAAAAAAAAAAAAAAAAAAAAAAAAAAAAGATTGTAGCAGAAAAACATAGCCTATCCTCAAAAAGATCTTTGACATCTTTGACATTTTTTTTTTTAGTTCGAGAAATGTAATCTACAATGAATATAAATTTTTTCAAAAGCTATCCGACTTTGAATTCCTAGCGTGATTTACTTCGATAAAGTTCATGAACTCAATGCTGAAACACGCGGCATTAGTTGGAGATCAGTACAAAGGATATGTAGGACAGCTAAGGAGTGCGATAGCAACAACAGTTGCGTTCAGTTTGAAACGCCAGGGAAAAATAGGACACAGAATATAAATCTGTTACTGGACAATTTTAACAATCATGTATTGTGCAGAAACATATATCAATACTACCACTACTGTTCAGAATGAAATCCTTACTGTTAAGAAGTTCAAAGAGGAAATAAGGGAAAAACTGAAAGCAAATTTTTATCATCTATGACTGTTCGTCGTATTGTGAAAAAAATTTGTTTTTTAAGATATTTCACAAATTAAAAGAGTCATGTGATGGTCGACGTAATATGTGATGGTCTAACAATATGTATAATGTTTACCGATACGATTTTAATGCCTTTATGTAATCTGTTATTCTTTTTATATAGATGTCTGATAGAAATATTGCGAATAATTGTAAAAATAAAAATAAATGAAAATGACACCAACAGTATAGTAATAATAATAATAATAATACTTACAAAAACTAAAATTTAAAAGATATTTAACTAACAAAAGATATTTTCAACAAAAAGGACATCTCAGTAGATGCAAAAATCAGGCACTAAAATACAGTAATCAAACCAGAGGACCTGTTTGCTTCAGTTTTTTTCCGGGCAAAAAACATTTTCGTTATGATGCCCACGGAAAAAAAGTGAAATATAAAAATAAAGTATAAAATCTAATAAGACAACAACAGAATTAAAATAAAATAAAAACTTAAAAACAAAAATTCAAATTCAAACTAAAATACTGAAAGCAATGACAAAATAAAAAACTTTAACTAAAATGTGAAACACAAAAATATACAACTACTGTACATAAAAAATTTAAGCATACTATTATTTAAAATATGTAAAATACTAATACTTGTTAGAAATAAAAATACCCAATCAAAAACTTCTTTATTACTGCCCAGGATATGATGAAAATTCCTGGACAATTTAAATTTACAATGCAAGGCCGCATAACAAATGCAATCCACAAGGATGTGGCACACAGTTAAGCAGCACTCGCATTGTACGTACAGCGGTGCATTTTCTGCTGACATCAAGTACTCGTGAGAAGCTCTTGTATGTCCTATCCGTAATTGGCAGAGAACCACTTCCTCTCCCTCTCAGCGAATTTTCCTGTGAGAGGAATCCTGTGGCAACACAGTACCTTTGAGATGTCAAAGTTTGTTACCTACCATGGCAATCCAGTCATTTTGCCATCTTGCACAAAGTGTGTGTTTGACATGGTTAATAAAGTTGGATGTAGTAATACAGGTAGTGAAGGATAGTTGACTATATGCGTCTTTAGCAGCGGAATCTGCATCAGATGCATCTTCAGTTTGAAATCAGATAAAATAAATCCAAAAGAAAAATAAGAGTAAAAGCTTGAAAAATATTCTAGAACCGATAAGAATGCAAATTAATAAGTAATAAAGACATTTACAAATGCAATGAAACCGACAAAATGTCAATTCAATCGAAAAAGAAGAGCCAAATCTTTTTCAGTCTCACGAAACAGATTTTCAACCATATTTACAGAAAAAAAGAATGGAAATCAATAGATTTCAGTGGTTTTAAATGAAAATGGAAATATTTTTTCAAGGAGATAGTACAATACAGAATAATGTTCAGAAAACAGTTAAGATTTCACAGAAAGGTAGAAAAAAGAAACAACATTTGCTCAGAAGAGAGAAGGGAAAAATAAAGCAAAAGAATGAAGAACTGTTGGAAAACAGGAATAAACATTTAGAAAGAAATGAATGTAAAGTAAAACACTGCCTCAAACGTACAAAAAAAAAATTAAAAAACTAACATATGCTCATGTGATGTATTAGTTTCAGTGATGTGATGTGGTAAAAAAAGGATATCTTTTGTGCTACATTATCCTGTTCAGTCTCTAATTTAATATTTTTATTAAGATGCACAGCTTCATTACTAAAAGTATTATTTACAGGTTTCATTATCTATAAAAAAAAAAAAAAACACCAAAAGACCGAAAATTAAAATAAATATCCACAATAAAAATTAAAAAAAAAAATATATATATATATATATATATAAAAATACTGTTGAGTTTTTCATAAACAGCTTTCTTTAAGCTGTCATAAACAGCTGTCTTATAACTCCTTAATGACTGTTCTTTGTTTATGTTTTGTGGTGGCTTGAATCGGGTTATATTTGATACTGATGCAAGCTTTCTCAATGAAAAAGGTAAGAACACAAGAACAGACGAATGATGTTAACAGATGATGCCATATATGTGGCTCAAATTAATCTCTCTAAGAGGCCATGTGACATGGCCCTTGGCTCACTGATTCTTTGATACATACTAATGTACGTAATTTTTATTTTTTTAAAAATATTTTTTATGAATTTTTCTGTTATTGATAAGTTTTCTATTTGTTTTCATTTAGTTCCAGATCTAGTTTTTTCTTTTTTTAAATTTGATTAAACTAAATTTGTTTAATTTTAACCGATGTTATTTACATTCTTATCCTCAGAAGTAAATTCTCTACAAACTAGAAATGTTTAATTGTAAATTAAAATTTTATTCTAAAATTTTTGTAACAAAAAAATTTTATTCTAAACCTAAGAACATTTATTTTATTCCAAACCTAATTCTTGTGTTTTCCAGCATAACACTTTCGTGCTTTAATTTATTTTTAAATGAGTTCTAGTGAAAATGCTGATTTTGATCAAAACTGATCAAACTCCTGACTGATGAAAACCCTGAATACAGATCAAAATTTGACAAACCAATCGTAAATGACAAGACAAAAAATTAGAGGTTTATAGAGAGTGATTCAGAGGAAAGTTATGATAGAACTATGAATGTCTGATTCTGTCAGTAATTCGGCTGACATAGGTAGCAGCAGCAATATTCAGATTTTTTGTATTCAGATATTTTGATTTTTTTCCTGGTCAAGGTGAGAATATCTTGGAGTGTGCACCGTGGGAGCCACCAATGCTCTAATGTTTTCAACAATGCACTATACAATGATAACAACGAAGGAGATAATGAATCTAATCCAACTTAATAATAACTTAGATATACATGATATTTTATCCCAATGTTTTTCTACTATTAGTTACATGATGAAAAATAACAAGGTACAGATGCCAACCCCCAAGAAGTGTATTATGCACTTTTCATCAATCATGCATTTTCAATTTCTTAAGGTAATGAGACAAATCATTATGCAAAACAAAAGATTGAATTTCGAAGGAGAACAGAGCAATCAATAATTATAAAAAAGCTCTAGACTGAAAAAATGCTATACACCTGATATAAATGCAATGCAAAGTTTCTGTGGTTTAATTTTGTGGATGGATGTTAGTAAAACGCTGAGTATATAGCAAGTCTGTTGTATTATAACAAAGTTGGTAAGCTAATTTATTGTAACATATTTGAGATTCTTCTGAGAATGTTCCATGCTTCAAATAATGGAAATGTTCCATACTATGAAAGACTGTACAAAATTCAACAACTCATCGACTAGCTTCTCCCAAAGTTTCAAGAAGGAATGAATCCTCAGGAAGAGATTGAATCGATGAAAAATAATTCTTTTCAGGGAGACAGCTTGTCTTTCATCAAAACTATAAAAAAAAACCATCAGCACAGGGTGAAACTTTTCAAATTATGCCTTGTCTGTGGCTATATATGGAATCTCAAGATATATGGTAGAAAAGAAGTAATTTCAAGAAAAGGGGTTCCAGAAAAATATGTGTTGGAGTTTGTTGGACCATTACTTGATTTTGGATAAACACTATTTTGAAAACTGGTATACAAGGGTATCGTTGACTTCTTAGTTACTTGATTGTTACACAAATCTTGTTGGTATATTTCAAAAAGGAAATACAAAACAATCAACAGAAACCAAACTGAAAAAAATTGAAGTAGTTACTGCCCAATGTTCAGGTACAAAAAATATATATATATATTGAAACGGAAAAATAACAGGGATTTGTTAAAGATTTAAAAAAAACAAAAGGAAAGGTCACCGTGAAACCCAAGGTAGTTACAGATTACAACATTGCAGAAGTACTTATATACACAGTAGGTGTGAAAAGTTCCTGAATAAAATGTTTATTATCGATACAAGTAGCGCCATCTCTCGAACAATCAGGGAAATGTGTAGCACAATGCCTGATGAGCATGTGTACAAAATTTCATCACGTTTCGTCACTCCAGTCTCGAGTTATATTTGGCCACATACGTTGTGTTCCTGTGACCTTGTGGGAGCTCACAATATGGAATAGAAAAGCGCGATAAAATTTTGTGTTGTGAAGAGAAAAACATAATTTAATAATTGGTTTTTCAAAATTTGCTGATTTAAGACCTAAATTTTGGTTCTGCATTTTCTGGTAAATTATTTTCTCTACTATGTTGCTGGAATTCAGGCACAAAACATCGTAAAACCACTGGCTAAAAATATCTTGTCATTCAAGCACTTCATTGCGAAAAATATTTCACCGGTAATAAGTCACGATTTATATGTTTAAAAACTCTCGGATTTTTGACTTGCCAATAACAGCTAGAGGAAGTCTCTATGACGAACTACTTGCGATAGAACATACAAGATTAGAGATGCGTTCATTCCTTACTTTGTATCCAGCCTCAGAGCTTCCGGAAAAAGATGCTAAGGTTTTCTAAGGAAGCACCTTCCAGGACAATCTCATTTCGTTACAGTTATACACCTGTGCATGACTTAAATTAGGACTTTTATTTTTTGAACTAAACTTTCACAGTAGTCTAATACAACCTGACTGTCAGCGCTTAATTTTTTGCCCTCAATTGCAAGCTGGTACAGCATTAGTAATGACAAATTCATCATAAAAAAAAAATCAAACTTAAATTCTATTAATTTATATTAGAATAGTATAAAATTACTTACTTGGTCAGAAAAACAAAAGTGACCACCAAATAAATAATACTTATATTAGAATACAAGCCCCTCCCGCCGAACGATCTTAGACAAACATTCACACTATTATTGATTGTTCAATAATGCCAACAGATGCAATTGTATACTTCAATACATACGATATCTCGTTATAATACTGAATAATAACAATGTTTTTGTTAAACATAAAAGTAATGCAACACAAAAACGCAGTAGTTATACGTAAAAATTCAAAAAAACATTTTCGTTAATAAATTAAACAGCCAGTAATCATTTTTAATTACTTATACATTTTTGACCATGACGATCGTACATGATATTAATTTAAAAATGCATTCTTTTGAAACTACACACCGCACCAAATTTATTATTTTTTTTTTTCTATAAAAATGTACTTAAAATATTTTACAAGAAATTAGTTGTCCTTTTTTTTGTGACATCGTCTAAATTAAAAATTAACTCGGGAAGACCGGACAAGTCAAAAGTGGTCAGCAAAGAACTAGAGTTGGGAGAAACGAATCATTATAATGATTCAAATCCCGAAAATCAGTTAGTTATCGAGATAACTAACTTATCAAAATCAGTTATCGAGAATCACTGATTCGAATCCCATAAATCTTTCAGTGAATCCGAAGTCAATAATTATTAAAAACAAACATCAGACATAAACGAGTATTTTTATGAAACACTGCAACTCAATGCCAAAAGACCTTGAGAGCCACTTTTGTTTAAAATACCGGTACACATAAATAAAAATGATACATAAGCATTTTATATTAGTTTATATATTAATTTTGTTTCACGTTGTTGAAGTAGTTATGTGAAGTGAGAGGGTATCGGATCCGTAACCATGGACTAATCTGTCTGAATCCAACTTTACATACATATATATTTTTTTTAGCTTTTTTTAATTTAAATATACTGATTTATTAATAATTATTAACCTCTGTAAAAATTTTTGAAATAAACTCAAAAGTACATAAAATTTTATTTTACTAATACTTCTGATTTTCTTCTACAATTTTTTATTATTATTGAATTGTGATTTGTTGTATAACGTTTTTACAATCAGAGGTTAATAATTTTTTTTATAACATCATATCAGCTGATTAGTATGCTACCTGTACTTTAAAAAGTTTTCAATAGATATCTACATAGAAGATTAAAACCTTTTTTCAACAAAGCAAACTAACATCTGACTACAGTTTGGCTTTCAAACATTTCATAGTACCATCGAACAGATTCATAGTGTTCGTTCTAATATAAAGATAGCTTCAGACAAAGAACGGTCTGCTCTACCAGTTTTTTTTTATATCTGTCAAGTCTTCAGATTAGGTGTAGCACACTGGCCTTTTTAAAATTAATCAACATCTACCTTTTCAGTATTTTAACATTTTCAGTTCTTTTTTAAGTAATAGATATTTCAAGGTTAAAATCCAGACTGAATTGTCTCACTATTTTCCACAAATATATGGATTGCTCAAGGAATTGTAATATTCATACACTTCCAAATATGCCAGTTTCTCCCAACACTGTAATAGCCGCCTTTACTTATGTACTTTGTTTGTACTGCGTGAAAATAATTAAAGCAACTCCAGAGGGAAATACATTCTGGACATGGCGGCACGTACTGGACTCTTGATACAGGGAACACGACGACGTTCCGCTGTCCAGTTTATTTGGAGATTATTCCCGATATTTCCCTCGCTTCAAAAGAGGTGGTCACGCTGGAGAGTTCTTGAGGATTACACTAGCGACCCCCAATACATCTCGTTTAGACTCCTAGATGCTGCACGGGAGCGCCCGGACCCCCACGGCTGGTAAAAAGATACTACATCAATAAAATCGACGAGAAGAGATTTAAAGGAAAGATCTCCTCAAGCGTGGCAGGCTCTGAAAATATCACCACCTTTGGAGTGACCGCTGGCGCTGAAGCCGTAGTTGCTTCGAACATGCGGCTGATCGCTTCTGCATGCGACGTCTTCGTGACCCAGGGGGGGGGGGGTCGAGATACCTGAAGCGACACTATAATAATACCAGACTAAGAAGTTATAGAACAGGCACCTACAGAACCTCCAAAAGCCTAGAGGGCATCAAAGGACAGTACGAGTGCTTCAATCGGGCCAAATATGTCAATAGAGATAGAGTCAAGTTTGGAATCAGTAACATCCATGCTGACCGCTCCGTCTAAATTATCATCACCAGATGTCAGCCGTAAAACATTGTTGGTATCTGAAAGTGAAGAAGATGTCCATGTCCAACCCTTCAGACACATTGTCATCTGAAGCTGTAAGGAGGATGGAGAAAAAATTCAAAAAAGGATGGCCGAAAGGAAAGCCTAGGAGGTAAACTAAATAACATCAATTTGTATGTTAAAGAATCAAATTTTTTGGTAAACATTTTCTTTATTTTGTTCGTGCAATTCAGGATTTAAATGCAGTGTTTAGTTTCGTGCAAATATCGCAATTAAAGATTACTTTTTTCTTTTTCTTTTGATGTGGAAAGGGGCTAATGACCAACGTTGTCGATGCCCCTGAAAACCTCAATGTAAAAAAAAAATTTTTTTTTGGGTGGAGGGAGGTGAAAATGAATTAACGCATGCAGAGTCAAGTTCTCACTGATGGTATTATCTAATAACCATCAGCAGAATACTAACTAAAACCATCCCCCTTTCTATCAGGACTTGACCCGGAACTGTTTAACACATTACTTAAGACCGAGTCCTCCTATACTAGCCTGAGAAAGCTGCTACCTAATTTTCACGATTATTTAGATCACCCTTCTTGGTCCTAAGAATGCTGCCGACGAATCAGGCCACACTGCTCAGCCAGGCCAGCTGCTCAGGTTACGGAGCATCATTGCAACAATGTTGTGGGTGCTTAGTGTTCCGAGATCCGCCTCTAGTGTCTCTTGATCTGCCGCCCACCAAGTTTTGCAATAAGATATTGATATAATTCATAAATAGTCAGTTGATAACAGAATGCCACTTAATTTTGAAAAAACAGCTCTTGTAACTTATTCTAGGAAAACCCTTGTGATGAAATATATGTACAAGATTGGTCAGCACTGTACAATGTGTTGAAGGCATTTCTGATCTTGGGGTTTACTTTAATTCAAAGTAATTTTCAGTGAGCAAGCAAGGAAGATAGTCTAAGTCCAGAAGGAATTTTGGTTTGCTTCTTTAGGTTAGTCGGCATTTCCAGTATTCAAATAATATCTTGCACTTATATAAGACTATGGTTAGACCTATTCTTGAATATTGTGCCATCATCTGGAATTGTGTAAGGGACTACACAATGTGAAATAGTAAAGAAGCTACTAATCTATATGGTGCATCTTTGCTGTAACTTTCTTTTGAAAGTTACAAGGTTGAGTACAGTTTTTGGAAAATGCAGTTGCTCAAGGTCTGACATTGTACAAAAGCTTGTCTTTACCCATAAAACAGTTAATGGGGTTACTGAGCGCGATTTGAGAAACAAAACCATATGTTTTTCTTTTATTCACTCTAACAGGCACTGCCTGTTGGCACAATAGCACGTTGACACCTTTAGCTAGGTGTATTAGAAGGCTAAACGAGTATGGTTGGGTGGTCGATGTGTTTCATGTTAACCCTGTAATATAATGAGTTTATTTGAGTAAGATTTCTTATTAGTGCCTTGTTATGTTAATATTATTTCTTTTGTATTGTTAGTTACATTTTTTATTTGATTATTTTTTGTTACTTGCATGATACTGTCTTAGTATTTCTGTCATACTGGCTAATGTAGGACTAGCCATACCTGGGCTGCTACTGTCTGGAGAAAACAAGAAAAGATAAATGACAATAGCCTTGACATCTCTCAATCGATATAAGCGAGAGGTGATAAATTTCTTTATTATGTTATTACTACTGAAATAAGGATTTATTATAAAAGTATTAAAATTAATTAAAATTGATAAGTAGAATCAAGCCTGCGGTAAAATCATTCACACACGCTATTGTAACAAATGGAGTGGATTTTTGTGAATCTGAAAAATTTATTTCTTATTGATTTTATGTCAAGCAGAATAAATGGACTGACTTACTTTGAAAGTAGCAACAGGTTCCACTGAGTGATTACAATAAACAATACACATTATTGTCAGGTGCCATTTATTTCAATTTGATCCAAAAGTAAAAATAAATTTTAAATGATAGTCGTTAAAGGACAGAAAACGTAGTTGTGAAATACTTAGTTCATGTAACATAATACCCAGAACAAAAAACTAACAAATTGTATTAAATGACCGGTGATAAAAAAAATTGCTTAAGTGATTTTAGAATTTTCATAAATATATTCAATTTGAAGCAGTATTTTACATTAATATATATCAACATTGGATAATAAAAAACAATAATGTAATAAAAATTTTTTTCTACAAAGTCTGGATCAGTCTATAGAAAATAAATACATTGCTACAGTGATTTTTAAAATTTTATTTACAATATTATAAAACGTTTTTATACCTCTTCGCCTGTCAGTAAAATATAAGGTAACATCAACTTTTGTAGATCCACGTACAAGAGTTCCTGTTTGGAATACTTAGTCGACCGCATCTAAAAAAGATGGTAGTCCCTTGTGACATCAAATCTGAGCTATAGGGAACAGGTGAAAACCTTTTGTTTCAACTGTTAAATTTTCAGCATGGCTATAAGAACACCATTAATGAGTATCCTGCATTGTTTATTTTACATACAGCTTCATAGCTTCTTCTGCATTTTAAAATAAACTTGATATTATTATGGTTTTAGGTTTCACAAATTCTGCCTGTAAATTATCTTGCTATCCCTAATCACTGTAATTATACATTTTTTTATGCTACCAGTCTGAATTGACCTTGTTGTGGAATGAACGTACACAGATTTCAAGATGTTGCTTGATCTCTTCTACACTCATTTGTTTCCAAAAAAACTCCCTCCTTCAAAGAAAAAAAAAACAAATTTTTCAAAATCTGCATAAATAATTTTCAATTTAGTAATCATGTTCCAACATTTTGAAAGAATTTATCAGTCACTATGTTATGTTTCCCTCTATTCATTTACGTATCTACCCTCTTGGAATTTTTTACACTTATCTTTTGGTGGGTGCTAATATTCATAATATTATTACCTTAAAAGCAACATAATCATCAATGAATTTCTGTGTCCTTCTACTTGCAACATACCTCACAGTCAGTAGTACAATGACAGTTTCCAGTTTTCAATGTTCACTACTTAGTACCATCCTGATCGCGTAGTGGAAAACACCCACCATGTGATGTTTCTGGTCGCCACACCACCCCCTCCGTATCTAGCCCTGACGGCTTTACTAGAGGTCATCTTCAAAAACCTCAGCAATTGACAAAATTCAGTCTCCCCTCAACCAGGATGTCACCGATGTGAATGCCAAAAACTACATTCCCATTGGTGTACTACTATCTAAGGTGAACTCGTGGAAAACAAAACACATCTCAATTGAAGTGTTCAACAAGACTGAATTACCTAAATATTGAGTGAAGGAACTAAAATCTAACTATCCAAATAGATAAAAGCAAGTTTGACACACAACTCTACAACAAAACAAAACAAAGAAACAAAAGAAGCCCACTCAGGAATCCACACCCCTTCTGCAATTCTTTCTTTAGCAAAGGAAAATCATAAATTCTTCCACTTAACCATTTTGCCTGGTTTCTCCAATTCTGCTGAATATCCAAAGTCAACCCAACAAATCACCTCAGTGCACTTCTCATTGTACTTTGAACACTCATACAGCACGTGGAAGGCATCATTTAGTATCCGACACTGCAGGGGAAAAAAACTGAATCACATCAACCTGCCCCTTTAAAACACAGGGTCTGAAAGAAAGTGAGTAACATACCTATTTCGGGAAATCCAGGAGGCGCCCAGCAAGCATCTAATATTCAGAAAGAGATCATGGATATACTGCCTGTCTTCAGTCTCATCCTATCTTGCTCGATCTCCAGAATCTTTTCAGAAGTCAACTCACCCAATTTCCTACCAACATATCATTCCTGCTTCTCTGTCCCAAGAATATAGATTGATTTCACATCTGCAATCACCAAGATCCCCTCTAGTGAAATCGGTCGGCAACTACCCGTTATCACCAGCAACAAAAGTCACTGGGCACTAAGTAAAATATTCCGATAAATTTTAAAAAAGATTTCATCAGGACATGAAAGAAATAGATACAAGGTATCAAGGAAAATGGAATATTATGGTTATGGCAGAGTATTGCTGTATGTTATACAGAGTTAAACCCTATAGAGTACATAGAAAGAAAAGCAAAGCAGGGTATAAACCATCCAAAGAAACTTCGACACATGGAATAAAAAGTATTTTACATACTACATCATTAAAGGCAGGTGAAGAGGGAGAGTGGTTTCCAAAGGCATGATGTAGCTCACAAAAATGAATTGATTAAAAAATGCACTATAATAGAAATTAGGCTTATTTTGTGTCAATTTTCAGTAGAAATTAAGGGGTCTATGAACCCTGCCCTTCTCGTCAGACTCAACTGTTTATCTATAAGAATGCATAGTATAAGCCAAAAAAGTTAATGCATTATATCAAATTATTATATAAAAAAGGTTTTGATTGTATCCTATTTTATTGTATCACACTTTTGCAATTTTTAAATTTATTACAAATTTATAAATTTGCAAAAAATACTGATGCGATGACAAAAATAAGGTTATTTTCAGATTAAGCGCTAAAAAACACAACCATCGCAGGCTTGTGTAATTATTTGATTTACTTCATTATCTAAAATTGGTTCTCTTTCTACTATATGTTGTTATTTCTTTTCCCACATGCTGCACTCAGCTTTTCCACTCTTCATTTGTTACTCTACTTACTCCTCCTTTTTTCAATATTTCCAATTCCAAAATTGTAAAACATTTGCTGCCACATATCTTTAACTTGGGACCACACCAATTCTAAAGGGTTGAAATGACAATGGTATGGTAGGAGTCAAAGTATATTTAATGCCTGTTGACTCTGGCAAGTTTGTCAATTACACAACAGAGTGTATGCTGTTTATTCTCGACAACTTTTAACAATGCTGCCTTGGTTAATGTCTGATAAACTTCAACCCCATGTTATCCAGTCTATAACTTGATCTTTACAACTTGCATTAGTCTATACCTTATCCACTTGTACACTATGGTAAGGAGCGTTGTCTATAATGATAATACTGTTTGGGATAATGTTAGGAAGGAGCTGTACCTCAAACCACCACCTGAATCTGGCATAATCCATTTCTTCATGTTAGTCATGTCTTTCTCGATGTAAAGAGAAGAAGAGCTTTTTGTGAAACTTGCTGATATCTTACCATGGCCAAGAAGCAGTCTTCCTCCTTTTCCAGTTGGTACCATACTTGTTCCTTGAATAGTGTTGTCTGTCCATCCCTTATTCAATGACATACTTCATCATTAGTAATCACCAGCCAGCATTCACCCATGCTTCATCAGTCCAGCCCACTTCTAACAATAATTTAAACCTTTTATTTTTTTGTACTCAAAACCAAGCTCATGTAAATTTTTATAATGCAAATAATAACTGCCATAAAATAAAATACACTGTTTTAATATCACCAGTAATTTGTGGAGCGTTGAGTTTCTCCCATAATATCTAAAAATATGGTGACAAATTGCATCTTGTTGAAAGGTATCCATTTCTGTTACCATAGGTTCCTGTGATATGCATTTTCCTGGAGTTGAAATGACAGAATTATTTATCTTATACATTGCTATCTGAGATACAATACATTTTGCTATGCCTTCTGCTTTTGCTGTTCGGTCTCTTACTCTGATGAAAAAATTTGAAAAGTGAAAGTGGAGCGTTGTTTTCAGTAATGCCTTTCACTTCATCAAAAAACTGCCTTACTGAAATAACCATTTTCTTGCTTGCGATTATAATGTAACAACTATAAAAAATAAAGACCTTGACTGAACAGGACAAGTTCTCTATTCTTCTTTTCTAATTTCAGAGTTCATTACAAAACACAAAAAAAACAAATGCACCATAAATACTACATATGTATAAAATACATAGTTTATGGCTTTAATCGAAGCTATGAAAAGTGTCATTTCTCTATTAAAAAATATTATTTTGGTGTAATAACCAGTATGAGAATAGAACATGATAAGATACAACTTTCAAAACGGCCAATAAAATAGGTTGTTATTTAAAATAGTGAAATTTGGCATCTCTGTTAAGTTTAGTTTGCCATACCAGTTTACAGTTGGTTTTCAAGGACAATGTTGCCTAGCAACATATTCCCCTCCAAAAGGACTGTTTGGTGGGTAGCCCCATAAGAGCTATCCACCAAACAACCTATGATGGATGATTCAAAAATAACATTATAGTACAAGATAAATAATAAACCTGCATCTGGACAGACTAAAATACATTAATGTTTTTACAAAAAGAATGGAGTGTTTTAAATAAAAATCAACCTTTTTTCTGTAGAACTTTGTTTATTAGATTAAAAAATATTTAACATAGAATTTACATTTGAAAATAAATCGATAGTACAATTTTTAAAATAAAATAAATATATATAAACGTTCATTTAATCCACTTAAATATTAAATGTGGATGTTAAAGTTTTGATTTCACGTAAGTTATTATAAGATGAAACTACATAATTCTATAATCTTTTACATTATGAACAAAATGTTATTTATTAACATCACATACAGAATAACTTTACATTATAAACGTATTTCTAAAACTGAAATTCAAATATACTGCACTTTTTATTACAATAAATTAATCTCTTTCTCCAAGAAAATTATTTTCTAAAATTTAAGTATAGATAATATTAAAAAAAATTTTTAAATATGTCGTATAAACTTGCAATAGTAAAATTTTAGCAATTTATTTTAAAGAACTATTAAAATTGCAAAATACCAAAGAAAAGCTCAACTGTTTGGAACCAGTAAATAAACTAGAAAACTCAAATCCCTCGGAAATAAACAAGAAATAAAGAATATTTGGTACTTACGTATTAACGCCACCGCAGCTACAGCTTTATTTAAAAACAAAGTAGTCAATCGGATTTCAGTGGAAAATAGGACAATATAGAGTTTAACATAGATTCAAAACAGTCTCTTTATTAATTTTAATAAATGGTTATTTATATTTATTTATTTTATAAATATAATTTAACCAAACTTAACCTACACTCGCTAACCTTGACTAATTAACAGGGGTGTTTTGATTATTTAAATAATAAATAATTGCAATAATTACTGAATTTATTAAATAAATACTAAAAAAATTACAGTGTTAATTAGTCAAGGTTAGCGAGCGAAGCGAGCATAGGTTAAGTTTGGTTAAATTATATTTATAAAATAAATAAATATAAATAACCATTTATTAAAATTAATAGAGACTGTTCATTTTCCACCGAAATGACTACTTTGTTTTTTAAATAAAGCTGTAGCTGCGGTGGCGTTAATACCTAAGTATTAACGAATATTTAATCAGATATCTACAAAATAAGAAAGTATCTGGTGAGGACTCAATAATGGCGTAACTTTTATAATTATACTGATTAGTTAATTAATGTATGATGATCTATTAGAGAAATTATTTGAAAAAATTTGGAAAACAGAAAAAATCCCATAAGAATGGGCAGTCTGCCCTAATTCATCTTCTACCCAAAAAGGAGACAAAATAGAAGTTAATATCACATAGGAATATCTCTTCTTTTAGTGACCTATAAAATCTTATAAAAGTTGTAGAAAACTGCTGAATAGCACATCAATAAACAATTGATGTGCTTTTGAATTTGTCAATTTGAAGAATTTATCAGGGTGGTTTAGAACAGGAAGATCTTGTGTGGAACAAATCGTTTGTGTGAAATTAATAAAATGAGATAGAATGGTGAAATACAAGAATTATGTACCACATTTTACATTTTAAAAAGGTGTATGATTCTGTTGATAGAAATGGGAATGAATGATAAACTTTTAACTGAACAAAAATTTCCATTGCCTTTTCTAAAGTTAAACTTATTTGGAATTGCAGGAATGATTAAAGTCAAAAAAGGCATAAGGTAATGTGATCTGTTGACTCCGATCACTTTTTATTCTATTCTGGGTAGAGGATAAAAGAGTAGAGAAAAACAATAAAGATTTTGAGATCAATATTGATAACAGACAAAGATATCAAATTATAACACTTTTTGTTTGGTTTTAATATCTGAAAACATTACTAAAATTTAAGACATGTGATATGAAGTAGATTTAATACAAAATCCGAACAAGGCTTTACAGTCATTCAAGATCAGTGTTACTTGTGGAAATGCATTTGAGAAAAACAATGTCAAAAACAACTTTCACTTGTGAACTTTACACACATTGTCTCTACACCTCATTTTCTGAACTGGTTGAATCCATCAACACCTACCAAATTACCCGATCGGCATGGTTCTCGGCTTAAAATGTTCATAAACATTATCCGCATATTATAAACTAAGGTAATATATAAATCAAAGATTTTTTTTTCTTTAAGGATTTTGTAGCTTGGCTTGCCTCTGTGGTGAGAATTGTCGTGTCATGGCCTTTCATCTATACATGTCCTAGGTTAAAATCCTGGTCAGGTATGGCATTTTTCACATTCTACAAAGGTATTTACCTTTTTCATATTCTACAAATTACCATCTCATCTCTGACGCAATATCTAACGGTGGTACAACATGTTAAAAAAAAAAGAAAAAAGTGCTTTGTAGCCATAACTATGCCAAGATTTAAATTGTTTAAATCTCATTCTAGTCTACTTTATGTGTAGATGCTTACCTATTATTAAAAAACTGCTCAACTTTGAATTTCTAATATTTCCTTTAATAATTATTATTCCTTACACCATCAACCGTCACATTGAGTGATACCTTGACTGCTCAGTTCTTCTTACCTTTGCATTGATCATAAAACTTGGCAATTTTCTTTTTTTACTCAATAAATATAAATAAATTACGAAATAAACAAATTTCTTTAAAACTGACTATGTTTCAGGCATAAGCAGCAGAAGCCTCCCCACCTTTAAAATTGTAACATATATAGAAATAAGAAAAATTTAACATTAAATTATAAACATTAGATAATTTCTGTTAAACTTGTTTTAAATTATGCACACTTAAAGAATGCTTTATTTTTTCCCTTAATAAAAATTCTTAATGCAAGCTTTTTAATGGTAGTAACGATTTTCTAATATGGATATATTAAGATGACTGTCTATTTTAAAGTATAACTCTCATTAAAAGATTTCTGAGAAATGTTTCAGTTTTTCTCTTTGGTATGTAAATTAATATGCTTCTTTACATTAGAAAGATTATTAAAAGCCTTTTGCCAGAAGTTAAAAACATAATTTTTCTCTTTTGTATGAATATAAATATGTCTTTAAATTATTTTTACAATTAAATGACTTTTGACAAAAGTTACAAATATATTTTTTCTCTTTAGTATGAATATTAAGATGTGCCTTTAAAACTTCTTTAGGATTAAACGACTTTTGACAGAAGTTGCAAATATAATTTTTTCCATTTGAATGAATATTAAGATGTGTCAGTAAACTAGAAATATGATTAAAAACCTTTTGACAGACGTTACAAACATAATTTTTCTCTTTTGTATGAATATTAAGATGTTTCTTTAAATTAGAAGGATGGTAAAAAACCTTTCCGCAGAAGTTACATATATAATTTTTCTCTTTTGTATGAATATTAAGAAGTCGTTTTAAACTAGAAGAAGAATTAAAAACCTTTTGGCAGAAATTACAAACATAATTTTTCTCTTTTGTATGAATATTAAGATGTCTGTTCAAATTAGAAGAACAATTCAAAACCTTTTGGCAGAAGTTACAAACATAACCTTTCTCTTTTGTATGAATATTTAAATGTGATTTTAACATAGGACTTCTAGTTCCATTATCAATAGTAACCTGTAAAATTAATAAAAAACAAATAATTACAATTGAAAATGAAAGGAACACATTAAAAGTCAATGTCAGATTATAATGGAACAAAACTCTGTTACCCGACATCCTTGAGGACTTTACTGTTCCTCAGATTTTTTCAGGATTCAGTATGCAACAAGATGGTGCTCCAACCAAACTTTATCAAGATGTTACCATGTTCCTGAAGAATGCTTCCCTGGATGTTGGATCAGACGAGGAGGAATATCCAACAATATTTAAATATATATATATATATGAATATATTCACATACATAGGTGAGCAATTTAAAACCAAACTGAGAAAGCTAGAACTGCAGTTATTTGAGTGTCACCTTTAACAATGCTTCTGTTAGCACCATTATTGGTTACATATTACTAATCTCACCTATTGCTGTCAGTCGTAAACTATTCGTGCATTAGTGCAGAATGTTTTGTTCCTACTCCAGAAATAAACTTCCCCAATTGATTACATCTACAGTGTATATTCTTTATTACAGTTATTTTTTACTGATGAATTAGTTGATATTCTAATGAATAAGAAAAGTATGTATGCCAAGTTTCTTAAAAAAAAAAAAAAAAAAAAAATTAGTAAACCAGTCTGAGGTTTCATGAAAATTACACCTCGTATAATGAAATTCATTATTCCTGAAAAACATGGTTTTTTGAAATGTAAATCTACACAAATGAACTTTTGTGTATATATGGATAATAATGTTGAATCACTAAATGATGGTTATTAAATTGATGAAATTTATACTGACTTCTGTTGTGTGTTTGATATAGTTAATATCATATTAGTTATTAGAAAACCTAGTGCGTGTGGATTTAACAATAAATTGTTGTCTTCGATAGATTAATTTTGTTCGAAATGAATCCCATATACAAAAAATGATAATTTTATCTCTAAGCCTATTTATCTTAGATCTGGCATAAGACAAGGCATGCATTTGGGTCCTCCAGTTTTCCTAGTATTTATAAGTGAGATTAGTTTAATTATATGCTATTCACATTTTTTATTAATTGTGGATATGAAATTATTTAAGCTTATCAAAATCTAGTTTATATTCAATTACTTCAAAACAATTTGAACTCTGTGCAAAAATAATGTAACTTAAATAGCATTTCTTCTAACATAAATTTTTTTTTCATATTTAATTTGGATGTTTTCTAATGTTGATATAATTATTTACTGAATAATACTGCATTACTGAATGCATTTTCTATTAAAAGATTTAGGTGAAATTAAGAAGTAATAAAGATACTTATTACAAACATAATGAAACCGAGAAAATCTCTTATTCCATCAGAAAAAGAGCCAAATCATTTTCCCGGCACATAAAAAAGACCATCAACTACATTTACAGAAAAAAAGGAGATCAATAAAGGTTTCAAGGATTTCAAAGAGGAGAAAAAGGCACATTTGGTCAAAAGACAGAAGACGAAAATAAAGCAAAAGAACGAAGAACTGTTTGAAAACCAGGAACGAAAACATACAGCAGAAATAGAAATAAATGCAAAAAATTGGTTCACAATCCTGTTGGCCAAAAATACAAAAAAAAAATTAAAAAAAGCTTACATGCTCAAATGATGTATCAGTTTCAGTTACATGATCTGGTAAAAATAAGCATGTCATTTCTGCTACATCATCCTGTTCAGTCTCTAATTTAATATCTTTATTAAGAGGCAGAACTTCATTAATAAAAGTATTACTTATTGGCCCATCCATTATCTGTAAAAAAATTATAATGAATACGCCTAATAGAAAAAAAAATACTGTAAACACCTGTCTCCTATAATTCCTTAATGATAGTTTTTGGTTTGTTTTATGATAGCTTGAATGCGATTACATTTGATACAGATGCAACCTTTCTTATTAATTATAAATACAAGAACAGGCGAATAATATTAACACACTGATTGCAATCTGCGCCATATGTTGCTCACATTAAATCTCTTTGTGAGTTCATGTGACACAGCCCTTAGCTCAGTGATTCATTGAATTGGAAGCCATGGTAACTTAATGATTTCAGAAATTTCATGTTGGGAGTAGTGATGACATGATGAATCAAGCTATTTACATATTTCCAAAATAATAGATGCAGTTCTGTTTAAATCTGTTTTAACATAAATAAACAATGTGATTTAAGATGATAAAAATTTGAATCATTGAACTGAAATTTTTAACATCTTGTTATACTATTTTAAAATATTTGAATTCTGTTTTTGAGATGGATTAAGTATGAAGTGAAACTAACAAACAGGAAATTACAAGAACTATTAAAAAATAGAACCATTAAGCTGATGAACCTTACTAAGGTAAATACATATGATTCAAAATTGCATGGCAATCTCTGAAAACATGATTCTATAGCCAAAAATAAGAAAAAAATTTTATGTAAACATAGATCAGAAACAATTTGCTATCAAGATTCAGCTTGCGAAAAATTTAGCCTCTATTTCTGATTCCTCTGTCAAATTAAACCATACTAAATTTCTTGGGGTACAAATTGAAGGCCAAATATAATGTTTCCTAATGGTTTTTGATCTAAGAAATTGAATAAAAGTGGTTTCTGTATCTCACTTAAATCAATGAAAACAGATCAAACAAGAAAACATTTTATCGGAACATACTTTTTTTGGTTTTGAATAAAATAATATTATTAATTTCCCAATAAACAAATAAAAATTCTAGTTAACTTTGCAGAGATACCACTTCTGGGAAAATTGATGTAAATAACATCTATAAAAATTAAACACAAATTTAGGAAGTTCAACTTTAATAAAAAACAAAACACACCAACTATATCTGAAAAGTGATACAATTTGAAACAGAAAAATTTTCATAAATGTTTGTACAACATAATGTAAATGAAAAAAAAAATATAAAACTTAACAATAAAATAAAAAAAATAAAAATCACATACCTTTTGGTTTTTTTCTCTAAAAATTATTAGTATAAAAACAGTTAAATGATAAATCTGCAAACATTTCTTCAAAACAGTTGCTAAATGAGGCCACCACTGTTCAATGCATTGTTCAGCTCAGCGAATCCATGCTAGCTGGGATGACGTTTAATAGCACCATTGGTTTGATGCTATCAGATGTCCTGTCTAACCGCATCATTATTATTCCTAACAGTAGCTCAGTTTCTATTATATGATGTCTCAATTCTTTTTGTGTACCAATAAAAGTAAAATAGAATAAAAACTTCATCCAACCCTAAAATAAAAAATGCAAGTACCAATATCCAATGAGCCTTGGTAGTAAGAAAAAAGAGACCTTAACATTATCATACTGCACATTAACCAAAAAAGTGTTGGAAATGACCTGTAGTAGTTTCATGGGAATTTTTTTCTGCCCAAGTGCAAGTGTTTCAATAATTTACGTCATTTCTTATAAAACAGGATTCATCAGTAACTGGAATATTACTTAGTAAATCGGTATGATGTTCACATTTTCTAATTAACCACTGACAAAAATTTCATACGCTCATCAAAATCAGAAGGTAAAAATTCTTGTACACGTTTTATATAGAATGGGTATAATTGTAGCTCCAATAATATTTGCCCCACACACTTGATTGTGAAACATGAAAGCGATGTGACAACCTTCTGGTACTTGAGGTGGGAGATACTTGGGCCGCATTCAATATTGCTTCTTCAGTGTTGACATTTGTTAGGAAATTTTCACGGACCAGCAATGAATCATGGTTTAATCATACCTGCTTCTCAAACTCATCCCTCCAAAGCCTCAAATGTTTTACAATGCGGTACTACTTGATTTCGATAACTTTCCTGGTATTCATGCACAGCAGCCAAATATATCTTTATTTACTTTACCGTAAATTAACAACATGTCCGACAACTCTCCAGATGAAATACGTTTTAGAAGAAACTGATTGTTTTGCTTGGATTCTGGACCATAAAAGACGAAAATTTTATGCAATATCATTAAAGGGTATATGGTTGGATATGGAGACTGCGATTACGGAGTTTATTTTATGGACTAGTAAAAATTTGTGTTCAGGGATATTAAGTTCAGATCGGAAACATTACAATAATCTAACTCATCATTTTTCTTACATACAGAGTAAAGACCTTACTTAAAACCTAAATAACTAGAAGAGTTGATTCCTGATGAAAAATAAATGGATGAGAATTTTTTCCCACATGCAGTGGCAACAGATAATAATGAGGATGGACACCATGTAATTAACCAGGGTATGTGTACTATGTTTCTTATTTTTGTGAGATTGTATTTAATTTCAGACAATTTTTAATAGAATCAATAGTTTAAGATATTATGTAGTCACAAAAATTATACATTATCATGTCCTAAAATGCATATTATAAACGCCTTACATTATAGTGTATGCAATGGCTTGTAAATAATACTACTTTGTTCAGTATCACAGTAGTTTTTTGTAACCGAATTCAGTTTATTTTAGCGAGTTTTAACTGACACTAATAAAAAGGATTGGCATTTGCTATTAGCAAATGCCAATCCTGTCGTCAAACAGATGTATTTTCCATTAATTATAACTTGAAATATTCAACAATCTATCTACTGTTCTGTTAGTATCGGAAAATAATGAAATAAGTAAAGAAGTATTATAATTTCCAATGCAATAAGAAGACAATTACCATTTACAAATGTCTAATAATAATAATATGCCCACAATTTTTGATGAAATTTTTTAATAACACTAGCTTAAGTACACAATTTTACATCGAACTCAAATGAATTTACATCCACATGATAAAGCCAATATTTCCGATTCATCAATATAAAACACAATCAAACTTAAATTCCATTAATTTATATTAGTATAGTATAAAATTACTTACTTAGGTAAACAAATGAAAACCCCAAACAATAAATAATACCGAAATTAAAATGTAGTTGTTACTGTAACAACCTGTCAGACAAATGGTAGAGTGTTGATCAACAGTAATGGGAAGATTCGTGAATGAGTCGTTCCTTCGATTCTTTATACTGAACGAAAGAATCGAGAATCGGTTTGCAGGAGAAACCGATTCTTAACAATGAAATGGATAGGGCGGGAAGCTATGTTGCACAATATTAATTACTGCCTCGTTCTTTTGCGCATACTGTCATGCTCGAGATATGTTTTACAATTATTCTTAGTAGACGGATAAAAGACAACAGACGATTTTGTTTTCATGGTGAATAATCTTTGCGTATTCTATTTAGAGTTGGTTTATATTTTTTTTATTTGGGCCTACTCAATTTCGTAAGATTTTTTTACGTTACATAATCAGAAGACGATTTTTTTTCTAAATGTTTATCGGTATTATTTTTTTAAATCATTATTTCTACACAAGTAGATATTTTATAAGCACTTTTAAAAAAGAATATTTTGTTTTTAAATTAACATGAGCTGCAGAAAAAGAAGTCACATCTGAACTTGCTTTTCCGAAGCAAGCCCTGGAAAAGCTTTGTGTAATTTTTGTCGTAGTTCAGTATCCTATGCCGGTGGGACGACTAGTAATCTATCTCGTCATATTAAAATTAAACACCCAGCAGTTGATATTTCAAGACAAAAAAATTCTAGTCCTGATTATGTTTCAGAAATGCATTATCACTTAAATCCTACTACGTCTACTGCGACTGAACCAAATGAATCACAGCAATTAGCCCTTAAATTAACAAACCTTGTTGATTCGCCTAATCCTTCTTCTGTGCTTGCAATAACATCTTTGTCCTAAAAAAAAACCCAACACAGTTGTACCTTACTTCCTTTGTTACAAAACCTGTCCCTCAAAGTAAAAGCCGAGCGTTAGATATTCATTTAATTCGGTTAATAACTAATGAATATCAACCTCTTTCACTCGTTGAGGATGAAGAATTCAAGAAGTTTGTTCATATGTTAAACCCTGGGGTTTCGTTTCCTTGTCGGAAAACAATTACAATTAGTTTAATTCCACAATTATGTGATAGAATTTCTTGTGAGATTTGTAAGTCATATAATATAGAAGCATGAGCAATAACCACTGACAGTTGGACATCAGTTTCAAGTAATAATTATATGGCCATAACTATCCATTTCATTGACCATGAATGCAATTTAAAAACCTAATTACTTACTTGTATGGAAATCTGCAGTCAACAAGGCTGAAAACATTGCCATTAACTTACAAGGTAAATTCAATGAATGGGCTATTACTGACAAAATAGGAGCGGTTATTAGTGACAATGCAGCAAATTTAAAAGCTGCTATTCGCAATTGTCAGCTACGCAATTTTCCTTGCTTAGCGCATACAATTAATTTAATTGTCCAAGCAGCAGTGTCTAAAGTAAAAACAGTTGTGGTAAAATCGAAGGCAATTGTCGAATTTTTTAAATGAAGTTCTCATGCTGCCTCCAAACTGCAAAACATGCAGCGACCACTAATTTCGACTATCGCTTTTGTGAATCCTATTCTAAATAATATTTCATTTGATGAGTGGAAAGTTATAGCTGAAATGTGCAAATTATTGAAAATGTTTGAAGAGATAACTATTGAAATAAGTTCTAAAAAAACTGCACCACTTTTTCAAAAATCTGTTTATTGGCGTGAGCGATGACAAGACATGTACTTAACATTAAATCTTTTACTCAGAATTCTGAAATCGTTAAAGTATGTAACAAGATGTTAGACCAACTGCAACATAGATATGATGTTGAAAATAATATTTTGCTTGAAAGCAGGCTATTAGATCCTCACTTTCAAGAAGAAGCATCTTACCAAAATGCTTACACAAAACTTTCACAGAAAGTTCAGTGTTCAGATCGAACAAGGCGATAGGTTTGAAACCAAAAAAGAAATTATTGAACCCTCCATTTCAACTGCATGGGAAGATTTTTATAAAAAAGTAACGCCAATTTTAACTAATTCAAACCCAACAGCAGCAGGAATTTTAGAGCTAGATAAATATATAAATGTACCGCTCATCTCAAGAACACAAAATCCTCTCTCTTGGTGGAAAGAAAGGAGGTTAATTTATCCAATATTATTCAAAATAATGCAAACTAGACTTAATAATGCAAAATACTATAAAGTTTATTTGAAAGGTATTAACTAATTATTTATTGTTTTCATTATTTTTTTTGTGATAATAGAACGAAAAATTTTTAAAAACAAAATGTTTTTGTGTGTCTATGTAAGTAGTAACTGTGCGCATATTAGCAAAAACATCACAGTAAATATAAATCATAACTATCGATTATTAAAAAAAAAAAAAAGAATGAATGACCCTCAAAAATAAGGTACGGTACAAGATATGTTATTTTAAATTATTGATTTTATCCTGTCCAATTTGACACTGATGTCAGCTTAATTATTTGTCGTTTTTAATAATTGTCATTTTTTGTCATTTATACCTTAGAGAAATTAGTTTAAGATAAATTTTCTAATTATAAATCCTTTTAACCACCGGGTTGATCTAGTGGTGAACGCGTTTATGCAAATCAGCTGATTTTGAAGTCAAGAGTTCAAAAGTTAAAGTCCTAGTAAAAACAGTTACTTTTATACGGATTTGAATACTAGATTGTGGATACTGGTGTTCTTTGGTGGTTGGGTTTCAATTAGCCAAACATCTCAGAACTGGTCGACCTGAGCCTGTACAAGACTACACTTTATTTACACTCATGCATATCACCCTTATTCACCTTCTGAAGTAATTCCTACCTTCTTAACCTTCTGGCTTCAGAAGGTTGAGAAGAAAAAAATATATAAATACTTTTAATGAGTTGAAATTAAAAAAAAATATATATGCGGCTTACAGATAAAATTTAATTGTTTAAGATTAACTCAGTTAAATAGTAAAACTCAGGAAAATAAATCCTTGATTGAATTACTGTTATCAGTGATGTAGTATTTGCAGGCATATAAATGACTTTTATATGTGAATTAAAATTACAAATTACCTACTCACCACACAGCATGAGATGCATCATACAAAAATAACATGATAGTACAAGATAAATAATAAACTTGCATCTGGACACACTAGACTACATTAATTAGTTTTTACAAATAGAATGTTGTATGTTTTAAATAAAAATAAACCTGTTTTCTGTAGAAATTTGTTTATTAGATAAAAGTACAATTTTTTAAATAAAATATGTATATATAAACTTTAATCTATTTAAACATTTAAGTGATTGTTCAAATTTTGACTACACAGATATACTATAAAATCAAACTACTCTAAAATCTTCTACATTATGAAAAAAATTTTATTTATTAACACCACATAAAAACACACAATTTATACCTTATAAATGTATTTCTAAAACTGAAATTGAAATATACTGCACTTTTTATTACAATAAATTAATCTATTTCTCCAAGAAAATTATTTTCTAAAACACTAAGTACAGATAATATTAAAAAAAAAATTTTAAATATAAGTCATATAAACTTGCGATAGTAAAATTTTAGCAATTTGAAGACCTATTAAAACTGCAAAATACCAAAGAAAAGCTCAACTGTTTGGAACCAGTAAATAAATTAGAAAACTCAAATTCCCTGAATAAACAAGAAAAAGAATATTTAATCATATATCTAAAAAATAAGAAAGCATCCCCCATGAGGACTCAATAATGGTGTAACTTGTAAAATTATAACAATTTAATTAATGTATGATCTATTAGAGAAATTATTTGAATACATTTGGAAGACGGAAAAATCTCATAAGAAAGGCAGTCTCCACTAATACATACTCTACACAAAAAAGGAGACAAAATAGAAATTAATATTACAGAGGAATATCTCTTCTTTTATAACCTGTCTTTTAGTAAGTTGTAGAGAACTTGGTGAAATGGAAGAGTTATGTATTACATTTTACATTTTAAAATTATTCAGAATTGTAGACGATTAAATCAAAAAAGGCATAAGGTAGTATGATCTGTTGACTCTGATCACTTTTAATTCTGTTCCAGATACAGGATAAAAGAATAGAGGAAACCAATGAAACTGAGTGCTTCAATGTATGTCAGTGGCAAGGAAAAAAAGGAAAATAATTCAAATCCAGGCGATAACAATAAAAGAATACATTTTTAAAGAAACTGATACATGAAAGAAGCAGTTATTTTTTTACAAGTATGTTAGTAATAAACTAAAAATTAAGAAAGATTTTGAGATCAATATTGATAACAGACAAAGATATCAGATTATACACTTTTTGTTTGCTTTTAATATTTGAAAACATTACTAAAATGTGACATGAAGTAAACTTTAATACAAAATCAGAACGAGGCTTATAATCATTCAAGATCAGTGTTACTTGTGAAAATGCATTTGAGAAAAAAAGTCAAAAACAACTCTCACTTGTGAATTTTACACACATTGTCTCTACATCTCATTTTCTGAACTGGTTGAATCCATAAACATCAACCAAATTATCCGATCGGCATAATTCTGGACTTAAAATGTTCATAAACATTATCAGCATATTATAAACTAAGGTAATATATAAATCTAAATTTTTTTTTCTTTAAGCATTTTGTAGCCTTGGCTGGCCTCTGTGGTGAGAATTGTAGTGTCTTGGCCATTCATCTACATGTTCTGGGTCGAATCCTGGTAAGGAATGGCATTTTTCACATTCTACAAATTTCCATTTCATCTCAATTTCTCATGGAATACCTAACATGTTAAAAAGTTTTTTTAACTAAGCCAAAAGTTAAATTTTTAAACCTCATTCTAGTTGACTTTATGTGTTAAGGCTTACATACTATAAAACTGCTAAACTTTTAATTTCTGATAATTCCTTCAATAATTATTATTCCTTAAACGATCAACCACCACATTCAATGATTAGATACACATCTAATGATAAACATTAGATAAATTTTGTTATACTTGTAATGTCAACTTCTTGTTATAAGTTTGTTGTAAATTATATTTTAATATGGATATTATTAAGATGTCTGCCTAATTTGAAGTATAACTTTTGTTAAAAGATTTTTGATAAATATTATAAACAATATTTCTCTTTGTGGTGTAAATTATTAATATGTTTCTTTGCATTAGAAAGATTATTAAAAGCCTTTTGACAGAAGTAACAAACATAACTTTTCTCTTTTGTATGAATATTAAGATGCGCCTTTAAAACTTCTTTATGATTAAAAGACTTCTGACAAAAGTTACAAACATAATTTTTCTCTTTTGTATGAATATTAAGATGTCTCTTTAAACTAGAAGGACAATTCAAAACCTTTTGGCAAACGTTACAAACATAAGTTTTCTCTTTTGTATGAATATTAAGATGTTTCTTTAAACTAGAAGGAATATAAAAAACCTTTGGGCAGAACTTACATACATATTTTTTCTCTTTTGTATGAATATTATGATGTCTCTTAAAACTAGTAGAACAATTCAAAACCTTTTGGCAGAAGTTACAAACATAACCTTTCTCTTTTGTATGAATATTTAAATGTGATTTTAACGTAGGACTTCTAGTTCCATTATCAATAGTAACCTGTAAAATTAAAAAAAAAAACAAATAATTACAATTGAAAATAAAAGGGACACATCAAAAGTCAATGTCAGATTATGATGGAACAAAACTCTGTTCCCCGACATGCTTGAGAACTTTACTGTTCCTCAGATTTATTCAGGATTCAGTATGTAACAAGATGGTGCTCCACCAAACGTTATCAAGATGTTACCATGTTTCTGAACAATGCTTCCTTGGATGTTGGATCAGACGAGGAGGAATATCCAACAATATTTAAATATATATATGAATATATTCACATACATAGGTGAGCAATTTAAAACCAAACTGAGAAAGCTAGAACTGCAGTTATTTGAGTGTCACCTTTAACAATGCTTCTGTTAGCACCGTTATTGGTTATATGTTACTAATCTTATCTGCTGCTGCCAGTCGTAAACTATTCGTACATTAGTGCAGAATGTTTTGTTCCTGCTCCAGGAATAAACTTCCCCAATTGATTACACCTACAGTGTATAATCTTTATTCAGCTTATTTCTTTATTGATGAATTAGTGGATATTCTAATGAATAAGAAAAGTATTTATGCCAAGTTTCTTAAAAAAAAAAAAAAAAAAAAAAATTAGTAAACCAGTCTGAGGTTTCACCTGATTTTTTTATAATTCATTTAGCAAAAACATATATATATATATATATTTTGGCTTTTGTAAAACTAATTATAAAGCAAATTCCTACACGCTGTATTTTTTCAACCATATGATTGTACCTCTTTTTCCTTACACTGTACAAATGTTCCAAATTTCTTTTTAATTTTATTAAAATAAATTTATTTTTATTTACATACATATATAATATATATATATATATATTTACTTAGTGTGTTACCCATTAAACATTAGAATGATATGTCCACTATATATGATAAACCTTTTAAAATTATCCAGATTTGGCATTGCAAAGGTCAATCTGAATAATTGGTGTTCCACTGTATGTAAAATCCAACACCCTTACCTCTTCATTTTCAACTTTTAAAGGTAGTTTGCATGAAAATTACACCTCGTATAATGAAATTCATTATTCCTGAAAAACATGGTTTTTTGAAATGTAAATCTACACAAATGAACTTTTGTGTATATATGGATAATAATGTTGAATCACTAAATGATGGTTATTAAATTGATGAAATTTATACTGACTTCTGTTGTGTGTTTGATATAGTTAATATCATATTAGTTATTAGAAAACCTAGTGCGTGTGGATTTAACAATAAATTGTTGTCTTCGATAGATTAATTTTGTTCGAAATGAATCCCATATACAAAAAATGATAATTTTATCTCTAAGCCTATTTATCTTAGATCTGGCATAAGACAAGGCATGCATTTGGGTCCTCCAGTTTTCCTAGTATTTATAAGTGAGATTAGTTTAATTATATGCTATTCACATTTTTTATTAATTGTGGATATGAAATTATTTAAGCTTATCAAAATCTAGTTTATATTCAATTACTTCAAAACAATTTGAACTCTGTGCAAAAATAATGTAACTTAAATAGCATTTCTTCTAACATAAATTTTTTTTAATTTAATTAAATTAAATTAAAATTTAAATTAAAAATTTAAATTTAAATTTAATTTAAATTTTTTAATTTTACAAAAATAAATTTATTTTTATATACATATATATATATATATATATTTACTTAGTGTGTTACCCATTAAACATTAGAATAATATGTCCACTATATATGATAAACCTTTTTAAATTATCCAGATTTGGCAATGCAAAGGTCAATCTGAATAATTGATGTTCCACTGTATGTAAAATCTAACACCTTTACCTCTTCATTTTCAACTTTTAAATTTTCAGATTTAACTAAGTTGGTCTCTTCAATTGCTAAAGGATCTTTTTCAATATCACCATCAGTAATATCAAGCGGTTCCTCTTTCAGTTGCATATCAAACGGTTCCTCTTTCAGTTGTAGTAAATTTACTTGCTGTAATAAAAAACAAAAAATGAATGACACAAAGTAAATATTTTACGATTATTTGTATAAAGCAGGTCAACAAAATTAAATCTGAATTTTTTTAATCTGATAACTGATTTTTATGTTATTTTGTGCAATGATTTCAAATATGGCTCCAATTATTTTTTCTGTCAAGTAACATTATTTTTCTTACCCATACGCGGTTATTTTATTTTTCCTCTACAGACTTCTACTGCCTTTTTTCTTCCTTTCAACACTTATCAAGTCATATTTTCTATTGTAGTCAGCTTGCGGATCATCTATGTGGAAACACTAACAGTACCCTGCAATCAGGTTCACATTCTGCCTTCCATTTCATTAGTGTGTTCCAGTTTGTTTATATCTACATGAAATCTTTCAACCTGTTCTTCACTTAGAACACCAAGATTATCGAGTAAGTAATTAATATAAGAATGCAGAAAATGGACCTTCTAGCTCATTAGCTCATCAACAACCCCAAGTCTTGGAATTTCATTAGCATGACTTCCAATACAATTAAATTTTGGGTTCTTATTGTTCCCAAAAAATTTCTTTATGTCTTATTTAAATGCTTCACAAGCTTCTTTTTCAATGTCCTTTATTTTGTTTTGAAAGACTTCGTCTTCAAAAGGTTTACAAATATCTGGACCATTGAAAATACCTTCTTTCACTCTCGGTTCTGTCAGCTGTGGAAACATATAGCATATATATTTAAAACACTCTTTACAAATTGTTTCATCAATCCCAGTAAATCTATTTGCTGTAATAAAAAACAATTAATGAATACTACAAAGTTAATATTTTATGATTTTTTGTATAATTAAAAAATTAAAAAAAAATTTAAAAAATTTCTAATTCACTTACCAGAAATATTAACAGTGCAGCCACAGTTATATTATTATTACTAGGTAACTTTAATGTGCCAGGTTTTGTACTGGGAAACCTACAAAAGGTTTCTTTTGCAAAATGTTATCATCCAAACTTAAATGTTAAAAATGTTGCTACTCACTTTACATATTTTTCTACAAATTATGTTTTACAATCAAATAATTTGTTATAACTCTTGCGGTAATTCTCATGATTTAGTTTTTTCTAATCTTACTGACATTAGTGTTAATATTGCTCATGGTGAAATCTTTTATCATTATAAATATATCATTTATAATGATAAACAACGTTAATGATAACAATGTTGTCTTAAGAATTCTAACCTTATCTCTCGTAAATATTTCACGGATTATAAAAATATTAATATTGTAAGATTCAACATTTACTAAATGATACAATGTACATCTACTAATTATTAAGAATTATTTAACAACAAAGTGTATGTAATATTCTTAGTTGTAAAGATTTATTATTAAATTATACTGTTAAAGTTGAGGAATCTTTATTTAATGATTCCAAAGATTATTTATATGCTAACAAAATTGACGAAAGATCTTCTCCATCTAATATGGATTTTGAAACTACCAATGATTTTTCCAACTGAAATTACATTTAATTGTAATGACTGCTACAGTAAAAATTATACTGAGAATGATTTTAAAGTCATTTACTGACTAATTATAATTTTTTGATTGGCCCAGCAAAATATTCATCTTCTTTTAGTGAAAAAATTCTCTGGCTTTTTGTACAGTTTTTAACTAGGCTCTTAAATTGTTCTTTAAATACTCTTGCTTCTTATAGCATTTGGAAAATTTGCTACATATGCCCATTATTTAAAAACTGTGATATCCATAATTATTGCACTATCAGCAAATGCAACGTTTTTGCCAAACTCTTAGATAAGGTAGTTTGCATGAAAATTACACCTCTTATAAAGAAATTCGTTATTCCTGAAAAACATGGTTTTTTGAAATGTAAATCTACACAAATGAACTTTTGTGTATATATGGATAATAATGTTGAATCAATGTGGTTATTAAATTGATGAAATTTATACTGATTTCTGTTGTGCATTTGATGTAGTTAATATCAAATTACTTATTAGAAAAGAGTGCGAGTGGATTTAACAATAAATTGTCTTTGATAGATTAATTTTGTTCAAAAAGAATCCAGTATATAAAAAATGATAATTTCATCTCTAAGCCTATTTATCTTAGATCTAGCGTAAGGCAAGGCACACATTTAAGCTCTCCAGTTTTTCTAGTATTTATAAGTGAGATTAGTTTAATTATACACTATTCACAATCTTTATTATTTGTGGATAATATGAAATTATTTAAGCTTATCAAAATCTAGTTTATATTCAATTACTAGTTTATATCAATTTGAATTCTGTACAAAAATAATATAACTTAAATATCATTTCTTCTAATATAATTTTTTTTTCATATTTAATTTGGAAGGTTTGCTAATGTTCATATAATTATTTACTGAATAATACTCCGTTACTGAAGGTATTTTCTATTAAAGACGTAGGTCAATATTTTGATAGAAAGTTATCCTTCAATAAATAACTAGTTACACTGTATCTAAGTCACTAAAAATGGTAAATTAACTCTTACGAAGATGTAAATTGTAAATTAATTCTAACTGGTAACATTAACTTTTAGAACTTTAGGTTATGTTTTTATTGTCACCAGTCCCAAAAAACAAAACATGGAAAATCAATAGTCAACAAATTTTAATATATGGGAGTAAAATCAAAATTAATCGTTTGATAGCAAAGCCAATCAAAAAAGAATGAGAAAAATAAAATTAGCCTACCAACTAAGAAAAGATATAATAACATAAGCAACATCTCAGCAGATGCCAAAATCAGACACCAAAATTTGGTAATCAAACCCGAGGATCTGTTTAATATCAGGTGCATCCTCAGTTTGAAATCAGATAAAAAAATCCAATTACAAAAACAAAGTAAAAACTTGAGAAAATCCTAGCAGCAATAAGAATACAAGAAAATGATTGCAGATTAAGAAGTAATAAAGATACTTATTACAGACACAATGAAACTGAGAAAATCTCATATTCCATCAGAAAAAGAGGAGCCAAAACTTTTACCAGGCTCATAAAAAAGACCTTCAACTACATTTACAGCAAAAAACGGACATCAATACAGGTTTCACGGATTTCAAAGAGGAGAAAATGGCACATTTGGTCAAAAGATAGAAGACGAAAATAAAACAAAAGAACGAAGAACTTTTTGAAAATCATGAATGAAAATATACAGCAGAAATAGATATAAATACAACATATTGCTTCACTGTCCTGTCGGCCAACCATACAAAATAGAAAATTAAAAAAGCTTACATGCTCAAATGATGTATCAGTTTCAGTCACGTGATCTGGTAAAAATAAGCATGTCATTTCTGCTACATCATCCTGTTCAGTCTCTAATTTAATATCTTTATTAAGAAGCAGAGCTTCATTAATAAAAGTATTATTTACTGGCCCATCCATTATCTGTAAAAAAATAAAAATTAAAAGAAATTGAATAAAAGTGGTTTCTGTATCTCACTTAAATCAAGGAAACAGTCAACACAAGAAAACATTTTATCGGAACATACTTTTTTGGAATAAAACAATATTGTTATATTGTTAATTTCCCAATAAACAAACAAAAATTCTAGTTAACTTTATAGAGATTCCGCTTCTGGGAAAATTGATATAAATAACGTCTATAAAAATTAAACACAAATTAATAAGATCAACTTACTAAATTTGTGTTTTTTTACTAAATTTGTTCAACTTACAAAAATAAAAATCACATCCCTTTTGGTTTTTTTCTCTAAAAATTATTAGTATCAAAACAGTTAAATGAAATCTGCAAACATTTCTTCAAAGCAGTTGCTAAATGGGGCCACCACTGTTCAATGCATAGTTTAGCTCAGCGAATCTATGCTAGCTGGGATGATGTTTAATAGCACCATTGGTTTGATGCTATCAGATGTCCTGTCTAACCGCATCATTATTATTCTTAACAATAGCTCAGCTTCTATTATATGATGTCTCAATCCTTATTGTATGCCAATACAAGTAAAATAGAATAAAAACTTCATCCAACCCAAAATAAAAAATGCAAGTGCCAATCTCCAATGAACCTTGGCAGTAAGAAAAAAGGGACTATAACATTATCATACTGTACATTAACCAAAAACGTGTATTAGAAATGACCTGTAGCAGTCTCATGGGAATTTTCTTCTGCCCAAGTGCAAGTGTGTCGATAATTTACAATGTCATTTCTTATAAAACAGGATTCATCAGTAACTTTTATATTACTTAGAAAATCGGTATGAGGTTTACATTTTCTAATTAACCATTGACAAAATTTCAAACGTTTGAGAAGGTTTCAAAATCGGAAGGTAGTAACTCTTGTAAAAGTGTTGTATGGAATGGGTATAATTGTAGCTCCAATAATATTTGCCACACACTTGATTTTGAAACATGAAAGCGATATGACAACCTTCTGGTACTTGAGGTGGGAGATACTAGGACCGCATTCAATATTGCGTCTTCAGTGTTGGCATTTGTTAAAAAATGTTCACAGACCAGCAACCTATCATTGTGGTTTAAGCATACCTGCTTCTCAAACCCATCCCTCCAAAGCCTCAAATGTTTTACAATCCGGTACTACTTGATTTGGATAACTTTCCTGGTATTCATGCACAGCAGGCAAATAGATCTTTATTTACTTTACCATAAATTAACAACATATCTGTCAACTCTCCAGATGAAAACAAATTTGTGGTATCACCCATTACGAATGACTGACCAAACAATAACAGCACAAACACCACTCAAATGAATATTTAAATGCTAGACACAAAACTTAATTGTTGATAAGCTGTTATATGCAAAAATAGAAATTTCTAATATGTTTTGGAAGGAACTGATTGTTTTGCTTGGATTCCGGAACATAAAAGACGAAAATTTTATGTAACATCATTAAAGGGTATATGGTTGGATATGCAGACCGCGATTACGAAGTTTATTTCATGGACAAGTAAAAATTTGTGTTCAGGGATATTAAGTTCAGTTAGGAAATGTTACACTATCTAACTCATAATTTTTCTTACATACCAAGTAAACACCTTACTTAAAATCTGAATAACTAGAATTGTTGATTGCTGATGAAAAAAAGAGAAATGGATGAGAATTTTTTACACATGCAGTGGCAAGTGATAGTAATGAGGATACACACCATGTAATTAACCAAAGGCAAATAAAGAAAACCTCAAGTAGTAATTAATATTTATGTACTATGTTCATGTTTTTTCAAATATTATTTATAATTCTTATTTTTGTTCAGCATCACAATAGTTTTTTGTAACCGAATTCCGTTTATTTTAGCTAGTTTTAACTGAAACTAATAAAAAGGATTGACATTTGCTATTAGTTGTCATCAAACAGATGTGTTTTCCATTAATTATAACTAGAAAATGTCAACGGTCTATTACAAAACTATCTACTGTTCTATTAGTATGAACTGTTCTTGTTAGTATCGGAAAATAATAGAATTAAATATTATAATTTCCAACGCTATAACAAGAAAATTACTATTTACAAATGTCTAATAATAATATGTCCACAATTTATCTTACAATTTTTTATAACACTAGCTTAGGTAAACGATTTTATATCAAACTCAAATGAATTTACATCGACAGCATAAAGCCAATACTTCCGATTCATCAATACAAAAAACAAAACAAATCAAACTTAAATTCTTTTAATTTATAATAGAATATTATATAATAACTTACTTAGAAAAACAAATAACAACCCCAAACAATAAATAATACTGAAATTAAAACAAAGTTGTTTCCGTAACAAGTCAGACAAATGGTAAGAGTGTTGATCAATGATGCCAACACATGCAATTTTATACTTCAATCCACGATGTTGAAAAAAAATATATTTATTTATAAAATTGAACAACTTAATAAATAAATTTTCAATGAACTTTTAAAATGGTTTAATCCAAAAGTAAAGAATCTACTGAAATTTTTATAAAATTCTTAGAATCTATTGTTATTTATTCATTTATTTAAAAAAGAAAAAAATCCGCTAGCATTTAATCATAATGTTTTTGTTGAAAATAAAAGTAATACAACAGAAAAACGAACTTAATTAAAAAATAAAAATTCAAATAACATTACGATAATAAATTAAACAACCAGTAATCATTTTTAATTACCTTATAGATTCTGTTCCATCACGGTCGGTGATGATATTAATTTAAAGGTATAAATTTATGTAACGACAAACCGACCCAAATTACATATTTTTTATAAAAACATTATTTAAATATTATATAAGTAATTTGTTGTTTTCTATAAGTTGGTAGACGATAAATCTCTTAACAGACAGATGCTAAGAAATGTTCGGGATCACCGACCATTTCACGACTGTACCGAGCTTGACATCTAATATGTTATTTGTGTCTAGCTGGTTTGTTACCGCTACATACCTCGTCACTGGTTTCTTCCAACTCCCTTTTTTCTGTTTGGCCTACTGAACCACCATAAGGTATTACTTCAGAGGATATGTGTATAATACACATAAAGTGTAGTCTTGTACAGTCTCAGGTTGACCATTCCCTTAATGAATGGTTAATTGAAACCCAACCACCTAAGAACAACGGTATCCACGATCTAGTGTTCAAGCCCCAACAAAATTAACGTCCTTTATTAGGATTTGAACCTTATAACTCTCGACTTCGAAATCGGCTGACCACTAGACCATCAGGGGGGTGTGGATTTGTCTATCTTTTTTTTTCTGTTTAGCCTCCGAAACCACTCTAAGGATTACTTCAGAGAATGAATGAGGTTCATATGTACAAGTGTAAATGAAGTATAGTCTTGTCTTAACCATCCATGAGACATATGGTTAATTGAAACCCAACCACCAAACAACAACGGTATCCACAATCTAGTATTCAAATCCATATAAAAGTAATCTTTACCAAGATAACCATAGAACTATTGACTTCAAAATCACTCATTTGCAGTCGTGTTCACCACTAGACAAACCTGGTGGGTTAGGATTTGTCCATCTAACGTGGGAATATACTTGAAGGTGTTCAACACCATCAAGTACGCTACAGTAAGTTTTACAAAAGTTTTCAAATTATCCCCTGTAACAACACCCCAAATTATTTCAAAATCATCATCACCTTCAGGTGAATCCATGTATTGCCTCGGCTATTACTCTTTCAATAGTTTCACTAACATCATCGACTGACTGGATTGAAACAGTACTTGTGTTTTCAAGTTCTGGAGTACAAGTAGTAATTCCTGTATCAGAGCTGATATTTTCAGCTAAAGAGCTTGATATATTCTGCTGATTGCTTGCAAATGATGTACTTTGAATCGGCGAAAGAGGACGATTATTATTATTATCAATGTTGTCAGTAATACTAGGACTAGGCCTACCTGTTTTTCGATTGAACATTCTCTTTTTAGATGGTGGTTCATCTTCCTCTTCTTCAGACTCAGAAGTTGAAGGCTGATATTCGTCCGATAGGTAAACGTTACCGAAACAACAAATCCTGCCACAGTTTTTGTAATTCTTTTTCCATTGATTCATAACTTCTGTTAATTTTTCAATAAATAAAACACATAAACCGAATAATAAGGATTGAATACAGAACCGATATGTAATATAAAAATTGTAAATGCAGAATAACACAGAACTACTTGTCATTCAATCACTACTAACTCAATTGGTGAACATAAGTAAATATATTCGACAATGTGCTGTGGTGACACATTGGTATCACGTGGCCAATCATAATGTTTTAACTGTTACTGGCCGCGTGAAGCCAATGCATCACCACACAAAAAAACAATCTCTAAAAATGTAGTTTTTACTCAAATGAGTGACAGTTATTACTAATTCATTTTTTTGTGATACTGAATGAAATTATATGAAAAAAAAAACATTGGCCATTAAAATACTTTTACTTCCTGTATAGGCGGCACTCAGTGTTAAAGTAACCTTTACAAAGATATGAACCATAGAACTATGGACTTCGAAATCAGCTGATTTGCGAAGACGCGTTCACACGAGACCAACCTGGTGGGTTAGGATTTGTCCATCTAACGTGGGCATATACACAAAGATCGCATGCTCAACACCATTATGGCCGCTACAGTATGATAAATCATACATGCTGTTCTCCATGGCGTACAGATATGCCTGAAGCAGCCATGACCTTATAAGAACTGAGCAAGTCTACTTTGAAGCTGTTTAAAACAGGCGTCAGCTGAAACTATTAGGCGGTTTTCTAAAAATCAGTATATGCATACTTTAGGAATTGATAGAAATAAATAACAACTGATATAAAAATTTTTATAACGCAAGTACACATTTATAATCTATTTGTTCAATCAGGACAATGTATAAATGAGGTGAATGAATGTCTGCAAATGTCTTAAGGAGAAAAGCCAACAGTAAAAGTTATCTCCTATTTACTTCATACTTCTCTTACAAGGAATTACATCTTAAAAATCTTGAATTTTAAAAGTCACTAGGATATAAGTGTCAAATGTGGATTGAAAGGTTAATTGTAAGAACATTTGTATGAATGTTGAATTTTGAGCAATACATTGAGATTTCTTCTGCGATTGTAGGTATGTTGCGAGTCATGTACATTGTTATTTGTAATGTACAAAGGCAAATCAGTGGTATATAAAACTTTGGATTGAAATTGTCATATAGTTACAGGGATCCTTGATTTACACGATTAATTCATTCCTGAAAATTGTTGCGTGAATCACAACTGTTTTCTCAAGAAATGTATACAGTAGACTATAGTATCTGTACATATTTAGTAGGCTAAATTTGTAATTCTTTTTGTCGGTAGAAGACACAAAATTTAAAACAATTTGGCTAAACATCTTTTAATTAACAGAACATAAATTGAATCCAGTACAGTAAATATGATTACATACAGTACAATATTGAAGAAACAAAGTAAAAAATGTAAGAATAAAAAAGTGCAAAAGAAGTACAGTATTATTAAACAAATAGTTACCTTAAAATAAATGTATATAGGCCTAAATACGATAAGGAATATTAAAAAAAAAAAACTTGTGATTTAGTTCAGCTTTGGTTTCTTAAAATAACTGTCCAGTTATACTGCTAATTGCAACTGATCTAGCAGTATCTTATAACTTAATATTCAATTTACAACTTTTGTATTTTGTTTTTGATCAGAATCATTTTCAGTTACGTAATCTCAAAATTTTTCGACGTATTCTAATGCCTCCTGCAATCCTTTTACTGTTAATTATGGCTTTGAAAGGGGAGGATGAGGTTGAAGGTTCATCACTGTAGATTTTTGTTAACCCTGATTTAAATCAACTATTATCGACTAAATCAACTATTATTTAAATGTAACTACTACTCGAACTGTCTCTAGCTGCTCATTGGCAACTTGACTACTACCAAGTCTTTGTTTTCTAAAAGTTGTTTATCTCCTTCCACAAGTTCAGTTACATCTTCAGAATCAACTTTGAGCCCTACACTGCTGGTGAGTTGTATAACTTCATTAAATAGTACCTGTAAGTCCTTGTCTGATATCATCGAATGCAGTTTGAGTTTGATAATCATCTTGATACACCATGTGTCATACTCTACAAAGCGTACTCTCTTTGATTTCTTTCCAAGCTTCACCGTCAATACGTACAACATGATGTTATATTTTTTCCAGAACATTCGCAAATCACAGATCCTATTGCTTGAACTGTTAGTCACAGAAACCATCTGAGAAAATGTTTTTTGTAAGATAGTAAGCATTGAATTGAGTTTTCAATCCTTGATCGCATTACTGTATCAGTGATGTCGAATTTGCAAGCATATAAATGACTTTTATATGTGAATTAAAATTACAAATTACCTACTCACCACGCAGCATGAGATGCATCATTAAAAAATAACATGATAGTACAAGATAAATAATAAACTTGCATCTGGACACACTAGAATACATTAATTTGTTTTTACAAAAAGAATGGTGTATGTTTTAAATAAAAATAAACCTGTTTTCTGTAGTACTTTGTTTATTAGATTAAAAATACAATTTTTTATATAAAATAAATATGTATAAACTTTACTCCACTTAAACATTTAAGTGAATGTTAACAATTTGACTACACAGATATATTATAAAATCAAACTACATAATTCTAAAATCTTTTACATTATGAAGAAAATGTTATTTATTAACATCACATAAAAACTCACAATTTATATCTTATAAACGTATTTCTAAAACTGAAATTCAAATATACTGCATCTATTTCACCAAGAAAATTATTTTCTAAAAAATTAAGTACAGATAATATAAAAAAAAATTTAAATATAAGTGATATAAACTTGCGATAGTAAAATTTTAACAATTTATTTTGAAGACCTATTAAATCTGCGAAATACCAAAGAAAAGCTCAACTATTTGGAACTAGTAAATAAATTATAAAACTCAAATTCCCTGAATAAACAAGAAAAAGAATATTTAATCAGATATCTAAAAAATAAGAAAGCATCCCATGAGGACTCAATAATGGTGTAACTTAAAATTATAACAAATTTGTTAATTAATGTATGATGATTTATTAGAGAAATTATTTGGAAGCCAGAAAAAATCTCATAAGAATGGCCGTCTGCACTAATTCATACTCTACACAAAAAAGGAGACAAAATAGAAATTAATATTACAGAGGAATATCTCTTCTTTTAGTAACCTATAAAATCTTATAAAAGTTGTAGAAAACTGAATAGCACATCAATAAACAGTTTGGAAAATATATCATGGTTGTTTAGAACATGAAGATCTTGTGTGGAAAAAATTGTTTGTGTAAATTAATAAAATGAGATGTATTTTGCCAGAATTATGTATTACATTTTACATTTTAAAAAGGTATATGATTCTGTTGACAGAAATGGGAATGAATGATATTAATAATGTTTTATGGGAAATGAATGTTTTAAATTATGCACAGTTGAAAGAAAGCTATTATTTTTTTCTCTGAATCAAATTTCATAATATAAGATCTTTGTAATGATATTTTAATATGGATATTATTAAAATGTCTGCCTAATTTAAAGTATAACATTTGTTAAAAGTTAACATTAAGTTAAACACTATAAACAATATTTCTCTTTGGGGTGTAAATTATTAATATGTTTCTTTGCATTAGAAAGATTATTAAAATCCTAAACAAACATAACTTTTCTCTTTTGTATGATTATTAAGATGTGCCTTTAAAACTTCTTAATGATTAAAAGACTTCGGACAAAAGTTACAAACATAATTTTTCTCTTTTGTATGAATATTAAGATGTTTCTTTAAACTAGAAGAAGAATTGAAAACCTTTTGGCAGAAGTTACACATATAATTTTTCTCTTTTGTATGAATATTAAGATGCGATTTTAAAGTAGAACTTTGATTAAAAGACTTCTGACAAAAGTTAGTATTATTTTTTTTCTCTTTAGCCTGAAAGTTAATGTGACTCTTTAAATAACATTTACATTTGAAACTTTCACTGCAATATTCACAAACCAATTTTTTTCCTTTCTGGACAGGTAACTTGTTTTTACTACTTATATTCTCAACTAAATCTTTTTCTGTTGTAACATCACCATATACACACATACATTCATTGGATTTTTCTTTTATAATTCCATCATGTACAGAATTATTTATGCATCTCT
Source organism: Lycorma delicatula (assembly GCF_047948215.1). Classification (NCBI taxonomy): domain Eukaryota; kingdom Metazoa; phylum Arthropoda; class Insecta; order Hemiptera; family Fulgoridae; genus Lycorma; species Lycorma delicatula. The sequence goes on along the minus strand of NC_134463.1, from coordinate 112,476,873 downwards.
TACAAGTAATAAAATTCTTGGTACTATCCTCTATAGTTCCTTCATCGATAGTAACCTGTAAAATTAAAAATAAAAAAAAATTACAATTAAAAATGAAACACACACACATCAAAATTCAATGTCTGGTTATGGCGAAACAAAAATGGCATCATTGATCTGTTTTTTTTTTCATGGAGCCCACTGTTACAGGGCATATGTATTTCGACATGCTTGAGGAATTTACTGTTCCTCAGATTCCTGCAGGATTCAGTTTCCAACAAGATAGTGCCCACACTTTTATCGAGATGTTACCTTGTTAATGAACAATGGTTTTTTGGATGTTGGATCAGACGAGGAGGAATATCCACTAATATTTAATTATATTAATGTATATATATATATTCACATATACAGGGTGAACAACTTAAAAACCAAACAGAAAGCTAGAACTGCAATTATTTAAAGTGTCACCTTTAAGAATGCTTCTATTAGCATTACTGGTTGTGTGTTACTACTCTAATCTACTGGTGTCAGTTGCAAATTAATCATGCATCAGTGCAGTATGTTTTGTCCCTACTCCAGGAATAAACGTCTCAATTGATGACACTAACAATATATATTCTTTATTCAGGTTATTTTTTACTGATAAATTAGTTGATATTCTAATGAAATAAACTAGTAAACCTGTGGAAGCAGGACTGATAATTGATAATAATGAGATGGTTTTGTTGTTTCTAATTGTATATATGCTATCAGGAATTATTTGGAAGCCCCAAATCAAAAGTTATTATACAAACCAGCCCCTTTTTATTACTCCAGGATTTGGGAAAATTTTGTCTCATAAAAATTAAACTTCTGTTGCGTTTCCTCTGTTTTACTGATGATAAAAATAATAACCCATCTCCAAAAAATAAAGCCTCGTAAAAGATTCATACACACCAGAAATAATTTAGTGGTCGATGAAAGTTTACCGCTGTAACAAGCTAGGCTACGTTTCATTCAATTTATTCGAATAAAAAGGGACACACTTTGGCATTAAGACTTATGTTATTTCAGAATCAGAAGCAAGTTATTATAACTTGATAATTTATGTAGGTGCAGACACAAATTACAGAAAACCCAATTCATGGTTACATCACTAATATTATCACAACTTTTAAAATTGAGTAACCTGTACACAAACATCACTATATTTACAACAATTATTTTTGCCATCCTGAACTTGCTCTGACTTTCAGTGAGCAAAATACTGACTCGGTGGGTACTGTCAGAAAATAAAGGCGTAATATTCCAAAAGATAATACTGCAAAAGAAATTAAATAAAAATGAAATTCATGTAGTGTGTGATAAGGAGGGGAAAATTATGAAGTGACATCTTATATATGAATAATAAACAATTAGAAGAAGTACGGAAAGGAAAGAAGGCAATTCTTCCAGATGTTGTCAATGATTATAATAATTTTATGGGTGGAGGTGATCAGGTGGATCAAATGCTGGGCGGATGCTTACTCACAAAAAAAAAATACAAGTGTTATATAAAAGCAGTTCTGCCACTTTTTAAATATAACTATATTAAATATTCATGTTTTACATACGGTGGCAAGTACACTTTTATTCAATACACAAAGCCCTTATTGAGCAAATCCATCATAAAGTCATTCCTAAAACAGGTAGGCCCTCTGTAAGAGATGATACTCTCATACCCTATAAACAACATTTGTCATATATTTTTGATACAGAAAAAACCTACACCAACAAGATGTGTTGTTCATTATGCAAATAAGATAAGAAAGGAATCATAATATTATTGCTGTGAATGTGATGTTGGTCTTTAAGCTGCCCCTTCTTTTAGAAATTTTCAAAGGAATACAAATATATTTCTTAAAATATTTTCATATTTCAAAAACATTAAATTTTATTTTTAAAAAGTAATTATTTATAACTAGTTTTAAACTGAAATATAGCAATAGTTCTGTGAATTGGCAAATGTGAATGTATGATGTTATTGTGTGATCTTGAACTGTGATTGCCTAAATTCATAAATATTTATGAACTGTTTTCATAAAAAATAATTTAAAGCAACTTTTAAGGTAAAGTGGTAATTTGTATAATATATGTTTTTTTATTGTGCGAAAAGTATTCATAAATGTATGTATATTGACATCCTTCATTCACCAACATGTCAACTTGGTTCACCATTACCCAATGAGATGATGATAATATGTGTGACATGTAAACAAAGTGTATTCTTGTCAGACTCAGGCAGACCATATGAGGAAGGTATCCACTCTTCAGTTTTTAAATCTGTATAAAGCAACTAACGTTTACTAGGATTTGAACATGAAAACCTTTCGACTTTAAAAATCAGCTGTTAACAGATTTGCAACAAGTTAATAAATGAACTGTATACAATTCAAAATTTACACATTAGGTAATAATAATGAAAAGATAATACATTGGGATGCCAATTTTCCAAATGTTAAAACTAACTGGACTGCTTAAATCCAGAATAAGCTGTTTTAAAAACCTAATACATTATTTGAAAAATCTTAACACTATTCAAATAAATGTATGCTTTCACAAGGATTTTTTTATCAATCTTTATTTTACTGGAGTTTTTAATTGACTTTTGCAATTCATTTAGCAAAAGCATATATTTTGGCCTTTCCTATACACTATATTAATCATATTGTACAAATGTTCCAATTTCTTTATAATCTTACTGGAATATATATATATTTTGTAATTAGTATGTTAACTATTAAACATTAAGAATGATATGTGCACTATATATGATAAATCCTTTTTAGATTATCCTTTTCAATTATCTAGATATGGGCTGGCAAAGGCCCATCTGGATAATTGGTGTCTCATGTATGTAAAATCGAATACCCTTACCTCTTCATTTTCAATTTTAAAATTTTCTGATTTAACTAATTTAGTCTCTTCAATTGCTAAAGGATCTTTTTCAACATCACCATCAACAATATCAAGCGGTTCCTCCTTCAGTTGTAGTAAATCTTCTTGCTGTAATAAAAAAAAAAAATGAATGATATAAAGTAAATATTTAATGATTTTTTTTTGTAGAAAAAAGGTCAAAGGAATCTGAAAGTTGTTTGTAATCTGATTACTGAATTTTATGTTATTTTGTGCGCTGATTTCAAATATGGCCACCGTTTTTACTATCACTTAAGAATTTTTTACATACTAAAAAAAGAGAATGGAAAAAAGTCTTATTCTGTATGTATTCCTCATGAGAAACATTTTTATAAAAAAGTAAAAGGACGTTTTACCTAGAAAAAGGTAAAATAACCTCTACGAAGACTTGTAATGGCTTTATCTTTTCCTTTCAAAGCTTCAGGCTACATTTTCTGTTGTAGTCAGCTTGCAGTTCATCTATATGGATGCACTAACAGTACTCTGCAATCAGGTTCACATTCTGCCTTTCCTGTTATCTGCATTCCATTTCATTTATATCTTTGTGAAATCTTTCACCCTGTTCTTCATTTACAGCACCAACATATTTAGGAAAGTAATCAATATGAGAATGCAGAAAATGATGTTAAAGAACAATTTAGATCCAGAGTAACAGTACAAAGTGAAAAGATAAAGATGCTATGATTTGCTGATGATATAGTAATTCTAGCTGAGAGTAAAAAGAATTTAGAAGGAACAATGAACGGCATGGATGAAGTCCCACGCAAGAACTACCGAAAGAAAATAAACAAGAACAAAACGAAAGTAATGAAATGTAGTAGAAATAACGAAGATGGACCACTGAATGTGAAAATAGGAGGAGAAAAGATAATGGAGGAAGAAGAATTTTGTTATTTGGGAAGTAGAATTACTAAAGATGGACGACGTAGGAGCGACATAAAATGCTGAATAGCACGGGCAAAACAAGCCTTCAGTCAGAAATATAATTTGTTTACATCAAAAATTAATTTACAAGCCAGGAAAAGATTTTTGAAAGTATATGTTTGGAGCGTCGCTTTATATGGAAGTGAAACTTGGAACGATTGGAGTACCTGAGAAGAAAAGATTAGAAGCTTTTGAAATGCGGTGCTATAGGAGAATGTTAAAAATCAGACGGGTGGATAAAGTGACAAATGCAGAGGTGTTGCGACAAATCAATGAAGAAGCATTTGGAAAAATATAGTTAAAAGAAGAGACAGACTTATAGGCCATGTATGAGGTGCCACCCAAAATTTTGGGGAATTTTACCATAAAAATAAGGTAAGCTATTTAGCTTACCTTATAATTGCCACTGTCTCCTTCAAAGTAATCCCCTTGGGCATTGATATAGTGATCCCAGCATTTTCCCACGATTCCATGCATCCCTGGAAGTCTGCAGGTGTTCGAAGCACGTTCTGCGTTTCTTCCTGAATCTCCTCAACTGTGTTAAAACAACGGCCTTTCAATTGAAATTTTATTTTCGGAAAGAGAAAAAAGTTGCACGGGGCAAGGTCAGACGAATAGGGTGGGTGGGGAATCACTACCTTCTTTTTGGAAGCCAAGAAATTCTGAATGGCTAGCGATGTGCGCACAGGCGTGTTGTCATGGTGCAGAACCCAGCTGTTGTTACCCCACAGATCTGAACGTTTGCACCTAATGCTTTCATGTAATCGCTTTAAAGCTTCACAGTAAAACATCCCATTGACAGTTTGACCAACAGGAATAAATTCCTTATTGATAATGCCTTTGATGTCGAAAAAAACAATCATCATGGACTTCACGTTGCTGCGAACTATGCGAGTTTTTTTTGGCCGCAGTGAACTTGGCGACTTCCACTGTGATGACTGCTGCTTAGTTTCAGGGTTATACCTGTACACCCATGTGTCATCACTGGTTATGATGTTGAAGTTAGGGACATCTCTTGCTGAATTTTTCAATTCACTACAGACAGGTGATTTTGTTTCTGATCGCTGTTCAACAGTCTCGGTACAAATTTTGCAGCAATGCGTCTCATGTTTAAATTGTCCGACAAGATGCGTTGCACGGACCCATATGACATTTGCACGATTGCACAAACATCATGGATTGTTCGTCTACTCTCAATAATAGACTCTTGTACTTTCACGATGTTTTCCTTGTTGATGGTCTTCCTGAACGCTTATCGTCATCGACTGTCGTTCGTCCATCTCTGAATCTTTTGTACCACAAAAAAGTTTTACTTTTACTCATAGCATTGTTACCAAATGCTCCCACAAGCATGTGATGGGTATCTGCACCAGTTTTTTAAGCATGAAGCAAAATTTGATGCAGGTTCTTTGCTCTTTAAAATCTGCATTTAGAACTTCAGCGAAGCAGTAAAACACAACATTACACAAATGCACGAAAGTCAATAATGTAGCCTCTCACCGTCACAGCTGTTGGAACACTGATTCACATAGCCACATCTGCGGCAGCAGGTTGTACCAGCAATGATTTGTGCGCGAAATTTAAATTCCCTGAACTTTTAGGTAGCACCTTGTATTAAGCCATCCTGTAATAATCGCTTTAATATTGGAGGAACAGGTAGAAGGGAAAAATTGTGCAGGCAGACAACATTTAGAATATGTAAAACAAATTGTTAGGGATGTAGGATGTAGGGGGGTTTAAGGAGATTTGAGGGTTCATTAAGGGTTTAATGACTAGTACTAGATAGGGAATCTTGCAGAGTTGCATCAAACCAGTCAAATGATTGAAGACAAAAAAAAAACCAAATTATTTAAGCGTATTGCAAATCTAGTTTATATTCAATTACTTCAAATCAATTTAACTCTGTGTAGAAATGATGTAACTTAAATAGTACTTCTTCTAACATAAAATTTTATTTTCATATTTAATTTGGAAGGTTTGCTAATGTTGATATTGTTATTTATTGAATAATACTGCATTACTAAAGGGATCTTCTATTAAAGACTTAGGTTATATTTTGATAGCAAGTTATTCTGAAGTGAATACACTGGTTATACTGTATCTAAGTCAGTAAAAACGGTAAATTTTATTAAGTGATTCTCTACAAATTTAAAAAATATTAACTCTTTAGAAATTTAGGTTAGGCTTTTATTCTTCCAAGTCCCAAAAAACAAAACATGGAAAAATCAATAGTCAACAAATTTAAATATATGGGAATAAAATCAAAATTAATCACTTAGATAACAAAGGAAATCAAAAAAGAGTGAGAAAATTAGCCTACCAACTAAGAAAAGATATTTTCAACAAAAGGAACACCTCAGTAGTTACCAAAATAAGGCATGCAAAATCAGTAATCAAACCAGAGGACTCTGCATCAGATGTATCCTCAGTTTGAAATCAGATAAAACAAATTCAATAGAAAAAAGAAGGTAAAACCTTGAGAAAAATCCTAGGACCAATAAAAATACAAGAGAATGAATGCTAATTAAGAAGTAATAAAGATATTTATAGATACAATGAAACTGAGAAAATGTCAATTCCATCAGAAAAAATAGCCAAATCTTTTTCCAGGCTCACAAAAAAGATATTCAACTATATTTACAGCAAAAAAAGAGATTTCAAGGATTTCAAAGAGGAGAAAAATGGGACATTTGGTCAGAAGAGAGAAGACAAAAGTAAAGCAAAAAAATGAACTGTTTGAAAACCAGGAACGAAAACATACAGCAGAAAAATTAATAAATGCAAAATATTGCTTCATGGTCCTGTCTGGCAAACATAAAAAAAATTAGATAAACTTACATGCTCAAATGATGTATCAATTTCAGTCACATTATCTGGTAAAAATAAGCATATCATTTCTGTTACATTATCCTGTTCAGTCTCTAATTTAATATCTTTATTAAGAGGCAGAGCTTCATTAACAAAATTATTATTTACAGATCCATCCATTACCTGAAAAAATAAAAAATAAAATAAAATGAGAAACAAAAATTAAAATAAACATCCATAATAAAAAAAACAAAAAGACTATAAACATTTCTCCTGTAATTCCTTAATGATTGTTTTTAGTTATGTTTTATGGTGGCGAGAACGTGATTATATTTGATACTTCTTACTTCTTAATGAAAAAAATAAGAACAGGCAAAGATTAATGAAAATGCATTGATTGCCATTTCTGGCTCACATTACATCTTTCTGTGATTCATTGAATCAGAAGCGATGAAAACTACATATGACTCATACGCATATCCTTAGAATTAGACAACATGATCCTCGTAGGGCTTGCAACAAAATTCTTTTTATATTGGAAGTGTAGTCACAGCCTCACAGTTGTACGGACCTTAACTTTCAAGAAATTTCATGTTGGGAATAGTGACGACATGATGAATCAAGCTATTTACATATTTGTGAAATAATAAATGCAGTTTTAGATTCTGTTTAAACATAAATAAACAATGAGATTTAAGATGATAAAAACGGAAATTACTAAACTGAAGTTTTTAACATCTTATTATATTATTTTATAATATTTAAATTTTGTTTTTGTGATGGATTAAGTGTCAAGTGTCACTAACAAATAGCAAATTACAAGAACTAGTAAAAACTAGAACCATTAAGCTGATGAACCTCACTAAGGTAAATACAGGTGATTTAAAATTGCATGTCAATCTCACGACAATATCCTACAGCCAAAAATAAGAAAACAATTATATAAACATAGATCAGAAAACGGTTAGCTAGCGAGTTTCAGCTTGCAAAAAATTTAGCCCTGCTGTCCAACTAAACAATACTAAAATTCTTCGGGTAAAAATCGAGGGATAAACTTGATGCTTCCTAATGATTTTAATTGTAATGATTTTTTGATCTAAGAAACTGAATAAAAGTGGTCCCCTATCTCACTTAAATCAAGGAAAATGGGTCAAAACAAGAAAATACTTCTTGGAAAAATATAGTTTCTTTGTGGCTTGGAATAAAATAATTTTGGTAATTTCTGAGGATGAGATGAATGAAAGTTTTAGTAGTGTGTGAAAATGCCATGCCTGACTGGGATTTGAATCCAGGACCTCCAGATGAAAGGCCAAGACGCTACCACTCGTGCCACAGAGACCAAAATACATTAAACGGAATACATATATTTACGGAATAATTTTCATCAATGTTTGAACAACATAATGTATATGAAAACAAATAGATAAATTAACAATAAAAGAAAAAACGAATAAAAACTAGATTTTAAAAAATAGAAATCACAAACTTTTTGGTTTTTTCCTAAAAGTTATTAAAATCAAAATGGTTACTTGACAACTCTGCAAACATTTCTTCAAAGCAGCTGCACAATGGCAATGGAAGCCACTCTGTTCAATGCACAGTTCAGCTTAGCGAATCCATGCTAACTGGGATAACATCTAATAGCACAATTAGTTTTGGTTAAATCAAATCAAAAAAATAAGTTTTAATTTAATCATGATTAAATTAAAACAAATCTGACACTCATACTGCCAAGTATGATGAAGTTCAAATGACAATGACTTAGGCAAAACAATAAAAGAGCTTAGCTGTCAAGGTAATTTTCCTAATACTGAGTATGCTTGTGCCGACTGAAAAAAGGCTCCTCTCTTTTTCTGTTTAGCCTCCAAAACCACCATAATGTATTACTTCAGAGGATGATATGTATGAATGCAAATGAAGTTAGTCTTGTACAGTTTCAGGTGGTTAATTGAAACCCAACCACCAAAGGACACCAGTATCCACCACAATCTAGTATTCAAATCCGTTTAAAAGTAGTTACTTTACTAGGATTTGAATCTTAGAACTCTCAACTTCAAAATCAGCTGATTTGCAGCGACGAGTTAATCACTACATCAGCCCAGTGGGCTACTCGAAAAACACTGGTTTGTTGCAAGAATAGCATGAAAGATTGGGGCATCAAATATGAGATATGTATAATTATTTCTGAAGGATTGTAGAATTGAGTGTGACAACAATTCTGTGAAGGCTGCGTTATGGAAAAAAAATCATAAATGTCATTTGGTAAAAATTAAACATATACATTAAATAGAACAGCATCAATGAAAGTAAAAGAAAAGAGCCCTTTGTAGTTGTTTCTGAAAAGTTTATTTTACAACGTTCATTTGTAATGACAAAGTTTAAACTTAATTTTGTAAAGTTTATTTTCTGAATAAATATAGATTTAAAAGTTTATTTTCTGGATAAGTAAAAAGTTGTCTGCAGGGATGTTAAGTCAAGATCGGAAACATTACAAGAATCTAACTCATAACTTTTCTTACATACCAAACAAAGACCTTACTTAAAACCCAAATAAACAGAAGAGAATTTGATTCCTCATGCGTTAGCAACAGATAATAAAGATAAATACCATGTAATTAACCATGGGCAAATAAAGAAACCTTCCAGAGCATCGAGTATTAATATTTATGTACAAGGTGGTATTTAATTTCAGAGGATTTTTCATAGAATCTATGGTTTAAGATATTATGTAGGCATAAAAATTATACATTATAATATACTATAATGCATATTATGAACACCTCGCACTATAATGTATATAATGCCTTTGTTCAGCGTCACAACAGTTTTTGTAACCGAATTTTGTTTATTTTAGTGAGTTTACCGTGAAACTAATAAAACAGACTAACATTTGCTAGAAGTTATCATCAAAGAGATGCGTTTTCCATTAATTACAAGATGAGTTTTCCATTAATTATGCGTTTTGACTGTTGAAAGCTTCAACAGTCAATTACAAAACTGTCCATCAAATGTTCTGTTTTGTTAGTATCGGAAAATAATGGATAAAGAAGTAAGTACTATAATTTCCAATGCAATAAGAAGAAAATTACTATTAACAAATGACTAATAACAATGATGTGCCCACAATTTATGATGACATTTTTTTATTAATACGTTGCTTAAATAAACGATTTTACATTGAACTCAAATGAATTTACATCACAGGATAAAGCTCACACTACCAATTCAATACACACACAAAAAAATTAAGCTTAAATAATATTAATTTATATAAGAATATTATATAATATCTTACTTAGATAGATAAATAAATGAGAACCCCAAACAATAAATAATAATGAAATTAGAACGCAGTTCTTTCCTTAACAACCTGTCAGATAAATGATAAGCAAGTTGGTCAATGATGCCAACACATGCAATTTTATACTTCAATGTTGGAAAAAATATATAACATTTATGATGTTGCACAACAACAAAATACATAATTTTTCAATATACATTTAAAATGGTTTAATTCAAAAATAAAAAATCTACTGTAATTTTCATAAAATTCTGAGAAGCGATTGTTATTTATTCATTTATTTAAAAAAGAAAAAATGAGCTAGCATTTAATAATAATAATGTTTTTGTTGAAAATAAAAGTAATATAACAGAAAAACAAACGTAGTTAAAACACAAAAATTCAAATAACATTACGATAATAAATTAAACAACCAGTAATCATTTTTAATTACCTTATAGATTCTGGTCATTACGGTCGGTGATATTATTTAAAAATATATACCTTAAATTATATATTTTTTATTAAAACATAATTCAAATATTTTAAAAGTAATTAGTTGTTTTTTTTTTTACGTTGTTGAGAGTAAATCTCACAGAGACACTACCTGCCCCACACAGACAATAGCATCGGGCTCTCTCCGACCATATCACAAGTCTAGCGAGCGTGATATAATTTGTTATTCATGTTAACCGGTAATGGTATACTTTCTTTAGACTTGATTTGCCTCAACTTCTGCCATGCTTCAATGTTAACTTTTCTTGAAGGTGGTGTCCCGTGAATTACTTTTACACACTACAAGCATAGTATATTAGTAAAATCAGCTATTGTGTTACGAGAAACAGGCATATTGGAAGTTTATGTAGATTAGACTTCCGTGAATAATGCCTGCAGTTTTGGAAAATAATGGGGACACTTCAGTTTGGAATTTAACCATAAAATATATTTTACTTAAAAAACAACTGAAAATGTTAATGGTGATTAATTTTAAAAAGGCTAGTATATCACACTCTAAAGCTGTCTGAGCTTTGCAAAAACTCTATGAATCTTTTTAAAGGTACTAATCTGTTTTGAAGACTGATTGGTAGTCAAATATTAGTTTTTGTTGTAAAAAGGTTTTAATCTTCCAAATAAAAATTTCTTGAAACCTTTTGAAAGTACAGATAGCATGCAATCGGCCGATATGATGTTATATTATTAACGGTTTACCTGGTTTGATTGGTTTTGATTATTTTCCATAGATGCAGAAAATACTCATTTCTGAGAACAGATGTAAAGTAATAATTATACTCGCCAAACAAGCAACATTTTTATTTTGTGTGATTACAAGTGTAATAGACATTGTAGATAGTTTATGAATTGGTGTTTCGTTACATGTCGAGCCGTCTGGTGCTGCGATCTAGTGGGTGCTAGTGCTAGCCGAAAAGTTAAGTCTACTAGCTTTCTACGTCAGAATCCACCGAGTTGGTCTAGTGGTGAACGCGTCTTCCCAAATCAGCTGATTTGGAAGTCGAGAGTTCCAGCATTCAAGTCCTAGTAAAGTCAGTTATTTTTACATGGATTTGAATACTAGGTCGTGGATACCATTGTTCTTTGGTGGTTGGGTTTAAGTTAACCACACATCTCAGGAATGGTCGAACTGAGACTGTACAAGACTACACTCATACATATCATCCTCTGAAATATTATCTGAAAGGTAATTACTGGAGGTAAAACAGGAAAAAGAAAGAATAAAAAGTTTCTATGTCAGAATCTGATCCAGAGCGGTCGTATGCACTTTCAGTCCCGATGGACATATTCGGATGAACGTTTAGTTTATTAGTATAAGTTATATGTTATTTAATTTAATTATATTTGTATAAAATTCAATTATACATTTCCTTAACTGTCAAGATGACAATTCCTTAACAGTTATTCAACAAGCAGCAAGGCGTTGCCTTCATTCTTCACCTATGAATATATAGTCCAACCTCGCTCTAAAATCTACCACACATTTCATGGTCCTCCAGGCCGAATAGTCAAGTCGACAGACCTAACCAGACGGTATGTGAAAAATGAAGATAGTGGATTTTAATACTTTAATGATAAGAAAATCAGCATTTAATTTTACAAAAGCAGCAAAAGTTCTGAATCAATACATACAAGTTAAAAAAAACTTATTCATATATTAAAAACAAATTAAAATAATTTTATGCTGTTGGGTTATCTGTGAGAACTTTTACTCTTATTTCTGCAGCAACGTGTAAATATTTTTAAACAACTTTCGAATTAAAAATCTTTTGGCATGGACTTGAAATTAGTTTAATACATATTCTTAGAATTAAGCTTCACCTTGACAAAGCAGTACTTGTTGTTGATGTTGACACTTCCTATGTCTTATAAGAGACCTTACATGTGCTTAATCCTATTGGGCAACCAAATTACAAGGTCATGGTGTTACAGAAATTAAAAACAAACCTTTAAATAACTATTTTTGAATGTACACATTTTATAATGTTGCACTGTACAAATATAAAACCCTCCTCTACACTATCATATTTTTGAAATTGTACATTAATTTGGTGTAAAACATGTTTATATTTGTAGTACGATACTTCTTATCTATTTCTGTATTCAAAATATGAGACAGATTAATGGGAATAACTCTTTTTGCTGAAAAGAAAAAGGAGGAATATCCACTAATATTTAAATATATTAAAATGTATATATTCACATACACAGGGGGAGCAATTTAAAAACCAAACTGAGAAAGCTGAAACTGCAGTTATTTGAGTGTCACCTTTAACAATGCTTCTGTTAGCAACATTATTGATTGTGTGTTACTACTCTAATCTACTGTTATCAGTTATAAACTATTCATGCATCAGAGCAGGTTTTGTTTCGTACTCGAGGAATAAACTTCCTAATTGATGACACTAAAAATGTATATTCTTTATTCACGTTATTTTTTACTGATGAATTAGTTGATATTCTAATGAAGTAGACTAATCTTTATGCCAAGTTTAAAAAAAAAAAAAAATAGTAAACCAGTTTGAGGTTTCACCTGTGGAAGCAGAACTGATAATGATGAGATGATTTTATTTCTAGCTGTATATATGCCATCAGGAATTATTTGGAAGCCAAAAATTTAAAGTTATTATACAAAACTGGATTGGGAAAACTTTTGTCTCAAAACAGTTAAAATAATGTTACATTTCCTCCATTTTACCGATGATAAAAATACAACCCATCTGCAAAAAATAAATTTTTTTCAACAGATTCAGAAAAGAATATACACCTGAAAAAATTTAGTGGTTGATGAAATTTTACTGCTGCAAAAAGTTAGGCTGTGCTTCATTCAATTTATTAGAATAAAAAAGAGCATACTTTGTCATTAAGACTTTTGTCATTTCAGAATCAGAAATAGGTTATTTACAATCTGATAGTTTATGTAGGTGCAGACAAAAATTGTAAAAAACCCAAATCATGGCTATCGCACTAATATTATCATGACCTTTAAAATGTAGTAACCTGTTAGATAAACATCACTATATTTACACTGACAATTATTACTGCCATCCTTAACTTGTTCTGACTTTCAGTAAGCAAAATAATGATTTGGTCGGTACTATCAGAAAATAAAGGCATGGTATTCCAAAAGATATAGTGCAAAAAAATTAAACAAAAACAAAATTCATGCACTCTGTGATAAGGAGGAAAAAATGGTGATATTGAAGAAACAAGATAAGCAAGACTTCTTGTGTATGAAAACCAAACAATTTTAGAAGTAGTACAGAAAGAAAGAAGACAGTCCATCCAGATGTTGTCAATGATTATATAATTTTATGGGTGTAGTTGATCGGGTGGATCAAATGCTGAGTGAATACTTACAAGAAAAAGAGTAAAAGTGTGATATAAAAGCAGTTCTGTCACCTTTTAAATATAACTATATTAAATGCTCATGTTTTACATAAGAAAAGTAGGGGCAAGTACACTTCTTTTCAATTCACAGAAGCCCTTATTGAGCAAATTGTACAAATTCACCATAAAGTTATTCCTAACACAGGTAAGCCCTCTGTAGATAATCCTCTCATACTCTGTAAAAAATTCATGTCATATCTTTCAGACACAGGAAAAACCTACACCAACAAGAAGTGATGTTCATTATGCGAACAACATAAGAAAGGAATCACAATATTATTGCTGCGAATGTGATTTTGGTCTTTGTTGTTGCCCCTCGTTTTAGAAATTTTCAAAGGAATACAAATATATCTGTTAAAACATTTTCATATTTCAAAAAGATTAAAACTCATTATAAAAAAGTAATTACTTATAACTAGTATTAAATTGAAATATAGTATTCTTATTATTGTGTGATCTTGAACTATGACTGCCTAAATTCATAAATATTTATGAACTACGAGAGTTATTTTTTTTCCAAGGTCCGATTGGTTGCAAAATAAAAACCCGCAGAAAATCAGATGAACCTTTGCGCATATGTGTTGCCCAGCGTCTCTAGTATGGCCTTCAATCACGCCGCGTCACTTCATTTAGTTCTCAACACTCAGCTAGCACGTAAACATGTCTACATTAATAGCATCTCCCGCCAAGTGTGAAGTGCATGCGGTAATTCAATTTCTTCAGGCTGAGGAGTGTAATGCAGCTGAAATTTATTTCAGCTGCATTAAAATTTGACGAAGTTGTCGAATAACTTATAAAAAAATAAAATAAAAAATGATGAAGCAACCAAAAATATTTTGGTTGAATGACTTCATATGGATCGATTCATTCATTATAGTAATTTGCCATAACAGTATTTCTGACTGAAAATACTACTTTATTTCACATCAACATGTTCTTCATGATACACTGATTATAATGGAAAACTAACAGAACTCATTTTTATGGTTACAATATTCTGAAACAGTAACATTCCTGCAAAGTCAATAATAACAATGCTTTATAAAAAAATGATATTGATATAACTATCTTTTTATAATGACTTAATATATTTTTAGTAATATTTAACAAATACGCTTGTTTTTTCTCAGTTCACTCCCCATCCCAAATCTGCATTAAGAAGCTTCACTTCAAAAAATTATTTTTGATGTAAAATAATACGCAGTGAAATAAACTAAAATCATTTTACGTAAATAATATATCTAAATTGTTATTACTCTATTATTATATATTATACAAGCCTGTTTTACAATACTGAAAAGAAATCAAAACTACTTACCCTTTAATGAATGAATCACAATTATATAAATTTGTTGTGTTAATTTTACAACCATGAAGTATTTATAATGAACATATCTTTTTAAAAGTATTGTAAGTGGTGATTTGTTTTTTGATGAGAAAAAAATTGTCAATTACCTCATATGTTAAAAAGTAAAATTGATGCAAATGTAAAAAAAAAACTCAATATATCATTAGATTACTCAGTAACTCTGAATATAATTTTCCTGGATGCTTTTGGCATATTTCAGTGGCTAAGGATCTTAGCAGACAATATCATCAAAAACAAAGAAGATACCTATAAATGATAAATAAACTTATTTTAAAGTAAATAAATACGTTTTGCAAATAAAAGTTTTCATGGTTAATAATATTAAATGACGGAATGGATCGGAAGACCACAGAAAACTATAAATAAAGCTATAATAAATGCATACCAAAAATAACTTAAAGAAATCAGAAATGAAATGTTTTTGGCTACGTATAATTTATATACCAAACAAAAATGATCTGTTAACAATAAACCATGTTCAGTAATTAAATAAGAAAATTCAAATACATAAAAACAATGGAACCTATATAGGAGTTTAAGGGAATCTTTGACAGAAAATAAAAACCAAACAAAAAAAGCCAGTAGCTTAACAAAATTTAAAACTTTACATTAACTGCATTATTACCAATAATACCACATCCTAGTTTAAGTATGAACATCTACACAATCCTGGAACATTTGAACAACTTTAATCATTTGATAATAATTCATTCAAAAGCAAATTTTTCAAATTCATTTCGCTTATTGAAATGTAAAAATATATTAAAAAACCTGTAATAAAAAAAATGGTAGTTTAATTTAAGCCATTCAATTTTTTTGGATTGATAACCAAAGATTTGTGTTATAAACAAAACTTGTTTTGTAATAATACAATAAATTATTTTGTATCATAACATTTTTCTCTGGATAGAAAATTTACTAAATATTTGACATTGCAATGGCAAATTGGGTTTGACATTAACTCTGTTGAATGACTGATACTTGTTTATTATAAAATTATTTTGTTCATACTTTTCAAAGTTATTTTGTAATAATAAATGCAATATGAATATACAAGCTACAAGGAAACATGCTATTAGAAATAATACTGCCCTAAGTAGTTACTACAAATAATTTACACCAATGTAAATTAAGATCAGAAACATTACATTAAGTTGCAAAAAATATAGATTTCAGTTAAAAAAATATGGAGAAGTAAATGCTAACATGCAGGCTAAAATATACAAAGCTGTTCTGTGATCATGGAAAATCATGGTTTACAAACCATGATTCATGCACGAGGAATGCCTAGGATACAAAAGTAACTGAGGAATGATCGACCCGAGACTGTACAAAACTACACTTCATTTACATTCATACATATCATCCTCATTCATCCTATGAAGTAATACCTTACGGTGGTTCTGGGGGCTAAACAGAAAAATAAAGATCCCTATATCTAAGCTTTTTGGGTGTTTTAAAAAAATTCTGTTATAATTTTGTACTTGTGATAGGTGAATGATATGAAAATGTTTAGAAAGAGAACAAAATAAAGTTTATTTCAATATATTATATGAAATACTTATTTTACGTACTTAAAAAATGATGATGTTCTAAAAATCTTACTCCTGCCTCTAAATCCACATACCCCTTCATCAACTGTCAAATTTTCCCAATGAGAAATAATGCTGGATACTCACGAGACTAAATGGTTCAAAAAAGGCCTTGGTTCACAGTCCGTATCTTCAGAAAAATGGGATTCAGATAACATTTCACGGATTACATCCAATGTTTTGGGAACGTGAACATCCACATTTGGGCAGAAAACGATAAACACAAATAATTATTATTTTTACTTACGAAAACAAATACACTACACACAAAAAACATAAGTAACTACTTTTGTCTACAACCAATTCAAACAGCACCTCTAACCTCAAGCACGAAAACTAGCCATTGTGTGATATTTTTAAAAATATCAGGTATAGTGCGGAATACAGCAAAAGAATCATTCCAAATGAACTAAAGAACGATCGTTAAAGCGCAACAACGAATCTGTATGAAATTTATAAAAGAATTAAATACGAATGCCTGTGGATTTCATTGGCTCCGGTCACTACGAAAATATCGATAGCCCACGACATCCACGAGCTTAGGATTCGAAGTGTTAAAGGTAGAATAAAATCCGACAGGACTTGAGTTCGGACAATGGCCCAGTAGTTTAATTTTGTTATTGGTACTGAATTAGCGACTATCAAGAGGGTGATGTGCAACTAGTTAAACTGTATAAATGTGATTGCCGTACATAACTTTGCATGGTAGAATTTTCACAAACAAAAATAAACTGAATGGCATATCAGTGTAACGGTCAACATTCATCTTAATAATCGAAATATCGCTGGTTAAGTTGATAGCTGAGTCATTATTCATCTTTCTTTTTCTGTTTAGCCTCCGGAATCACCGTAAGATATTACTTTGGAGGATGATATGTATTAAAGTAAATGAAGTTGTAGTCTTGTACAGTCGCAGGTCGACCACCCCTGAGATGTATGGTTAGTTGAAACCTGTTCAATTTTTTGTCAAGGTCGCAGACACAACGTTGTTCGAGAGCCAACAGTTTTGTCGATTTCGCAATACCGGGCTTTCTTGCTTTCTTTTTCCTGTTTAGCCTTCGGTAACTACCGTTTAGATAATTCTTCAGAAGATGAATGAGGATGATATGTATGAGTGTAGTCTTGTACATTCTCAGTTCGACCATTCCTGAGATGTGTGGTTAATTGAAACCCAACCACCAAAGAACACTGGTATCCACGATATAGTATTCAAATCCGTGTAGAAATAACTGGCTTTATCGTAATACCGGGCTAGAATTTGTCAACAAATCAGAAAATAAGTTATAAACAACATACCAATCTGAAAAGAAGATTAAAACCTAACACCATGCTTCTTCGGAAATGGAATCATGATTGTTTTAAGAAAATCTGACTACATCCCATCGTTGTATATCCCATTACATAATTTTGTTATCTCCTGAAATCCTATTTAATTCTTAAGCAGTTCTGTTGATGCTGATAAAACTTCCAATTTTGGTTTTGCTGGTCCTACTTCAAGTTTTAATTTTATTCCAGCCTTTATAAGATCATTTGGCTTCCTTTTGAGCAGTGTTGTTACTTTATACACTTATTCCACCTTTCAAATATCTTTCCCTCTTCCTATAACACTGCCATTTTTACTGGCAATTTCTTTAGTGTGTGTACCATTCCTATACTTATCTCATGTTACTGTTTTTACATTTTATCACATTAGTTCATACCAAAATGCTTTTTCTGAATTTTCTACATATGAGCGTACTCAAAATGCTATTTCTTCTTTGCTTTTAGTGTTGCTCTACTAACCTCATTATTCAGTTTTCTCCATGATCTTATGTCTTCATCATATTTCTTATAAGATGACAGTTGTATTTGAAAAAGAGACTGCATTGTTTCCAATATTAAACACATGGTGATACAGAGTGTACAATGATAAACATTGGAGTCAATGTTTAAAACAAATTTGAGACCAATGTTGGACACATTGTATGGCAGTGCCTTGATCATGACATGGATTCTAACTCTCAGAGCTATATACAATCACATTTTGTATACAGAGGGGTTGTTATAAAAGTATACTAATGTATATTCCCTTTTAAAAATTGACCCCTCCTTCTATTGAAGCCTAGACATCTGTAAATGAATAATGAAATAAATCCAAAATCTCTTGCATTATCAACATGGGTTAGATCATTGTTATTAGTCTTACAGCTATGGTAAGGAGGATTCCTTTTACTAATTGAAGAAGAGAATAATTCTCTTCTTCAAAAAAAAAAAATAATTACTACATTTTCCCTTATTCATATCTAGATCACTTTAAATTCACCAATTAAATACACAATCTGCATGATCTCAAAAACATAATGTAGTCATTCAGTTCAAAAATGTGTTATTCACAAACATTAAATAACTTTAATTTTTTATAACTGTCAATTATTTGCAATTAATAAAAACAATGAAGTAATAATTTATTGTGATGTATTATTTTCAATCAGGTAACTATGACAGAATCTCCTGGTGCTAAATTTATACACAAAGATTTTGATTTATCTTCAATTAATGATATGGTAGCTGAACTAGCTGGAATCCTATTCTAAATTGATTTATTTTGTCTGTGTCATATTAACAAAATTATGAGGTGGCAGTGTGCATATCTCATGAGCAAAGTCGAGGTCCTAAATTTTCTTGAATGAATCCTACCAGTTTTTTATCTTCAATTGCCTACCTCGACAAATTATCAATTACCATCAGAAATATTTAAAATGATAGTACTCAGTGCAATCTGACACCTTTATTTACTCTTAACCTCTTGGTCAAATTTCCTGGCTGAATGACTTGAGATTTATATTTCTCTTTAGCAATGTTTATTATGTTTGTTGGTAAATTATATCTTTCATGGTTTTCCAGATATTAAAATTTTCTTAAATTAAATATTTAACCAAGATTTTCCTTCTATCTTCACATTCATTAAGCCTATTCTAAATCTCACATCACCCAACTCTGATTTTCTCACCCACTACATCTAACTTTTTATCTCAATTACTGAAAATTATAATTGTACTGAAAAATGAAGAGATAATAATAAGATTTTAAAAGAATAGAAGCTTAATCAGAAAAAAATAAGAAAGCTAACTGGCTGGAATAAATTCTGAAAGAAAAAAATTGGTTAAAACAGCATTTTATGTTCTTGGATGTCTGTAGCTGGAATAAGCAAACGATTTGAAAGGCCTTGAAGACCTTCCTATGACTCCAAAATATAACTTTTTTTTAATAGGAGATATTAACATAAATATTAATGAAAGAATAAACAGTATTTGTAAGCATTATCTAAAAATACTTGGTATGAATGAGTACAACTCCTTAGTTAATATTGATAATAGAGGCATACAATGTTTCTAGTGCTGTCATTCTGGCACATTTTAAGGATCATAGGGCTTTTGCTATAGTTATTTCTAAGGATGAAGCTCAAAGTAATTCATAAAGGATTTTAAAGAGGTTAGGATTAAGGTAAATTAAGATCATATTTATATGAAGATGACTGGAGGGAAATTCTTGATAATGACGATGTTAATTTTCAGTTTAATAACTTTTTACATATTATATTAGGGTATATTAATCAATCAAAATCTGTTATTTTAAAATAAACCTGTTTATTTATTTTAAGCCATGGATAAAATTGGGCTGTGCACTACAATTTCTCAGAGAAAGAGATGAATAGTATATGATATGGCATAAAAATTCTCACAACCACAAAATTAAAACTGAATCATTAAGTTAACAAGATAGATGTATGGATTATGGCAGCTAAAAAACAACATTTTAAAAATATGAGGGAATTACCTACAAAGAATCACTGAATTAAAAAACCAGTATACTTCTATGCCTACTATTAAATATAAAATATATATGAATGTAGTTTCTGATACGGTAAAATTGCTAATATTTTTAATGAATATGGTTCTTGGATCTACTTTATAAATGTCCTACTTTTGCATAAATTTTATAGTAAAGCTACATCTTTTTCAGATGATACTGCTCTACTTAACCTATCTTGATAGTTTGCAAACCATAATGCACAGTGATTTGGATAATTTAGGCTTATAGTTTTATCAATAAATTAGCTCATAATGCTTTAAAAATCAAATATATAATTTTTACTTATCATCTGCTTCCAGCGTATTAGTTTCATCAATATATTAGAATGGTGACTGTGCTTGTATACAGTGCAAATGTTAAGTCATATACCAGATGAATTTTATTAAATACTTGGCTTGATGGTAATGACAAATTTATGGGATTTGCATATACAGAGTTTGAAGAAATATTTATTTATATGAATTAAAACAATTTTATCATATAAGGAAGTTTTTTCCACTAGATGTTCTTTGCCAGATCTACTTTAGTTCATTCAAAATTCGATTATAGATTGCACTGCTGGGGATTGGCCTAAGAAAAAATAAATGTGTGGATTATGGCACTTAAAAAACAATATTATAAAAATTAGGGAATACCTGCCAAAAGACAGTGGAGAATTATAAACCATCACATGTGTTGCTGATCTCGTATGTCTATTTTTTTTTTTCAGTCATTTGACTGGTTTGATGCAGCTCTCCAAGATTCCCTATCTAGTGCTAGTCGTTTCATTTCGGTATACCCCCTACATCCTACATCCCTAAAAATTTGTTTTACATATTCCAAACGTGGCCTGCCTGCACAATTTTTTCCTTCTACCTGACCCTCTAATATTAAAGCGACTATTCTAGGATGCCTTAATATGTGGCCTATAAGTCTCTCTTCTTTTAACTATATTTTTGAAATGCTTCTTTCTTCATTGATTTGTAGCAACACCTCTTCATTGGTCACTTTATCCACCCGTCTGATTTTTAACATTCTCCTACAGCACCACATTTCAAAAGCTTCTAATCTTTTCTTCTCAGGTACTCCGATAGTCC